>NW_017729033.1:58005378-58089976 GCF_001723915.1 Gavialis gangeticus | reverse complement strand
TGGCCCTAGGATAGAGCCTTGAGGGACCCCACTGGTGAATGCGCACCAAGACGATTGGCTCCCATTCACCACCACCCTCTGGGTCCTACTGCAGAACCAATTCCCCAGCCAGCGGATCGTGGTGAGGTTGAGGCCGCAGTTAGCCAGTTTAGCCAAGAGGTGATCATGGGATACCAGATCGAAGGCTTTTTTAAAGTCAAGATATACAACGTCGATCTCTTCCCCCTTGTCCAGATGATGTCACCTGGTCATAAAAGGAAATGAGATTGGTCAAGCAAGTCCTACCCACAACAAACCCATGCTGGATATCCCTCAGGATATTGCCTTCAGCTAGTCTGTTAAGGATGGCCTCTTAAGGGGATCACACTGCCTGACAAGATGCAGGATTATCAGGGTCAGGGCAAACACACACCCATCATTGGCAAAGATCTTGTGAGGGAATACCTTGCGAGGTGGGACATCCACAAGTCAGCTGGCCTGGATAGAATGCACCCAAGAATACTAAAGGAACTGGCTGACATCATAGCACAGCCAATGGCGAGGATATTTGAGAACTCATGGTGCTTGGGAGAAGTTCCTGCAGATTGGAAGAGGGCCAATATGGTGCTTATATTCAAGAAAGGAAGGAAGGAAGACCCGGGGAACTACAGGTCAATCAGTTTGATCTCAATCCCTGGAAAGATCCTGGAAAAAATCATCAAAGAAACCATTAATAACAGGCTAACAGAAGGCAACATTCTGAGAGAGAGCCAACATGGCTTCATTGTGGGTAGGTCTTGCCTGACCAATCTCATTTTCTTCTATGACCAGGCAACACATCACTTGGACAAAGGAGAAGAGGTTGATAGCATATATTTGAACTTCAAAAAAGCCTTTGACCTGGTGTCCCCATGATGTCCTCATGGTAAAATTGGGGAACAGTGGCCTTGACAACCATATAGTCTGATGGCTGGGGAACTGGTTCTGTGGTTGGACCCGAGAGTGATAGTCAATGGAACCGAATCAACATGCCTCATGGAGACCAGTGGCGTGCCCCAGGGCTCTGTAATCTTTAATATATTTATAATATACTTATAAATGATCTGGACTCTGGTGTCAGAAGCAGACTGGCTAAGTTCACTGATGGCACCAAATTATGGGGAAATGTCGTCACACTAGAGGATAGGCTGGGTCCTACTGCAGGCTGACCTTGGTAGACTCGCAAGGTGGGCCGATCAAAACCTGATGGCATTCAACATGGAGAAATGCAAGGTACTTTACCTCGAGAGAAAAAACACACATTATAGGCTCGGCAGTGCTACACTTGCTAGCACCACAACTGAAAGAGACTTGGGGGTTATGACTGACCACAAGATGAACATGAGTCACCAATGTGATGCCACAGCTGGCAAAGCAAACAAAACTCTGGCTTGCAGCTTGTGAAGGAGTGAGAGTAAACAAAAGCCCTGAGGTGCCTTATGTGTGGGGCAGGGGAGGTCAGGAGGAGAAAAGCAGCCGGCAGCAGCAGACAGGGAAAGTGAAAGCAAGCAACACTTACAGCATGGCCAGCGAGGCTGAAGCTGGAGAGTGGAAGGGAAAAGAAGCAATCACCACACTTCTGGAGCAGCACCTCACTCCAGATTGGAGGAGGGAGGTTGCTCAGAGTTATTTCTAGCCCTGGAGAGGGGCAGAGTGGGGTTGATTTTCTGTGAGCCTCAGAGAGAAGAGCAGCTGAGCGTCCCAGCAGGGAAGTGTTGCAAATCTTGCTGGAGAAATGCTGTGGATGTGACCCAGAGAAGGAGGCAGGTGGAGGTCTGCCCACCAGGGCTTTTGATAATCCCTGGAGCAGAGTGACAGTTGAGGCTTTGGGGCAGAGGCCAAAAGAATTGCTGTTTTTAGGTTAGAGCCTTGCTGCACATGGGAGAGATCCTATTGGGACTGTGAATGCTCATGAGTAAACCAGGTTAGGCCTATGCAGAGCAGTGACTGGATTAACTGATTTTTTTTTTGTTGTGATTTGGACATGAGAGCCTGACTCCAGGTGAAGGGGACATGGACTGAGCCTGACAAAAAAAAGTGAGAGCAGTCGGGTTTTGCTTTCTTTTTTGGGGGATATTTGAGTGCAGGCCAAGGCCAGCCCCTGAAAGGGTGTGCACCTAACTAAAGCCAATGGTCACCCTGGTTGCTGAGGGCAGAATAGTAGACCAAAAGGCAGCATTAAGAGCTGGCTGCAGAGAACTACAAGTGCCACCTGGAGAGGCTAGGGTGAGGTAAAGGAGAGGTTTGGAGCCCCACAGCAGAAAGCAGGGATTGAGACCTGGTAGGATCACCTTGGGCATTGCCTCCTAGCAATATAACATCATCAAAGTCATGGTAGGAAAGAAACATAAGACCAGCTTCCTGGCAGACCAGGTGATCTGAAGCTGAGGTCCACCCTGTCACTACCTGTAGGAAAATGAGCTCAGGGCAGTGGCAGCAAGCCCTACAACACCTACAGCTACCGATGCATCTCAGGCAAGACCCAGGAAGTTATCCTCCCGCATTACTTGACCTTGGTGCTGCAGTTTGAATACTGCATCCAATTCTGGGCTCTGCAATTTAGAAAGGATGTGAAGAAGCTTGAGAGTGTCCATAGGAGAGCCACATGCACGATTAGAGGACAAGAGAGCAGGCCTTATGAGGAGAGGCTGACAGCCATGGAACTCTCCAGCCTGGAGAATTGAAAGCTCAGGGGTGACTTGGTGGCAGCCTATAAGTATAATAAGGGGTATGCATCAGCATGGCAAGGCACTATTAGTCCCTGCCACTTTAAGGACTAGGCCAGGGAGGTGGCAGGTGCCTGATGAGGGCGGCCATTTAATGTTCAGCTGTCTGTGCTGGGAGGGGAGCAGTTTGAGTCCAGCCAGCAGGGGAAGAACATGTCCCTGCTGAGCTCCTTGGGCCAGGAATAACTTGGAGGTATATGAGCTGGGGCTATGGGGGTGGAGGAGGCCACAGGTCCTGAAGCTAAAACTGCACCCTGCCAGAGTAGGGAGGCCTAGTGGGACTGACAGTGGCACAGCAGTCCCACGAAATGCCAGGGCTGTGAACTTCCCTGGTGAAAGGTGGGTGGGGGGTGCCTGAGGCTCACTTGATCCCATGGAGTTGTGAGGGAGAGAAAGCAAGCTATTCAGACCTGATTGGATGGACCCTCAAACTGGTCTATGCTGGGGCCAGGACCCAATGTGGGGTCAAAAGGGCCAGGGGCCCACCATAAGGGATGCCCAGAGCAAGAAGCTCAAGATTCTGACTGAACTGAGGGTGGGGCCAGGGCCTATGGGGGGGGCCAAAGGTCCCAGAAAGGGGACTACAGCTTGAGAGGGAGAAGGGTTACAGGTGAGCTTAGCTGTTTGGGATGCTATCTGTGAGGCATGGCCTCCAGTGTAGGGGAAGGTTCGGAGCTGGAGATATCGCCCCTTGTCATCGTGGTCTTAAATGGGCAGCCTCTGCCTGAGTAACATTTTAATCATTTATCATCAAGGCGTGGCAGATGAGAGAGGCAGGTAGTTGGCCCAGAAACAGGCAGGCAGGCCAACATCTAACTGGCCCCGTGAAGGTCCCCTGTTACAATCAGGAACTTGGAGAATATCTATTCACCAGGGCACCCCAACAGAAGACAAAGTCTAACTGTCACAAAGTCCTGGACGTAAGGAAAACTTTTTTACTGTCCATTTCCCCAGGGCCTGGAATAGACTCCCCACAGAAGTAGTATACACATGTACTCTGGACACTTCTAAGAAACACTTGGATCCCTAACCTTGCTAGGATCATTTGACCCCAGCTGACTTCCTGCCTCTTGGACAGGGGGCTGGACCTGATGATCTTGTGAGGTCCCTTCTAGCCCTAATGTCCATGAAATCTATGAAGACTGTAAGCTTGTTGATCCTATTCAAAGATACGAGTCTTTCTTAGTTTTCACTAACTTCTGAAGTAAATTAGTTACTACTATATTGACTGCATTTAAGTATGACTACTTTAGGTGTGCTTTGAATGAGTCAAAAAGTTTTGGGAGCCATTAATTTGGTTACCACGCCTCCTTTTAATTTAACAACCTGGTGCACGTGTCAGCAATAAAATAAAAAATGGTTTCTAAACCTGTTAAGACTGCTGAATGAAAAAAAGCATTTATCTCAAATTTAAACATGTTTTGTTTGATAAGAATAATGTTAGGGATTTTTTATGAGGACAGTATAAATTTAGTTATCTTCTTGCTTATGCCTTTCTTTACTTTCAAGAGCATTAATTTTGTAAATGACAATGATAAGTAAGGACATTATTACCACTTAGCAACCTTAACTGGTTTCAGAACATTTAAGTATGTTTCCATGTACCTGTTTTTCTGATAGTGTAGCATACTTTGACAACTGTGCAAGTGGGAGGTTGATGAGAAGTAGGATGAATTAAGTCTCTTGACTTGTACATTTGCTATGTGTATTTGCAAACCTTCAGTGCTTTTCTATTTTCCCTTACCTTATGCACTGTCTCTCTCTGGAGTAAGCTTACTTTTGGTCTTTGGATTTACTTCTTAGTGTGGATGAAATTTGTTAGCTATTTTTTTGTACTCAGTATGAACAGACTGTGAAACCAAAACCAATGATTCTCAACCAAGTTGCTGTGGCACTGGGGTGCCTTGAGATTCTTCAAGGGTGCCGTGAGCTGTCACATAATGTTATGCTGTTAGGTATGCAAACATGAATCAAGATAAACCCAGAGGTTTCAAGTAGAAATCCATACCATCAAAATCATTCTGACTAGAAGTGCACCGATAGAGGTTTTTGGGGCTGATACCAATAGCCGATTTTTAAGTAAGCACATTGGCCATTACTGGTCTGATTTCTGATACAGCTGCATGCAGCTCATAAGTCTGTGGTGAAAGCGAAGGGGGAGGGAAGGGGGATGGGGGAGCCAGATCAAGGCCCCTGTGGTGAGGGAGGGATTGGGGATGAGGCAGGCACTGCTCAGCCGGGGTGGGGGGCATGGGACAGAGACACGGGAGAATGGGGGTGCATGTGCCCCCTGGATCTGCATGGGGTGGGGTGGGCTGCAGCTGTGGGCTAGGACCGGGGCAGTGCTCAGGGCACTCAGCGGCAGCACTGAGAGGTGGCTAAAGGGGGGGGGGGCACTGCAGCCACCCCAAAATTCACCATAGCCCCTCCATAGTCTCCCCTCCCCATGCTGCTGCTGCCCACCTTGAGCACAGCATGGCCCAGCCCTGGCCTTGGCTTGCCCCACACAGAGCCAGATGAGCGGCTCCTGGATGAGTGGTGCACAGCAGCGGGAGCCACCTCCCCTCCCTGCATCTCCCAGTGAGCTGTGGCTCCATGCTGTGTCCTCCCTCCCCCGCCCCCCCCAGCTGGGCAATACCTGCCCCAGGCCCACTCCCTCCCTGACTGCGGGGGGCCTTGATCTGCCTCCCCATATCCCTCTCCCTCCCCTTCTACCACACCAGACGTATCAGCTGCATGCAGCTCTCCACAGTGCAAGCTGTGTTCCTCACTGCCTACGTGCTGCGCTGTGCATGCATGGGCCATTTATCGGCCACATCAGGCCGATTTCTGATGTAGACAGTTTTCTTTATATTGATGCCAATCTGATATTGGACTGATGTATTGGTGCACCTCTAATTCTGACCTTTTGTGAGCTTTCTGAATTCTTCTCTTGCAATGAATTGTTCTACTATTTTTCAGTAGTCAAAAATGAGTAAAAACCAAGGCTAGAAATAGACGTCACCAAATGAAACAGGTGAAATGCACATCACTTGTTGTCTTGCCCATTGATTTTGTGGGATGATGTGGGATGTGTTCCTTGCTTCCAGAGGGACAACTAGGAATATCTGGGCATGTCTCTAGAAGTAGGGAAAGTATTTCTTTGCTTCCAGAGATGCCCCACTGGCAGTCTTCAGGGCATGTCTCTGGAAGTTGCGAAAGTTTTTCCCTGCTTCTAGAGACATACCCTGGAGACCTCTGGGGGCATGCCAATGGAAATGGGATATTTCAACTTTCCCCACTTTCAGAAATGCACCCCAGGGATCTCAAGGGAATATCTCTGGAAGCAGAAGAAGCCAAGCACTCACTCTTGTGGGAGCTGGAGACTACAGACAGCTCTGGGCTGCCATGCTTTCCAACCATAAAGCAAATGGATATCTGCTGCAATAAAGTAGCACAAATTATTACTACCTTTTGTCACAGCCACAAATTCGGGCATTTGTGGCATGACAAAGAGTATGAATGCCTATTTGCTTTTGCTTTGTACTGCCATATTTTTTTTTATGGTTGCACAAAAGTGATGAAATGTGGCATCTGTTTCCATCCTAAGAGTTGGCATTTTTTGCGGGGTGCCTTAATCTAAAAAGGTTGAGAACCACTGGGGTTAGATAATCAAAGACTAAGTGCATTGGCATATGAACAAAGTATCACAGGTTAAACAAGGGCAGGTTTCAGCATCAGCTACTCCCTGGACGTGTCTCCATGAGATGCTACTGCATAGTCATTACTGCATAGTCAAATTAACAAGTACTTAATAAATGCACAGTAACAGGAATTATATGGGAATAGTATACATATATGGGAATAGTAACAGGAATTATATGGGAATAGAATACCAGGCCTATTGGCCATAGACCTATAGGCCTGGTATTTGACTTCAATAGTAGTAAAGAACAGATACTGAAGGAAAGAATAGTTACAGATACAGGAGGGATTGAAAAATAGGACAAAAGACGAGATGTATTCATCAGAGGGCATTTCAGACCAATTTAAAATCCTTTTATGACAAGATATCTGACTATTTAGATAAAGGAGAACTCCAGATCTTAGGAGAGCTGTTACTACCAAACCCAATGAAAATTTATTGGCCAATTGGAGAGGATGGAGATCAGTGTCACAGTTGTAAAGTGGATAAGAAATTGGCCCCAAGGGAGACTGTAGCAGGTAATATTGAAAGGCAAGTCATCTGTCTGGAGAATGGTTAGCGGTGTGGTGTTCTTCAGGGATTGGGCTTAGGACCTATCCTGTTTAAGATTTTTATCAGTAACCTAGGTAATGGAACTAGATGCATCTCACATAATATGCAGATGATGCTAAGCTAGGAAGTTTTGCCAGTATAGAAGAGGACTGGATACAGGAAGATTTAGATAATCTTGTGGAATATAGAAATGCAATCAGGTTTAACAGCACAACAATGCAGAGTAATTCACTTAGGGACCAACAATCAGAGCTTAAGCTATACAACGGCATTAAATAGACCTGGAGAGAACTGATATGAGGGGGACCTGGATGTAATGCAAGTAGATCATGAGCCTCCAGTGTGCAACAGTTGTGAAAAAGGTTAACAGAATTTTAGGTGTATTAGGTGGGCTATATACAGTAGGGACAAGGAGGTACTAATTCCATTGTACATGGCTTTAGTAAGAAGCCTATTCTAGAATATTGAGTGCAGTTTTGGTCTTCAGTGTTCATAGTTTCATAGTTTCATGATTGTTAGGGGCTGGAAGGGAACTTACAGATCATCGGTGTTACCAGATTTGCCCATCACTTTGGGGTGTGCTCATTTATTAGGGATACATTTCTACGGTCTCTGTAATTCTGTCAATGTGCTGCTTGTGTTACTTGTGTTTTTATACGGAGCTGTATCTCACCCTTCTGCAAGTCCTCACCCCCAATGGAGCTATCTTGCAGGACTCAATTTCAATGGGTCTGGGTTCCTCCAGCCACCAAATCAGTCAAATACGCATGCACGCACACACACCCCACCTGACCCAGCTGGGTTGATCAGCATGGACAGGCTGACACTCGTATGCCAGGAATCAGTTCATTCAGGTAACAATAAACTGCGGTCAGACACAAGCACACAGGTAAACAGAATGCCTCTGAATCCAGCTGGGTGTCTAGCTTACACCCTCATGGGCCAGCATTCAGTTCATTCGGGCATGTCTGAGCCAAACTGGACTGAAGCAATCCTCAATCAGCTTGTGCCCATTATTTCTAAGAGATGAACTTAAACTAATAAATTCAAAGAAAGGCCACTGAAATGATTTTAAGGAAAAAAAGATTAAAGAAGATTAAAGGAGCTTGGCTTGTTTAGTTTAACAAAATTGACAGAGGCGAGGTGAACATTAGGGTCAAAGCAGCTTTAGGTTGATGACAAAGCACTGCCCCAAAGTCAAATGGCTACAAACTGAGTAAAGAGAAATTTAGTATGGAAATTAGAAAAAGATTTCTAACTCTCAGGAGTGTGTAATATTGGAATGATCTTCTAAGCAAAGTGGTGGGAGCAAGGCACTTGAATCGCTTTAAGATTGGATAAATGTTATGGAAGGCTTGGTATGGTTGAACAAGGACTACTGGCTCAACAGTCAGTGTGTCTGATATATGATATTATGTATGAAGGCCTGCTCCTGCTCAGAGACTTCCAGGAGAGACCTGGAACAAGTGCCCTCTTGTTAATTGAATACACATCAACTTCTCTGCCTGCACTCCTAAGGCCATGGACCCAGGAACTACAGCATATTCTTGGTTCCTTGTACAGCTCTTGTTTGAGGGCCCCAGGTTGGAGTATAATGCTTTTGTAATGTGGAATGTGTCTGGTAATCCCATACCTTAGGACTTTTGCTTACCCCTCTGCCGTCTGGATTATGGTTGTTTTTATTTTTCCCCTTTACCTGAATCAGTAGGACATTGGCTACAGCTAAAGCTTCAAGTTTCTCATTAGGATGCACTGGTGCTCCTGCCGCTACTTAAAAAAACTCAGATGTTTTGGCTAGAGGGTCTAGAACTTCTCTTCAGGATTGTAGTAATTGCCAAATTTGGGATCAGGAAGAAATTTTCCCCTTGGGTTAGATTAACATGGACTTCCTTCATAGCGTGGGATAGATCTCTTTTTTGCAATCTTCTGAGCATGTATTTACCAGCTATGTCCATGTCATTGCAGTGTGAGGTCATAGACGGTGCTGTTGTTGCCCTGCTTTTACTGATGGCTTATTATAGGGTGATGTTGCGGTTTGTAGTTGTGTGTGGGTGTTAAATTGGTGGATTTGAAAATTCCTCAGGTAAATGATTCTCTGTGAATGCAGGGGACAAGATTTGGTAGCCCAGAAAGGCCCTTCCAGATTTTTGTTTCTGTGTTCCTTACATTTTTGTTTAGTTTCAGGGATATGCCAAGCACTCAAAATATGTGCAAAGAAAAACTAAGTGAAAAACATCTAGCAATAAATGAAAAGTCTATTATGCAATAACAAATTCATATTACTTAAATCTATATTGTTGTTCGAGATGTAGAAATGCAGGTAGTTATATGTAGAGTGGTTTAAAATTGTCCCATCAAAAACGGAGCACCAGAATGCTTGCTCTAAACAAGTTTGCAGATGACACCAAAACTGATTAAGTGGTAAAAAAACAATGAAGACAGATCACTTAGAAACAATGATCTTAATTGCTTCATAAGCTGGATGCAATCACACAACATGCATTTTAATACAGCTGAAAGGTTAGATTACGGGAAAAAAGAATGTAGGTCACCCTCAAGGGATGGGAGACTGTATCCTGGGAAACATCAAAAGGACTTAAAAGCATGATAAATAACCAGCTGAACTTAAGTCCAGCTTCTACTCCATCTATTGGGTGCCTAAAGTGCAATTACACTCCATGCTGTTCAAACCTCTGAAACACAGTCAGTGAAATAGTGTTTTTGTTTTCCTCATGGCTGCTACTTGTTATGACTTACTCTTGAGGTTAAAATGATGGCATATTGCAAAACTGGGCATGTTAATGATTTTTCAGGGCCAGGAGCAGCATGGACTGGAATCACATAACAGGTGGAGTAGGATTGGCCTTTATGCTAGAGGTGTAATTTGTGGCTGAGAGGACTAATACAATTCATAAATGTATAAGGATTGGGAATAACTGTTCAGGGGTAGAATTAGTGGTACTGACTCTATGTACAGCATTGGTGAGATCATTATGCTAGTTAAAAGAAAGTTAACTGAACAGATGAGGGTTCAGAAAAGAGCTACCAGAATAGATCATAAGATCAGAGGAAAGTAGACCTGAAGGTACCTCACAAAGTCATCTAGTCCAGTCCCTTGCTCTGGATCATCCCTGAGTAGAGGCAGGCTCATTCCTGAGTAAACCATCCCAAACAAGCGTCTGTCTAACCTGCTTGTGAAAGTTTCCACGCATGGAGATTCCACAACTTCTCCAGGTAGCCTGTTCCAATGCTTGACCAACCTCACAGTCAGAAAGCTCCTCTTAATCTCCAACCTAAATTTCCTCTGCTACAGCTTGAGGCCATTGCTCCTAGTCTTGTCCCCTACAGAACTACAGAGAAAAGCCCATCTCCATCTTCTTTATAGTCACCTTTCAGGGTGATTATAATCACTTCTTATTCCGTGAGCCCTTTTAGGGTTTGTCACAGGGCAGCAAACATGGATGTCTGAAATTGTTTGCACCTAGTCCTAGAATAAAGTGCTTTCTTTCAGGACAAATATGGCATTTGTTTGTAGCTTTGGATAACTTCTCCATCACCTGTATCTTTAAATGAAAAATGGATTTCTTCTTAAAATATATAGCCTAATTCAATCATAGATTAATGGCTTGGATGCAGGAATAACTGAGGACAATGTGACTGGATGGTTATAAAAATTCTCTCTCTATATATATTCTAAGAATATATAAAGCTGTCCAGCATTATTAAAATAACCTAAGAAACATTAGTCTTGGATAATTCTAACAATTTATTTTTTTCTCATGATCCAACAGGTTCACATGAATATTTAAGGCTAAAAAACAAAAGGAAAAGGAAAAAAAAATTCTAACAATCAATGGGAAATTAGAAATTATTTTTTCTTTTCTATTGTCAACTGGGCTCAGCTTTTCTTTGTGTAAAGGCACACAACCCATTTGTTTTCTGTTTGTTCCAGAGGAAAAGTGGAGTTGGCCTATAATTCACAAAACTTCATCTGGAAGGAATTATGTTAGCTGGTGTAAAGATTCTTCTTCTGAAGAAAGAAGTAACTCCATTCCAGAGAAGCACCTCCTGTGTATATGGCATGTGTCTGCAGCCATGGTTAATTTTACATCGGCTGCCTAATAGCTAGGCACTGTAGGACTACCTGCTTCCAGAAGCCAGGTTTGCAGAGCTAGTCATGTGTCTATACCTCACTAGGGATTACATTTACTGCACAGTAAATTCCAGGGTAAACAATGCCAGAACCCACATGGTGTGAGTATGCACTCTCTATTGTGCCCATCTAAACTTATTATAAGAGTCAAGTATCAGTCAGATTCAGAAAATGGGGAATGAAGGATATGATATTACTGAAAGTATCAATACTGAAAAAAGGAGGGACCGGTGTTATGCTGTGATGGAAAGAAGATAGTCAAGGTTGAGAAGAGACCAGCTCAAGAGGATTCCATGACATTTCTAAAGGTTTCAGGTGAACTAGTTCAGGACCAGATCCACTTCCACTTCCATCAGGGGAGAGGACTAACCCTTCCATCCAACTCAGAGTTCTGTTTAGAGAGTCTTTGTCATTAGGCAACTCACTAATAAGTAAACTTCCACCCAAATCAGTAATAAGTTGATAAGGACTTAATGGCTAACTTGGTTTTGCTGTGTTCCATGTGGACAAAAAATTTTGAGACCATATGGCTTTATATAGGCAGGAGCACTGAAGCTAAAGAATATTATTCAGGATCTATATACACTTCAAACCTTCTTTATCCATTAAGCTGTGTCACACAACTGATATGAAAACCTACTGCTACATGTTAGGGTTGTTCTTTTTTTTTTTTTTTTTAACTTCCCTTGGAATTGCTGGATGTTGGCTGTAGCCTGTAACTCTTGCTGACGGTTTAACCCAAAGGGTCCTGACTAGAGGGTCTTGCCCCTCTTTTCAGGGTTAGGCTGATTGCTGTATTTAGGGCCAGGAAGGAATTTTAACCTTTAACCCATGGTCAGATTGGTACAGGTGGGGTGGGGGAGGAGGGGGGGTTGCCTTCCTCTGTAGCAGGGTGCATGGTACTCTTCATTGGATCTGCTGAGAATATTTTAACAACCCTCACAGCAGCAGAACATTTTCCCAATTTCACTGAGAGAAGACTTGACTGTGAAATGCACTCCAATGATCTGCTTCAATGCTATAGTCTTTTCACTCATGAAGTTGATTAAAATCTTCTTGTTCTAATAGCAAAAAGCCTTTGTAACCTAGTTTACTTCACTGCTCAGAGTGTGATGCTGTGTTCTCATGAGGAGAGATGTGCCACTTTTTTTTGTGCTATTTTGGGCAGTGCTAACTGGAGCATTTACCAGTTTGTAACCCAAACATGCTGACATTTGTGCCACTGCTTAGAATTAGTTACTTAATCAACTTAACACAATGGACGAGGGTAGTTTGGAGTATGCATTTTCTTATGTTTCCACACTTATCCTTTTAGTCTTTTTTCCTTTATGCTTAATTCTTTTCACTCTTCATCTCTCATATCTATTTTTCATATCTTACCCATTGGGATGTGTGACAGGACGGGACCTAGGGGTACCGTGAACTCCCCTAGCGCCCCCTACTGTGTCAAGTTGGTGTCACCACGCACCCTCACCATCTTGCCCGCCATGTCTTTGATGTTCTTAGTGTTTAGGGGAGGCTGCCTTATCTATCTACATTGACACGATGCCCTGGTGTATCTTGGCCAATGCTCTGTCCTGGTTGCCCCGGTGCACTCTAGCCTTAGGGGCTACGCGTGGCTCCTACCACCCCTGATACCACGCCCCAAGCCTCGCAGATGTACTGGACATTGTCTAGTCAATTCTCTTCTCTTGGCGCCCTCGCGGGTGCCCCCTGGCTCGCCTCTGGGGCTTCTCACTGCCCCCTCTTGCTTCTGGGGCTTCTTGCAGTTACTCATGCCCCCCGGACACTCCCGAGCTTTTCCGTGCTCACGCCCATGCCGGGGCCCTTCTCCACACTCACGCCCACGCCGGGACTGTGCCTCACGATCCCCGCCCGCACTGGAGCCTTGCCTCACGATCCCACAATCGAGGCTCAGGTGGCTGTAGCCATGCCTGGCCCCCCCCAGACCCTCCTTCTCGGGTCTTGCACCCCACTGGGGCTTCCCACAATCGAAGCTCAGGTGGCCGTAGCCATGCCTGGCCCCCAGACTCTGCGCCCTCTCTGGTGCCAGAAACCCCCATGCTACTGTGGAGCTCCTGTGAGGCCTCCTCCAACCCCTACAGCCTCACCTGGTCCTCTGGTAAACAGTAAACACAAACAACCAACATAATAACACAAGCCAATCGGCTGTAACTCAAATATAAGCCTCCTGGCTAAAGCGTTCTCTAATCCACACCATATTGCACCCGTAGCTAGTGACTTATACCTCCAGGCCTTTCTCCTTTTTTCCCTTTCAGGGTCAAGCTCTTTTCCTCAGCCTAACCATGCCCCTTCAACCCAGCTGCTGGTCAGGAAAGAGAGAAAGAGCGAGCACCCACAGCCCCCTGTCTCTGTTTTATGGTGGTCAGCCCTGCCCCTTCCGGTCAGCTGACCCACCAGGTGTCAGCCCTTAGCACCTCCTGGTTGCCCCTAGCAACCAGCAGCTGAGTCCATACTACTGTTTTTCAGTAGCAGGCACCTTAGTGCCCTGCTACAGGATGCTATATACTATCATTACATTTTCTGTTTTACTTTCCTAAGTCTATAGCAGGAGAATGTGAGGTCAGTGAGACTTCTCGTTGGTGACAGATCTATGTGAGCATACAATGAGAGCCTCTGAGGATCTCATCTTGTATTAATGTAGATAACTATGAAAGGTACAGATTATTGGTGTATCAGAGACAGAAATCTTGGTTCTGTATTTATGACTTCAACTAACTCATTAATAGACATCAAGAAGTAATTTAGACTTAGCATTGCTAAAATAAATGCATGCTTTTCTATGTTCTTGGCTTGCATCATATGCTAAATGCACATGTGCAGTAAGGGATTTGTACAGGTACACACCAATCGAGAAATGGACATTGGACATGGGGAAAGGACACACATTTTCACATGCTTCTGAACATAGTCAACATTGTTCTCTATATTTCAGTTTTTACAGTATAAAATAATAGTATGGGGGCCTATTTAATATTTAGAAATTTGCTTTAAATCTCCCCCATGCTGAGAGGTAATGGGACATGCTACAGATCTGACAGACTTACAATATTGAATTGATATGCAAGTTTGAGCCAGATACTGAGAGTCAGTCATAAAGCAAAGAAAACATGGTAAAGTAATTCCATTCATTAAAAGGTATTTGCCTAGCTTCAACGATCTTGTTGCTTTTTCCTATTCTTTCCTAATTAAAGGATTCTACAGCATAGCATTAGTGAACACTAACCTTTTCAGAAGAGCAGGGCTCAGGGCACAGTTCCTTTTTCTTTCTTCTGCTTTGTAATGTCTAAAAGTTAGTGACTAATTATGACTCTGATTTGGCTTAGTCCCTTTAAGACACTGATTCCCAAAGAGTGTGCTGTGGCACACTAGTGTGCTGTAAGTGCAATGGAAGTGTGCCATTGGATCTCCTCTGTGTGAGGAGGGTAAATGCTTTCCTCTTCCATCTGGCCCAGCAGCTCCAGTAGTGCCTATAGCTGGAGACTGCTGCCACTGCTGCTGCCACCTTCCCTACCCCCAGGAAGCCCCAGTGCCAGTTTCCTTGTGTTTCCAGCAGTGGGTTCTGCTGCAAGTGGGTGGGCGGGCAGATGGATGCACAGATGGCCATGCTTTGCAGCCCAGCTCAGCCTCTGCACTCCTCTCATACTCCCATGGCCAGCAAGAGGGGACACAGAGATGGTTGCCAGCATGTGAGGCCCTGCAGGAACACCCTCATCAGTAGGGACTGCCTATGCCCCTTGAGGCACATATCAGGAGCTGGGAAGGGGCAGACAGTGGAAAGAGTAGGGCACAGCAGGATGATGTCCTGCCTCTGCCACTTGTAAGTGGTACCAGCTTGATTAAAATTTTGAGAATAACCAGCCTCAAAGACCCATTCCCTATATTTTCTGAAATCCACACACACCCATGCACCTTTTTGGGTGTAGGAGTGAATTGTACTGCCAGCTTTAATCCATAAAAGTATGCCCCAAATACCAAAGTTTGGGAAGCGCTGCTTTAAGAGGTAAACTAAACAGAAGCCTACCTGGAAATACTGTTTCTGATGACAATTCTGTGCAATTAAACAATTATTTTCTTAACAGCTATTTGTTTCAAGCCCTTTCCTTATGAACTAGGGCAATCTATATACTGCTGTGAGTAAAGGATTGGGAGGGAAGTATTCCTGGTTTCTGGTCCTGTTGTTTTCTTTTGTCTCTACTATTGCCTTCTCATCCCAGATGCTCATTTGGGCTCTCCTTCCCACTCCCATTTGCATTCTCTCATACGTTATCACTCTTTCCCTTTTGTTCCCATCTACCCCCCAAGCTCTTTCTTCCTTCGCTCCTTCTGTTCCCTTTGCAGACTCTCCTCCCCCTCCCTTCTTAAAATTCCTGTCTTCAATCTCTCCCCACGATCTCCCACTTCCTTTACCTTCTGATGTCTTTTAACCCATGCAGAGTTGTCTCTTTTTATATGACACAGAGAACCTTACTGCAAGACAGAAGAAGTTTGCATGGCTTGCTCTGACCCTTCTGATTTCTGGCCATCTCACCTCAAATGCCACTTGCATGAACTCCACTGTCACAGGAGGGTGCCTGTTCCAGGAATCACTGAATATGTAGGAACAGCATCTGGACACTGTATTTTAAGAGAAGGGAAAGAAACTGCTATTCCCACCTTCAGCCAAACAGTGTTGGGAAGGGGAATTTCTCATCTACCTCCTGCTCACCTTCAGGCTTGTCTTCTGTTACCTGTTATTAACCAGGAGCCTGTGAGCAAAATTAAATGCTTCTGTCTTTCTCTTGCATGGGCCTGTGAAGTGCGTACACATAAGCCAGAGTGTTAAGCTGAAAAGTTGGAAGATATAGCAGTGTAACTAGGGCAGGGTGAACAGGGCACTAGCCCTAGGCACTGATTTAGAGGAGGTGCCAGCATCATCTTGCAGTGCTCTGTACCCCCACTTTCCAACACTCAATATTCCCCCTACCTTGCTGGCAGCATCTTTGCCCAGGGTAGTGAAATTCCTAGTTATGACTTGGGGAGGATATTGAGAGTAGTTAGCAATGTTAGTTTGAAGTCAGAAGGCAGGGTGTATATGTGCCTTTATTGACTAAATAAATGAGAGAGAGACAGAGAGAACAAGCTTTTGTGACCCTAACTTGACTTGATCAGATGCTCTGAAAGGACAGCTTAGAACAGAGTATAAAGCACAGTGAGTGATTAGAATACAAGAGGTGGAAAAGCAGGAGGGAGGGGCAGTGCTGTGAGAGGCATATAAGGAAAAAACCTACTGGAACAAAGGAGTCCCAAAAGTGTATCTAGGGAATGGGATAAGAATATGCAGTTCCTGCTTAAACCATAGTACTGTCTCTTTTGTGGGTGATTTTTTGTTCTGCAGTTTCCCGTTCCAACTGGTTTTTAAAATTTTCTGCCTGAAAACAGCAATCCTGAGGTCAGTGATGGGATGTTCAGGGAGATGGAAGTGTTCTGCCTTGGGTTTTTATGCCTTTCTTCAACTGACGTCAGATCTATGTTCATTTCTTCTTGAATGTAGCAATCACCACGCTGTCTGTCTGATGTAGACAGTAGAGGGGCATTCTAAGCAGGTGATCTTATATATGACATTGGTAGAGCTGCTGGTGAAGGAACTTTGCAGGTGAATGAACCTGGGACGATGCATCATAAGGTGATAAGCAGGGATCCTGTTTTTTGCTGATTAATTTTTTTTTCCAATTTTTGGATTAAAAAAGTAACCCAAAATCCACATTTGTCCATGATTAAAATGAAACACCAGTAATATACACATACATATGTATATGTGGATTTTGGGTTAGTTTTTTAAATCTGAAAATTGGGGATATATTTTTTTTATTATTAGAGGAAAATGAGGATCCCTGGTGATAAGAAATAATATTGCTATAAACCATAAAAAACTTAAGTCACCTCGCACTTAATTCTTCAAGAATTATCCCTGATACAGCATACAGTGGCCAGTGGATAATCTCATTACTGGCAATCCTGGATGAAGGATTCGCTTTGTATTATGATCTTGTCAACAGCTCTCTTGGGAACAGATTCCTTTTATCATTTTAACAGTCTCCTGCATACATCTCTTCCCCTGAGCACCTTCTCTTTAGGATATTAATGACCATATCTATTTATCATCAAAATGTTTTTTAAACCACTTTACGCCACAAGGTTTATCAAGATGATTATCTCTTCCAGAAAGAAAAAAAATTGTAGGTACATCTTCAGAAACAAATCTAGCAACTCTATTACAGGAAGATTAATGATAGGTATGTGGATTACCACTTGAATATGTTTTTAAACAATGCAATGAAAGAATGATCTAGTTATGCTGCATTGCAGTGGGACACAGACAGCAGTGCAGCTGAGTACTCCCTATGGTCACACAGTTAAATGGGCTGGATGCCCTCCAATAATTTGAATGAGTCTTTAGCATGATTGTTGTCATGATCAGGCTGAGCTGAATAGGCCTGCCAACCACTGCAGGGAATTCCTACTATGCGAAGGTGACACTTTGTGGCCTGTATTTTTTTTCCCTCTTGTTTCAGAAACCCAGTCATTCTAACATGAGGGCACTTAGGAATATTATTTCCTACAGTCTAGAAAAGGTTGTGAAAACTTTAAGATTATGTAAGGTTATAGGGTCAGAGTTGTTGTAGCTGTTACAGTTTAGGGTAGTGATTCTGAACTGGAGTGCCACCGCATCCTGGGATGCCTTGAGATCCTTTCAGGGGTGTCAAGGAGTGCCACACATTGTTAGTATTGTTCAGTGTACAAACACAATTCACGAGATAAACCAAGAGACTTCAAACAGGGATCTATAATATTAAAAACACACTGACCTATTGTGGTCTTTCTGAGGTCTTTGCTTCAGAAGAATTGCTTTATTATTTTCCTTCAGGCAAAAAAATGAGTGAAAACTAAGAGCTGGCATGTTCCAGGGAGTCTCCTTGAATCTAGCAAGGGGTGCCTTGAATTTAATGAGGGTTGCCTTGAGACTAAAAAGGTTGAGAACCAGTCTAGGGAATATGTGAGAAGCAAGGTTTGTTTGGTAATAACTTTTTATTTGGATCAATAGTTGGGACAGGTGTTAAAAAAGCTTATGGCACAAAATACCCCTCCTCAGGTTTAGGAGAAAAGCAGATACAACACAGGCTAAACTCTAGTCATTTAAAGCAAAATAAAAAGCAATTAGAGAAGTCTCAGGGCTTGAAGTTTTCATACTTTTCATTCTGTGTTATTATGACAGGTTTGGGTCCCAGGAGTGGCTGTGACACCCCCAGGTGACCATGCAATTCCTGCCCCAGTTCCAACTCTAGGGGCCCTCACCTCCTTTACTCCCCCTTCATGCCTTTGATGTTACTGTTTGGAAAGAAGGGAGGCTGCCTGAGAGACCAAGGATGAGCGTGCAGTTGTTCTTGTATTGGGCTTTAGCCTTCTCAGTCTCCACCCTTCTGTTCTTGCTGAGCCCTTTAGGTCTAGTCCACTGAAGATACTGAGCTTCTTGGGTTGTTTCTGGGCTTCTTGATGCCAACCTCTGCCCTTCTAAGGCTCTGGGGCCTATGGCCCTGAACTCTGCCCTGCTCTGGGCTCTGCTGCTTGTCTTTCTTGGGTGCTCTGCCATGCTTGCTTGTCTTGGGCACTCTGGGATCTCCAAACCATAGTCCCCTCAAACCACTGGGTCATCCTTTTCAAGTACCTAACCCCACCTGGGCACTGGATCCTCCTAGTCCCCCCCAGGCACCGGACCAAACTGGAATCAAAACCTTATAGCCTTCTGGCTATAATGTAGTCCTACCCCAATCCTGTGTCTGTAAGCATGTCTAGCTCTCAGCTTCTTCTCATGCTGTCTCCAGGCCTAGTCTGCTCCCCATTTGGTTCACAGGCACCTCTGCAGAACTCTTCCTGTTCAGGTTCTACAGCTGGACTGCCAGACCTGCTAAAGGGGCTGCCTTATATTTCTTCCAGGCCATTTCACCCTTCCAGTCAGGTGACCCTCTAGGGTTGCCTGCAGGTGCCTCTTAATTTCATCAAGCAGTCTCCAAGGCAACCCAGCTTGCAGCTGTGCCCTGCATCCCCTGCAGGGCTCTGCCTGGACTCTTGCTCTCTTAAAGTGACAGAGAGCCTTAGGCTTACCAACATGTTGCAACTTGCTTTAAGCCATGGTTATAAATAATTCAGGCAAGAGTTATATCTTCTAGGTTAGGGTAGTGTTTATATTTCATTGGGATGGACATGAGGTTTTGGATCAAAGACCAAAAAAAAATAAAAATAAAAAAATTGAAACTTTTGTATGTAGTATAAAAAGTCACAGTTCTACAAAAATGTTCCCAAAACCAAAGTTTTGGAGTAACATACTGGATAAAATCATTACAAGTTATGTATTATGAAAATATGCTTTTTGGCTTTTTAAATATGATTCATGGACATTCTCTGAAATCAAAGACTTTTTTTGAGTCCCCTCAAACATCTAGGCTTGTAAATTCATTTTTTTACCTTTCCCACCAGCTGATGGCAGAAATTTTATCTGGGATGATAGTGCCTCTGGTAAAAATAATACCAATAATGAATATGTCAAAGGAAGCTTTGACAAAAAATCCTGGCTTTTAAACAGTCACTGAGTGCTTTTCCATTGGAATGGAGCTGCAGAGCTTCTACAATACCTTATCTCCTTCTGTTCTATGTAAATATTTCAAAATTATAGTATAAAGTTGAATAAAGCAACATTCCAGAAAATTCAATGAAGGTAAATATTAGCAAGGTTGGCAACTCTTTCAAGATTTTTATGTTTCTTCCACCTTTGTGGGCAGGCACACAAACTGCTGACACCGTATGTTACAGGTAGCAATTTTTCTGTGAACGTTGGGTTAAAATGTTGGCAATATAATATTTACAGGAAATATTTTGTAAATTGCCTGGAAAAAGTTGCTACTACTGTGTCATTGTTGTCACTGAAAAATGGTAAATCCAAGCTTTCCTTCTAATTAAAACAAAGAGGAATGACACAGGGAAGACTATGTAAGACCAACAACTCTTTATAAAATCAGTAGGGTTCTATCAATGGGAGATAATTGAGCAGATGAATTTAAATGTTACAATTACATATGCAATTTTAGGTATAAGCTTAAAATAAAAGGAGGTACATATTATATTGAAAACCACTGCTGCCACTTTGAGTGAATGAAAGATGAACCTAAGTTTTTTGTGCATACCTATAAATCCTACTCTGGCCAATACGAGTGGCTCATGTGTAAAGTGATGACACCTATATTTTAAATATAACAAGAGTAGATTATACTTTTATTTCATTTTCTAAGGAGAACATAGGCTAATCACTGATGGAAAGGAAAAAGAAAACAGACTGGAAAAGACAAACAGAGCATTATAGGACATGTCCTGGAACTCTCCATGGTGCTAATGGGTATGCTGTTTCAGGGTTCGTTAGAAACAAACCACAAAGTTCCACTATTTCCAACAAAGTCTGTTTTGGTTAACTTTATTAAGCATTACCTAATGAAACTGGGCCAAATTCTCAACTAGAGTAAAACTGCAAAGTTCCATTGACTTGTATATAGGGCCAGTTAAGTGACCTTTCTAAGTAGTTTGGATCTTAAAAGTACTTGACAATGTTCAAGTAGCAGCAATTACCCAAACACTGTGCTTGACTGATAGGCTTTATAGTTCTATTCTTCTGCATGTCATCATGATAAGATGAATCATCACAGGTCACTTTGAAGTGTTACTAAAATGCATTCTCCTTGTGGCTATAGCTGCCAATCCTTTGGAAAATTTGGCAGCCCTAGATAATTAGATGGACAGACCAGAACCAGGTGGTGTTCAACACTGAGAAGCGTAAAATGCTCCATTTGAGGAGGAAAAGTCTGCAACAAATGTACAGGCTTGGTGGTGCTATGCTAGCTAGCACCATGTCCGAATGGGAGTTAGTAGTCATAACTGAGCATAAAATGAATATGAGCCGCCAGTGTGATGTTACAGTTAGCAGAGCAAACAATACACTGGCATGCATCAAATGATGCATCTCAAGCAAAACTAAGGAAGTTATTTTCCCGCTCTACTCAGCACTGGTGAGGACACAGCTGGAGTACTGCATCCAGTTCTGGGTTCCACACTTCAAGAAGTATATCGAGAAGCTTGAAAGAGTCCAGAGAAAAGCCACTCTTATGATTAGGAGCCTAAAGAGAAAACCATAAAAGAGAGGCTGGCAGATATGGGACTGTTCAGCCTAGAAAAGAGAGGACTTTGCGGGGATTTGATGGCAGTTTACAAATATATCAGGGGAGAGCATCTGGGGCCAGGCAAACAACTATTCACCAAAGTACCCCAGGGGAAAACCAGGAGCAACAATCATAAACTCATAGAAGAAGGTTACAGAATGAATATAAGGAAAAACTTCTTCACAGTTCATATGACCAGACTCTGGAATAGATTCTCAGTGGGGGTGGTGCAGGCACCTACCCTGGAGATCTTTAAAAGACGACTGGATGTACACCTTCTGGAGCTATTTGACTGCAGCATTCTCTCCTGCCCAGAGCAGGGGGTGGGGGCTGGACCCGATGATCTCATGAGGTCCCTTCTAGCCCTAAAATTCTGTGACTCTGTTAATAATAATGAAGTGGCATTATTATTATGTATATTTTCATTTTCAATTATGTTATTTTTGAGGGGGGGTGTTAATCACACTAACTATTAAATCACAAGTAAAGGTTTAGAGTTTACTGAGGAAACTATTTGCTTTTTTCCTTGACAGTTTTATTTTAAGTGACCTGAGCTTAGAAACAATTTAACTAATTATACAACTCAGCTTAAGTGGAAAAACTATATTGAAATTCCACCAACTGCTCACTTTGGCTATAGTAATTAAGTGCTTGTGGTAACAAGTCTATGGTTCAAGAATACTTCCCACTTTTGTTTGCCAGAGCTTAGCTTGAAAAACTTATCTGTTCTTAAAGTTTGGTTCTGTTTTGAGTTGAGCTTTTGGAGAGGCTACTTGAGTATTTATGGTAGGCTAATTCAGCATCGAGGAGATTTTTTTTTAATAACACGTTTTCTAAAGTGCGCACACATCTTTGTTTAAAGCTTTCAGGTTTGATCTGTAATATGCCTACATTTTGTAATATGGACACATGGCACATCTAAATAAATACACAATAGGAATACGCATGATAAACCCAATGAGAGGCAAAGAAAATATAACTCAATATGTGTGATTTGACTCTCTGCGCTAACTAAACTCTATTCAGTCCCAGCAGCTGCAGGAAGCTAAACATAAGGAGCTATATAAGAGGTCCTTTTGAGTAAAGCCATTATTCCAATAATAGAGGAAGATTGCCTTAAATAAGCTTGCTGAAGAATAGTAGAATCAGCCAAACCCCTTCAGCATCAATGGCACTACAGCATCAAGAGGCTAATATAGAAGACCATTGGACCTGATGATTACACTGCTTCTATTTATGTAGCAACTGTTTCAAACCTATGAAATATATGAAAAGATACTTGCTAAAAGGCAGCATACAAACAGCATGGGTGTAAGTCACAAAAGAACAACAAGGCAACTTCTTCACAGTGGGTAGAGGAGAGGTCCTATCAGTATAGCTAATAAAATACTTGGTTCTGTCACTATAACTTAAAAAGAAGGTGCTCTCCTAATTGTTTCCCAAGGGCCAATAATTGTTCCTACTCAATCTAACTCTTGTATATTTTGTGTTTTGGAAAGTGAAGGGTCAACAACAGTGACTGGAACGAAACCTAAAATTTGCTTGGTATCGCCATACTCTGACATGTTTTCACCAGAATTCAGCTTAATAGATTAACAGCTCTCCTAGATCTAAAATTAAATTTGGTGGGGGTCTGAAAGGGAAGATACCATATTTATCCAAATCCAACAAGACATTGAATTTAAGACAACTCCCCAATAATTAGATTGTATACATGGACAATTATACACTAGTTATGATTTATTATAATTTTCCACATATAGAATCTAATACCATATGAAGGGGGTTGTCTTAAATTCCCCCCACCCACCCACTGCTGTGGCAGGCAAAAAAGTGGAGGGGCAGTTGGCTAGGCTCCCACCATTTACTCTTCCTAAATCTGCACCTGCTTTCCTGCTGCTTGCCTTACCCAGCCATTTGCCTTCCAATTGTTTGAACCCAAGCCACTTGCCCTCCCTCCTGCTGTCTTCCACCCTGGCTACTCTTCACGCTGGTTACTGTCCCAGCTGCTTACCTTCTGTGGCAGCTCTGGATCTAGGACAGTGAGTAGCAGTGGCTGGGGTCCCATCCCAGCAAGGCAGAAGCAGTGGTGGCAGCTCTGGTCTGACTGGGTTGGATCCAGAGCTGGAGCTGCAGCCACAGCTAGAGTCAGAACAGAAGGTAAGCAGCAGGTGGGGGCAGGTAGCAAGGGAGGCAAGCTGCCTTGTTTCCTCCAGCCTGCCCCGCAAGCCACACATCATGGGTCTCCACCATACTCCTTCCTACTGCATGGTCTTCCCTGTGCTCCCAACCACATGTCCCCTCCCCTGCAGCATAAGTCACCCCAGATGGGGGCAGCTGGGCCTGGAGCTGGGGCCACAGTAGCCATCTGCCTCAGTTGGCACTCAAGTCTAAGAGGAAGTTTCTTTTTCTCCATATTGGCCTGCGGCTGTGTCTACATAAGGTGCTGACTGCTCAGTAGCTTGATACTACTGCACAGTAGTGTTGTGTGGCCTGAAGTGTGATGTGAACTACTGCTCAGTCAACATCACTTAAAAGCCATTCGGTGATGCTACTGTGCAGTAACTCTGGTTAATGTGCAGTCATTTAGTACTTGTATATATGCAAGTACTAAATGACTGCTCAGTAGCAACTGTAGTATAGATGTGGCCTGGGTTGGGGGAGGGGGAGTCTAACTCTGGATTTCAGTAAATACAGAAATATTGTTTATGATCCTAATCAAGACCCTGATTTTCAGAACTGGGTAACTTTCACTTAAGTCAGAAAAATCAGAAAAAATGGGACGTTAGAAGTCAAAATGCTTTCCTTGGCTTCCTATTAAAATACCTTATGGTTGCCTTCCCATTCTCGCAAAAAGAAGCATCATAGGATGTCAGTAGAGCAGGATAAGCTAGAAACTGATCACTCATGCAGACATACTGGTATGATGAAAATCCCTCTATATGGCTTCTTAGATTGATTCCATCAGTGTGATATTGAGTGCAAGTCTATGAGTAATAGTTTGATTTTAATGCAGCTCCCATTACGTTCAATAGGAGCAAAAAGAAGTCAGCTGCTCTGAAAATCATCCTACAATATATGATGCTCATTCGTTAACACAAAATGATGAGGAGTCCAGTGTCCTTCAGCAGATTTGAGCACCATCCTTCCAGACTTGAGCAGAAAAGTTGTGCCTAACTGTGTGTAAAATTACTATAAACTATTCGCACAGACTCTTTAAACAGTCCTCTTTCTTTAAGCTGATAAAATATAATTTATCCTCTTCAGGTCAATTAAAATACCTTTAATGTGTTATTGCAGTACATCTTTGCTTTCCTAATATACAGAAAGAAACAACTGCATTTTAAAAAATTAAGCTTTTTAAAAATATGCTTGCCCAAACATGCATTCATTTCCCAACTGAGTCTGATTCAGAACAGGCAGTTATGCTTAAATACAATTTCTCAGCACTAAATTAGTAAGTCTCTTGTGAAATGCATCTGACCTTCCAGGAAGTAGGTTTGCAATTCAAAGATGATTAATATTAACTAGATGAGATACTGAAGGCATTTGTTTAGTATATATCTGTATAGTATATTTATATCTATGAATTTGTGTGTTTATTTTAATTTAAAGGGACTGACGCAGAAAGGTCAAACTTGAGGTATTTGTAAAATTCTCTGAATATAAATGAGCGTAATTTGAACCAACAGTTCAAAGTCAATGTAACCTCTTTTGTATCTACAACTTAGCGTATGGGGTTAATTAAAAAATAATATTTATGATTACTAAATGGTTGGACCTAACTTGTATATCATTGCAGATCACATTGCATAAGCATCTCCTGTGCCACACCCTTTTTTTGTTATTGTGATGTGCGTTTTTTCTTACCATGTTGCAAGGCATGGACAGGTTTTATGACCAGGTGACATATCACCTGGAAAAAAGGGAAAAGGTTGATGTCATATATTTGGACTTTAAAAAAGCCTTTAACTTGGTGTCCCATGATGTCTTCATGGAAAAATTGGACAATTGTGGCCTTGGCTACTCCATAGTCTGATGGTTGGGTAACTAGCTCTGAGGTCAGACCCAGAGAGTGGTAGTTGATGGAACTGAATTAACATGGCACTTGGTGACTAGTGGCATCCTCCAAGGCTCCGTTCTTGGACCCGTACTCTTTAATGTCTTCATAAATGATCTGGACACTGGTGTCAAAAGCGGACTGGCCAAGTTCGCTGATGACACCAAACTTCGGGGAAGAGTGTCCACACTTGAGGATAGGTTGGTGATCCAGGTTGACCTTGATAGGCTTGCGACGTGAGTGGATGAAAATCTGATGGTATTCAATACAGAGGAATGCAAGGTGCTCCACCTCAGGAATAGAAACCCACATCACACTAATATCCACTTACATACACCCACTAGCACCATGACCAAAAGAGACTTGGGGGTCATGATTTACCACAAGATGAATATGAGCCACCAATGCGATACCACAGCTGGCAAAGTGAACAAAAATCTGGCTTGCATCTAATGATGCATCTTGAGCAAGACCCAGGATGTCATCCTCCCATTGTACTCGGCCTTGTTGAGGTTGTAGCTGGAGTACTGCATCCAATTCTGGGATCCACAATTTAGGAAGGACATGGAGAAGCTTGAAAGAGTCCAGAGGAGAGCCACATGCATGACTGGAGAGCAAGAGAACAGGCCTTATGAAGAGAGGCTGTGAGCTATGAGACTCTTCAGCCTGGAGAAGCATAGGCTCAGGGGTGATCTGGTGGTAGTCTATAAGTACATAAGGGGTGTGCATCAGGATCTGGGGGAACACCTGTTCACCAGAGCACCCCAGGGAATGACAAGGTCCAACAGTCACTAACTCCTGCAAGACTGTTTTAGGCTGGACATAAGGAAAATCTTCTTTACTGTCTGAGCCCCCAAGGCCTGGAACAAACTTCTCCCGAGAGCTGGTGCAAGCACCTACTCTGGACACTTTCAAGGAACATTTGGATGCTTATCTTGCTGGGATCCTTTGACTCTAGCTGACTTCCTGCACCTTGGGCAGAGGGCTGGACCTGATGATCTTACAAGGTCCCTTCCATCACTAATGTCTATGTAATCTATGAAATCTATGAAGTTAGAAAAGACTTAGATGCTAAGTTGTGATTTTATGCTTAGGGTTCTGCACTACCAGACAAAGGAACCAATTTTTCTTGTGCTTACACCACTTTTATGCCAATGTAGTGCCATTAAATTTAAAGGAATTAATTGTTCCTAATGTGCTCATTAGGATTAAGATGCAAGGGTAAGAAAAGTCTTTCAGTTCCCAAGTTAGGCTGCTATGGAGGAGGTGGATAGTGGGAGGTAGTAGGAGAAAAGTGCTTTCTTTTACTCGATAGCATATGTCCTATCTATGGTGGGCAAGGTGTGGGTTGGTAGAGGAAGCCTGCAGAATAATCACATTGTATGTTATGTAAAGTTGCTATAGCATGATATAGGAAAGACAATAAAAGGATCTGCTCACACTTTCCGATCATGTACACACAAAGTGACGGAGCTTACAAAATGGCAAAGATGACATAGTTTGTTTTCATTTTATTTGCAAAAGGATATGTATATATAATTATTTCTTATTCTATGCTATTGCCAAATTGCCTGCATAAAGGTTATGTGCAAAATTATGTTACATTGTTACTGCTTTCCTAGTGGGAAATGAGTTTGGATAAATAGACAAGAGGAGTGTGTCTAATTACTTTTAATGTAAAGTGGCCTATAATTTCAAGATTTTTCTTTCTAACACACAGCTGCTTTAAAGGTCTCAGTGAGGACATAGTTTGATACTGAAAGTGATGACAGTCATAGCAAATGAGATATAATAGGATCTTAGGATTTCTATTTAAAAATTTTTTTTTTTTAGAGTTGATCAAAACAAATGAGAAACACATCAAGGTGGGATAAACATTATGCTTCAGTTCCATCCTGCTTCTAGGTGTATAACATGGCTAACATGCTAGCATTTCTTTATCTACATTTCCCCCAAGAGGTTAGATGTCTGGTCACTTTCACAGATTCATAGATGCTAGGGTCGGAAGGGACCTCAATGGATCATCGAGTCCAACCCCTTGCCAGTGGCAGAAAAAAGTGCTGGGGTCATGTGACCCAATCCAGGTGCTTGTCCAGTTTCTGCTTGAAGATCCCCAAGGTAGGGTAGAGCATTTGGAAGCCCATTCCAAATTCTGGCAACCCTAACCATGAAGAACTTTTTTCTGATGTCCAACTTAAATCTAGTCTCTCAGCCTGTGGCCATTGTTCCTGGTTATTCCAAGGGCTGCTCTGGTAAACAGAGTATCTCATGAATGATGCATGCCCCTGGCAGCTGGTGGGGCACAGTGGCGGTGGGAGCGTGGTGGCAGCGGCAGGAGCATGGCAGCAGTAAGCGGGAGCTCTCACAGATGCTGCCGGTGCTGTAGGTGATGGGGGGGAGGGGTGGCAAGCGCTGACCAGGGGTCGGTGACCACCTGCAGACACTGCCAACAGTGGCAGCAGTGGCCAGTGGGGATCACTGACCACCTGTAGA
Source organism: Gavialis gangeticus (assembly GCF_001723915.1). Classification (NCBI taxonomy): domain Eukaryota; kingdom Metazoa; phylum Chordata; order Crocodylia; family Gavialidae; genus Gavialis; species Gavialis gangeticus. The sequence continues at coordinate 58,062,027 of NW_017729033.1, read as the reverse complement.
TGCCTCCAGCGGTGTTGGCAGCGGGGGCGGGGGGGGACTAGCGGTGACTGCCCACAGGCACTGTCAACAGGGTCGGTGGTGTCTTTTTGTAGGGGGTGCTCCACCATGCCCAGAGGTTGTACGTGCACCTGAGTTCACCCCTTATGCATCCCCTATTCCCTGCTGGCCCCTCCTGGTGAATTTTGTATACTGCCACAAGATTGCCCCACCTTCTCTTTCAGAGGCTGAAAAGGTTCAGGTCCCACAGCCTTTCCTCACAGGGCATTCCGTGTAGACCTCTAACCATATGAGTGGCCCCCCTTTGGACCGTCTCAAGATTGTCCACATCCCTCTTGAATTGTGGTGCCCAGAATTGGATGCAGTACTCCAGCTGCGGCCTGACAGTGCTGCATAGAGGGGAAGCATCAACTCCCTGGAGCTATTCGTGATGCACCTACTAATGCATAACGAAGTGCGGTTAGCTCTGCTAATTACTTCATCCCTTTGATGCTTTGATGACTTATATTCATCTTGGAGTTGACAATGACTCTAAGATCTCTTTCTGCTGCTGTGCTGCTGAGAAGGTCATCTCCCAGCCTATAGGTGTGCTGGTGATTCCCACTCCCTGGGTGCAGCACCTTGCACTAGTCCTTGTTCAACTGCATCCTATTGTTCTCTGCCCACTTCTCTAATCTGTCCAGGTCTGCCAGGATTCAATTTCTTGTCGTCAGTGTGTTTACTTTACCCCATGGCACAGCTATTCAATTTGTTTATGAGAATAGGATGGGATTCTGTGTTGAAGGCCTTCCTAGGGTCCAAGTAGATGACATCTAGCTGAACTCCTGCATCTAAGCATTTAGTGACCTGGTCATACAAAGAAACCAGGTTAGGCAGGATCTACCTGCTGGACCTGTGCTGGTTGCCCTTCAGCATTATATTACCTGATGGACTCCTACAAATGTGACCCTTGATAATTTTTTCAAGGGTTTTCCCAAGGATAGAGGTGAGACTAACCAGTCTATAGTTACCCAGATCCTCCTTCCTCTCCTTCTTGAAAATAAGGGCCACATTGGCCCTTTTTCTGTCCTCTGGGACCTCACCTGAACACCATGAGTGCTCAAACAGTTGTGCCAGTGGCTCTGCTATGACACTGGCTAATTCTTTCAGCACCCTTGGATGGAGCTCATACAGTCCCGCTGACTTAAACACATCCAGCCTCTCTAAGTGTCTCTTTACTGGATCAGTGCTGACAATTGGTGGGCTGGTGTTCTTCCTGCCTATGTCAGTAATGCATTTGGAAGATTTGCCTAGTTCCTTGTTCAAGAATACAGAGGCAAATAATTCATTGAAGAGCTCTGCTTTGTCCCTCCTATCTATCACCAACTGCTCTAGTCTATCCTATAGGGGTCCTATCCTGCCCTGCACCTTGCTTTTGCTTCCTATATACCTGAAGAAGGACTGTATAACCTTAAGTGTACAAAACATGCATAAAATTCTTGTTTGCATGGTAAAACTGGATGATATACCCAATAAAAGCAGCCACTGGAAAGTATTCTCTCTCTCTCTTTTCTGTGTGTGCATGCAGACATGCACACAAAGACCACAAATAGTAGATCAAACAAAAAATGGTTTAACTTTTTTATGATTATGTAACAGCACTGATTATGGTACCATTCATGACAGTCCATTTCTAACACAGTTTACAGAATTACATATGTTTTTCTTGAGAGGAGGATTTACAACAGGCAATACATATATAGAGGTTTGGTATCTCAAAGGCATTTTTGATGAATCCCAAATAATGTATAGTAGAGAGAAGGAATAGAGAACTCTTGAGTTAATAATTAGAATCTTTTTTTTTCTAAAGCAAAAATGACCAAGTTTAAGGATATCAGGTGAAATTCTGGGTGTTAAGTAAAATGCCCATTGACTTCAGTGAGGTCAAAATTTCACTCATAATTTCTAATATGCAATCAGTAACACACTTCAGGTACTTATTATGTTCAGAAATACGTTTGGTTTATTTATGGATATTTTTGTCCCTGTTTTATACAAAGCAGCTGGTTCCAAGAAAAAAAGTTAATTTTTAAGTCAATCACAGCATGTTTTAAAAATTAAATATAGAATAAACAAAGTCCTTATCTAAAGAAAAAATATACTGTGTAGTTATTTTTTAAAATCCTACTTTTTAAATAGAAAATGCAAAGAAAAGCACATCTCCAAATATTTTAGGCTACCTCTACAACATATGATGTCTGTTTGCATCCATAATATTATGTGATTGACATAATGGAAAATGGCAGACTAGATCTATGACAGACAGGATACAAGTGATGTTTTCAATAAACAGGAAAGTTATGGGCCATGCTAATAGCAGAACAGCAGCAATTTGCATGCTTCGTTGGGATTTCTGTAGCAAATGCCAATAAAGATCATAGTTGAAAATTTTAAGCTTTTGTAAATAAGTCAAACCATTTAAAACTTTATATAGGAACCTACATAAAAGCTCTGTTTTTGAGAGTTATTGACCAGGACCTCTAAAAATCAGGTCACTAAGGTATGAAATATGGGTGCCTAACCTCATGTACCAAAGCTTGATAAAGTTTCATAGTTTCTAGGGTTGGAAGGGACCTGAGCAGATCATCGAGTCCCACCCCCTGCCATGGCAGGAAAGAGTACTGGGGTCAAATGACCCCATCAAGGTATACATCTAGCCTCCTGTTTGTTGACCCATATACACTGCAGAAAATATAGTGCTCAATCTCTAGGTTAGGGACAATCTCAATGTTTTTTGCACTCATGAAATTGAAAAATACAATCTTTAGCTTCTTAATTTGGTAAATCTTTTCCTTCACATCTCAAGCTGTTCTGTAGAGTTGCTGTTTCCTGTAAAACAGATGGCTGCACTTCAGTGGTAGATTAACTGTTTCCTTGTGTATCTAACCTGTAACCCTAAATCAAAATAATGCATTTTTAAATGGGTGATATCTGGAGCACACAAATCCCTCTTCAGATTTCAAATGGCAGGTTACTACTGCCTGGGCTGCCTCAGCTTACACAAAAACTGAATACTGTAAGATTCATAAAGGCTTGTGTAGCAGTTTAGGGACAAGCTGAACTGCATCTGTGATCTCCTTCATAGTCTTTCTGTGGTCACTTTTATCTCCAGTGGTCAGTTCCATCTGCACTGCTTTCAGTCAACACATTTGACAGCAGAATCAAGTTATAGCACCTTTGGTTTACCAAACCCAGTTTCTCTAGCAGGTCCACCTGGATTTGATTCATGCTCAATAATATTTTCTGGGAGTGTTCTAAACTGCAGGTTAAAAGCAGAAAACAGCAAGTGAGTATAGTAATTCATTTATTCGTAGAACTTAACAATAGAGAGAAATGGGTTTAAGTAACAAAAACCTAAAGCATGTAATCCTCCCTAAACTTAGCCTTACTTCATGGATTAAGTAGATTCCTTTTAGTCCAAGCAGATTCCAAGCAGTGTTTCTAGGCAAAGCAGGTTGAACCTTTGCAACCTGCCACAAAAATGATTAGATGCACATGCCTGGGAAACATGGGTTATGAGCAAGGCTGAAAGAACTAGGATTATTCACTTTGGAGAAGAGAAGACTGACAGGAGGTTTGATAAGTCTTTAAATACATGAAGGGTGATTAAAAAGATTATGATAGAGATTTGATTTTTTTCTATGGCTGTAGGGGCCAAAACTAGGAACAGTAAGGAAGTGGAATAGACTGCCCAGGGAAGTTGTGGGATCTCCTTCATTAGAAGTTTTCACAAGAAGGCTGGAAAAGCATTTGACAGGACAGTTTAGCAATTGTATTCCTATATTCATGTAGGGGGTTGGACCAGTGATCCCTGGGGTTCCTTTCAGTGCTATAGGCATTTATATACGTGCTCCAGGAATGGCTGGGGGGGAGGGCACCTCATATATAGCAGCTCTCGGAGAGCTGCTGTAATTAAAGTGCCCCGAGTGACTTGTGTATCAGCAGCCCCATGCTTAAAAATGGCAGTGGAAGCACTTTGTCTAAAGCTGTTCAAACAAAATTTAGATAAAGTGTCCCTGCCACCATTTTTAAGCACGGGGACACTGATACACAAGACACTGGAGGCTGCTGGAGCATGGTAATTACCATGCTTCAGCAGACTTGATTAATCGACTCTGCTTTGACACACTGTAGTTACAGTGCATCAAAGGCTGCTTGTCTATGATTCTATAAGCTTCGGTGGTTATCCAGGAGCTGTCTGAAGGCATGTGCCAATATCTTCTGCCAGCTGCTGCAGTTCTTTCAGCAGCTAGTGGCTTCCCAGGGTGCACTTCATACTTTGCTGTCACAGTGTGCACTTTTTGCTCTGTTGCACTGGTGCTACATGAAGCCTTAAGTCGTATTTTGATTTGAAGAATCCTGCTGGCAGTACCCACCATATACTGCCAGAATGATAAACAGGATAAATGTAGATAAGGCCTGAGTTAACCCTTAGGTTTTTCTATATATGCACCTCACTTACAGTAAAAAAAAAAGGAAGTTTCCACAGAAGCCATAATGTTACATTCTTCACAGCCTCAGATAAGAAATTGTTTTGGGCACTGACAGAAGTGCAGCTCCCCACCTTCTGTGAAGCACAATGAGATAGAGTGACCCCCTGGCCCAACAGATGTTTGCTGTTGGGCTGCGGTGGTGGGATCCAACTCTACTTTGGAGCTGATCTAGCAGAGCAACTGCCTGCCTGCAACCTCTTCCCTAGCCCCACTTCCCCTCCCAGCTCCAGTGCTGTCTGCTGGAAGGGCAGGAAAGGAGCTGTGCATTGGAGTTGGCCCAGCCTGAGCTGAAGGGGGAGGACACTGGGGGCGGGGGGGCAGTGCAAGGTGGGGAGATTCCAGTCAACCCACCCTTACTCCAGTGTAGGCTGGGCAAACTGCAGCCTGCAGCTCTCTTCTCCTCCCTCCTTTCCTGCAGACAGCGCCAGGGGCAAGGCTGGGCTGCATCAGCCCAACCCTGGTCATGCACAGGGATTGACAGAACTTCCTTACAGCGCTCCGCTTTGGAGCACCTTCATCTGATTCCTCATTAGATGAGGGTTAGTTTGTCATGCGATTGGCCACTTTTAAAGCACTCTGCAGTTATGCATGTGTGTCACTGAGGAAGGAAAATGCTTCCATGAAATCAGATAGAGTGCCTGTCTCCCACTTAAGACCATTTGGATCCAGAAGCAAGATATTTCTTGTGTGTGCTCAGAGCAGTATAGACTACACCAGCTATTGTGTGTACCTTCTGGATCTACTATGAGCTTTGCTGCCTGCAGAAACAGAATTAAATTGTTGAATACAGGGTGGTAGTAATGGTGATGAGGGGAGGGAGAGGTGGCAACATGCTTTTACCTCCAGAAATAAAAGCAATTACTGTACATTTTAAAAATAATTTTGCCATTTGTCCTCCTGTTTGCTCTTTTGAGCTTTATCTAGTAGAACAAGGGAGTTTCTAAAACTGCAAAGAAAATTACAGCTGGGTCATGCCCAGAGGAGAATAAACAGATGCTAGCAGTGCCCAGCCAAGGCATAATTTGTTCTATTATTTTAAAAACCATGTTGGCTCTTGTTGTTCCTCCTTCATCTCTCATCAGGGGTCTTTGTATATCTCTTAGAGAAAAATATTTCCATTGTTGCTGAAGCAGCTGAAGACTACACAGTGGGAAAGATCCCACAAAGGATTCATCACTTTAATATATCTTTAGCACATTTATACTGTAAAGCCTTCTGTGGTTCTTGGGATGCTTTTAATGATAGACCTGAAGCTGAACAAAACATGTTTTTCACATTCACAGTCATATAATCAGTATTGGCTCACAGGATGAATTCTGGAGAAGTGAAATTCAGTCATGTACACTTAATTTGTATCACTTAATTTTCATTGATACAGGGATGGAATTTGGTTTACTGAATTCTTTCCCATTTTTCAGAATCCTGAGCAATTTCATACCTTCTGCATGTCCCAGTTCAGTGCCTCAATCTGTAAAAGAACTAAAAATACATACTGTAGTGATTGGCGGGGGGGCGGGAGAGGGAGAGGTCATGGGTGAAGCTTAGTTTACCAAAGTACAGCTAAATGTGATTTTCCATTGATAAATACTGTACACTGGAAATCCAAGTATTTCTTAGCTGATGAGGTTTCCAGACTATTTGCCTTCAAAATCTTTCTCTCCTTTAATGAATATGATCTGATAGCTCTCCTCCATTTAATCAAAATATTTTAAGCTCTTACCTCAGCTTGCAGGTGAGCCTGTTTTCTTTATACTTTGCCAGCAACCCCAACCTGAGTTATTTCTCAGAGAGAGAGAGGGAGGAGCATTTTTGCTATTAAGACATCAGGTTGATGAATATAAGTTCAGGAGATCAGGATTAGATAGGAATGTTTCTTTTATAGTAGAACATACTAGTAATTAAACTTAAATACCAAAGGAGAATAGCAGTTGGTAAAATATTAGGTTATTCATCTTTTGTAATATCACTGACATTTGGAGGAAAATACAACATTGCTTCAGATGTACTTCCCATGGCAAAATTAAAGTTGATTTCCTTGGCTAGGTTCATTCCAACTTGCAGTAATGACTTAGTGGGAAATCTACAGGATAATCAAATGGCAAAATAAAAAAAAATAGAAGAGCCTTCATATGACAGAGAAAAATAAGTTATACAAAAGGACAGGCTGAGAGGGCAGCAGGCAAGCAGCCGGAGCAATTATCTTCAACATCACTGTAGGATCAAATCTGCCTGGAAGAGCTGCTGGGCAATACGTTTTCTATGAATGACATTTTTTTTAGCTTTTGCATAAGGTATACCTTCTGTGTTCATTATGACTACTGCCTTTGAAACTATTCTAAAGCTTCACTGCATATAAAAACTATTTAGACACAAAATACACCCAGGAACACCTTTTTTACCACCAAACAAAACAAAGCATGATAGATTGGAAAATATGTGCATTCTTTGACCTCTTGTTTGCTCTACTGAGTATGTAAGCGAATTCAGAAAAATCAGGTTTTATACAGCTAGGCTTCTTGTGATCCACTTATGAATAAGCACATTTGTCATGTTTGCAAATAAAACCCATCATCATTCATGGAGAAGCAATCAGAGGCAGAATTGTTTAGAATAGCGTTGTCTGGATACTTCCACAAAGCACTGAGTTATAGTATGCTGTTGACAGCCCTCTTCTTCCAGACTGCCATGACAGGGAGCATTATGTCAGCCTGCAGATTCCCAGGAGCTATTCTTTCTATCAAACAATGGCAACTGAAAATGACAACATGTACTGGCCTGCAGGAATGAAATCCTGTTATCTTGCAATAACTCAGAAAATACCTTTCTACCTCACAATGACAATTGTTTAATCTCTTAGGGCTTAAAATATGGAGAGCAGGAAATGAATAACCAGAGAATAGAATGAAGGTATTCATGACACACATTTAGCTGCTTAGAATACATTCTTTCTAACCTTTTTTTTAAGTAGAGGTGGTTCCCTCTCTTTGTCATGTGTCCCCTTTGGTTTACCATCTTGGATCAACTTTAAGTTTTATACTGATAGTAGGTATCTTGTCTACCAGTTAATGGACCAGAAGAGATTTGATTAATAGAACTCCCATTCAGTGGTTTCCTTCATTATGTGCAAACATCCTCCTCAAGATTATAGCTGAAATTAGAATGAGAATACTTGTGGTCCTGGTAGGCATTGAGAGAGCTTTATTTAGCTGAATCATTAAGTGCTGTGTTCAGCTTACTTCCAAAGGCTGTCACTTTTCATATAGCAGGTTTGGAATAAGGTTTTCCTACATAGCTAAAAGCTGGATCATCTTTGACTTAAACGGTTGATGATCTGTGCTACCATAGCATTCTTGATTCACAATTTTTTCTAGAACTCCAAGCCTAATTCCTCAGATTGCTGACAAACTTTTCTTTCTACAGCAATAAATTGTATATAGAAATCTCCCCAGAACCATCAAAAAATTGGTCATGTAATAGAAAACTGGCTTTAAAATCTCGCCACCATGTATTCAAAGTGACAGTGCTGCTTTTAAGAACCCTTAATTGTTGACTGGGTAAGTATAAAATAAAATCCCAATGTGTTTATTTCACTTTCTATATACAGAAGATAGAAAAGCTAACACACATGATGAAAAGACAACTATTAGTAATCTTCTATAAAGTTAACTAGTAAATGAGGCAAAAAGACTAAACCAAAGCAGGTTTCACATCATCATGCTATCTCTCTGAAGCTCAGTTCTTCTTAAGGTCTCACCCCTTTCCAAAAAGGTCCTGTAGAAAATTTTGTTTTTGGTTGTGTGATTAAAAGGGAACCCTAACATTTCCCTTTTAAGGGAGTGCTCCCTCAAGCTTCCAAGCACCTGTTGGGGCTTCAGCCCACTGAATAGATGCATTGCCAAATGAAAGTTGCACAGGTATCTTAATTTTGCTATTTCCTAACTATTTAGTACTTGATTTTGAAACCTGCTTAATAGTCTTTAAATATAACATTTGTTGTATATGGTAAATATGTCCAATTTTAGTGTAACAAGGAGGCAGGGGGAGGTAGGAAACCTGTGGCTAGGAAGGGCAGCAAGGAGTTAGGCAGATGAACTGAGCTAAGAATTAAATAAGCCAGGTGGTTAACAAGGCAATTAACTGCATCTGGTTCCTGGGTGCAGGAGATCTGGTCACATGGGTGGAAGAAGGCTGGCCTTGGGCATAAACCCAGTTTCTGATCATACAAGGGGCAATCTGCCCCTGCAAGTGGTAGGGAGGTGAGTTCCCAGGAGAAAAGGGCTGCTGAAGGCAGGCCAGCCACCCAGGGGAGCTGGGGTGAGATGGTTTCAAGGGAGGGTATGGCCTGGGGGCAACACAAGCTCTGAGTGAACAAGACTCTTCTTTATTTTAGAGCAGCATGCTTGTATTTCTATTCCATTTTGAATTTGAGACCAGAGGGCTGTTGTGGCTACAGGGGAGAAGGTGGCCATGGGTCGTGGGGGGTTGTCTGGGTAGATGAGATGCTTTGGTTAAATCTAGTATCTTTTATTAAAACAACTAAATAGTTGGAAAACATTTTCTTATTAAGCTTTTGGGGTTTAAAAACCCTCATCAGGCTGAGGAAGCCTCTGCATTTGGTGTGTGCTCTTCCTGGATGGAATGAATAGTAAAGAAGCCAGAGGCTGATATGTATGTAAGAAAGCTGGTATGCAGTAAAGATGTAAATTGAGGCATTAGTGGGTGAGAGACAGGCTGGGGGAGGGTAAAGACAAGGGGGATGACTGTATTAGGTAATAATGGAGAGGTACCTGGGGAGTCGAAAGTCAACAGCTTATAATGTGTTATAAATTCAATGTCTATATATAGTCCATTACTCTTTTTTTATATCCAGGATGTTGATCAAGTGAAGTTCATAGGCTCGTCTGTGAAAAGTGTTGTATGAATTCCCTTTGAGGATTAGGACTGAGAGAATGGTGAGAGAGTGGCTTTTTGTAAGACGGGTGCCCCCACCAGTGATTGGGTATTCTTGTCTTTAACAGATTTCTGGTGTGCATTCATTCTGGTGCGCAGTTGTTGTTTGGTCTCTCCTACATATTTTTTGTTCGGACACTTGGTGTGTTGGATGAGCAAGAGAGCATTTCCAGACATGCAGCTGTAAGATCCAGGAATACTGATGGTTCTGTTTTAGGGTGTAGTAGTGTCTGGGTGGCATTCCCCACTATATATGCACCAGAAGATAGCCCCAAGGCAGAGGAGCTGAGACTGGTGGGGTGAAACTGGAGCCCTAGGAGGGGCTGCTGCCAAGTTGAGACCTATGCTTGGGAGGTCTTAGACAGTGGACTGAGGCCTTGGCCAGAGAAAAAGGAGACCAATGATGTGATAGCTGTAGCCATGGCAGGTGCTTGGAAATTTGAAGAAGCACTCCCTTAAAGGGGAAGTGCTCAATGGTAGAGCACAGGCCCCAGGTGGACCTAGCTGGGAACAAACTGGTGAAGCTACCCCTGACCCCAGGGACCACCTCCCCAACAAACCAAATTAACATCAAAGTTGTGGCAAGCAAGAAAGTGGAGGTGAGGTGGGGGCTTCAAACAAGGTGGGTTTAGACCACAGGGGGAGCACCGGGTGGCAGACCCCCAAAGGTGCAACGGTGAGCAATGATTCTTATAACCTAGATATTTTCAAGGTAGGTAACAAAACATTGAAAAAATGGACCTTTCTTAAATATCACTAAGCAACTTTGCTCTTCTGTCCGTATTTATTCTTTGGGTTAGTCCTTGAGTAAATGTTTCCTAATACTGACTGTGAAAAATCTTATAATTGGCCAGCTCAGCACCAGAATAGTGCTAATTTATGCTGCTGTACTAGAGCCCAGAGTTTGATACTCAGTCACTCTCTCCCATTTAAGTTACCATTTTATGAAGTTCCAAAAGCAGATAGTTCTCCTTGGCCAGAAGAATGTGGTGAGAAACCCTGGAGAATGGTGGAGTGCAGATGTTTATGTGCAATTTATAAATACTGCCAAAATTGGGTTGCTTGAGATAGTAAGTATGAGAAGCACTTTCTCTTTCCCATTACTTCTACAGTCAACTGGTAACATAGAATAGAAAAAAGATTTCTTACTGAAGTAGTGGGGGAAAAAAACAGGGAAAATATTTTAAAAATGGGTTCTATATCATATTTTTGGTAAACTTATGCATATTTGAGGCCCAGGTCTTTTGTATTTAGAAAAAAGAAAATTGGGAATAAATGCTAATAATTTTGACTTACGTATAAGAATCAAGATGAGAATAGCTTAAAATCATTTACACTCTTTGACTATCTTGTTTACACTAACTCCTCATAGCAGCAGGTGCCTTGTGTCTTTTTAAAGCATATTGTTGTTACTTGGCGAATAATAAAGTTAACAAATATGAATAGTAATAGAAGGACAGCTGTAAGATAACTCTACAGCCCAAAACTGCTTATCTGAGCTCTAGGGTTTAAAATAGCAAGTACAGAAACCATCCCATATTTTTTGTGTTCGTGTGTGCATAATGTTACCCAAAACCATGATATTACTGGTAAATCATAAGCAATGACTAATCCTGAAAAGAAGGAATTGGACTAGAGCAGTAGGCATATTCTTGTAATCCATCCAAGTATTAAACAAGTACAAGCTTATTATTTTTGGAAAAACACATTAAATCAGCATTTTAAACTGGAAGTGGACATCTTTTAAAAACAAAATCCAGCCACTCCTTTATTTACAGAATCATAGAAAAGTAGGACTGGAAGGGACTTCAGAAGGTCATCTAGTCCAACTCCCTGCTGAAGGCAGGATCACTTCTTTTATTTTCCATCTTCCTGTAACTCTAATACATTATTTATTAAAGAATGTATGCATCTGCTGTATATTTATTTTATTGTAAACACCTATGAACTTTGGTGTAGAGGTTTCCCTCTCTTTACGCTGTACATGTTTTCCTGGAAAACAGTGCATAACTCAAATTTGCATAAATAGAACCTACTTTACAATGTAATAAATAGGGATACATTCCAAGACCTCAACTGTCCTGACATCCTTTTGGCTGTGCTTGCATGTCTCTGGGTGGGGGGAGCTGTGTGAGAAGCCCCCATGGCTGCCCTGCCTGGCTTCACACCCTACCCAGCTCCAGCCTCCCTGCACTTAAAAACCCTACTGCAGCAGGGGCTGTGGGGACTGGGCACTCATGGCAGAGCCTCCCTGATGGTCTCCTTGTCTGGTTCTAGCAGTCTGGGAATTAAAAAAACAAAAGAGAAGGGTGGGGGGTGAATATTATCATAAGGGGGATGGCAGCTACAGAAACGCATGTCGCAGGCAATGAGCGAGGAACACAGATCCACACAGGTGACTATATTTTGGTGCATATCACTCCCTCTATGCACCACATAAAGCAGCTGACTGGGGGTTTCCACCATGCCAATTGAATGAGTGAATTTACCTCGATTATAATGAATTTTTGGTATAAAAAGGGTCATCACACAAGAGCGAATTCCTACGTACAGAACCCACATAAAGTGAGGGAAACGTGTGTGTGTGTGTGTGAGAGGTGTGTATGTATGCATATTTAAAAGCAGAGGAAGGCTGACATGGAAGGAAGCAGCTTTACTGGGCAGTATTCATCCAAAATTAAAGAAATGGAGCACTTGGAAAAAAATATAAGCTTGCATATTTGTTACTGTATTTAACACTGTTTTTTGACACAGGAAAAATCAACAGTATAAGACCCACTTTAGAGCATCTCTTACACACACAAACCACTAAATCACTAGGTCTCAATCTTTTCTTTTTTTTTGTACCAGGGCCCATTTGTAAACATCAGTAGGCAGTCCCAGCCCACTGCCCCTCACCTCCAGGCCCATGTGTGGGCATTGGGGAGCCCCAAGCAGCTCCTCACAGGCTGGAACTCTGCCTTCCTGTAAGGGAAAAGTTATGGCATTTTTCTTATTTAAAGGAGAATCCATTTTAAAAGTTTGTTTGCGACCCTTTCATATATTCTTGTGACCCACTTTTAGGTCACAATCCACTGGTTGATAAAAGGTGTGCTATATGGGAAACTGCTGGAGAATTAGTCTGACATATTTAACTTCTGTTACTAGTTCAGCAATAGTTGCATTCATGTTTTCTGAGAGAATATTTTGACTTGAATCTGCATACGTTGAATTTGTTTTCTAGTTTCATGTATTTTTGTGTGATGTCTAAGGTGAAGGAAGTGGGGGATGTCTAAGGTGAAGGAAGTGGGGTGTCACTTATTCCCCAAGACACAAACCGACTGTTGTATTTGAAACTTAAGGAATGTATCTTTGTAGCTTTTAGAGTAACCATTTTTAGTTTTTCTTTTCTTCCTTAAAGGCTCTTTGTTATGGCATCTTTTCTTTTTTTTCTAGACTAATAGGCATGTTTCTCTTTGAGTCCATTTTGCCTCCAAATGGCTAGAGGTTATTCAAAAGAGACTTGGAGCTCCTTTCACAGCCGAAGGAAAGAAGCCAGGGATAGCGGTGAGGCCCAGTATTTAGAATCCACTGGGCCACTGACCTTTGGTCTCAAGAAAGAATGAGAGAAATTGTTCCCAATTACTACTCTGGATTGACACCTTGGTAGCTGTATTTATCCTTATGAGAGAGAAAAGTTTTCCCTTGGAAGTAATCTTAGTGTAATGCTTTCCTTTTAATTAGTGAAAAAGTGTGTTTTTTGACTTTGTTGAATATTTTTTATTCTAGCCTAAATACATCTGTCATTACTTCCTAATGATTTGAGGAACAAAATAACATTTGAAATCTTCCCCATCAATGTGGATAGCATTTCAATAACATTTATTTGTAAACCCCAATTAAGTTACCTGGGTCTTTGACTGGCTCCTGATGGAGACAAAGCTATAACCCAGACCTCACCGTTGTTGACAGCAATATAGAAGTTATGTTCAAAAAATATATGTTGGAACCCATTCCCCCCACACAGCACAGACCAGTTACTATCAGTGTCACAACAACCATCGCTCCAAATATGGTACCAACATGTAGACACTTCAATTTTCAGAAAATCCTCTCTAGTCTTCTTTCTTAAGACCTTGACAAAAACAATGACACGCATCAAACCATAACCACATCGCATAACTATAATCTCTTTGTGAAGGCACTGTGCAAAGCCTCCAAAAGCTGTATACATTGACAATGCAGGTGCCTGCATCTGAATATAAAAGATACCAGCAAATGTTTCAAAGATGTCATTTCTCAGAAGATACTAAGGGTGCTGACAGATATGGAAAAAACAAACCAAACCATGTTTTACTGGAAGCAGCAACATGTTTCTTTGCCTCAGCTCTGTAGTGTCTATAGAGATTGGGTGCTTCAGTGGGGCTTTTCATCTAATAGCTGATTCAATCAACTATTAGATAAAAACACCAAAAAAGCCCCACAAAAGTGCCCAATTCATACAGGCATCGGGAAAGGGGGAAAGGTGGGTGCAACTAACATGATGCATCTGGGCTTGCACTGTGCCTGACACGGGAGTGCACTGGATTTAAAATAAAGCATAGGGGTGTTTTTTTGTGTTCCCCCCACCCATGTCTGCAATCAGCCTATTGCAGTAGGGCCAGCCATAACTAACAAGCTCCAAGAATAAAGGCAACAGAAATGGAAAGAACTGATCAAAGGAATAGATATGACCCATACTAGCAGGAAAGCATGGTTAACCATTTGCAGGCTGCATAAGGACCCAAAGACAATACAGCAATATCATCAACATCACAAGTAACCGGGTGGCTCGGCAGCTTCTACTTGGAGGTAAAGCTTTGAATAAACAGCCTAAAATATGGATTAGATGGCAAACTGATCTGGAGGAAAATCAGTTTAGCATGCTATGCATAATGGATGAATTTAATGCTGGAATAAGTCACTTTGGCAAAGCAGCTAGACTCAATGACATTTGCATGGAGAAGATCAAGCACTTTAGTCATGCAGCTGAGTTATGGATATTACCCCTTTTTAATGATAACTTACGAGCCTTGGAATACCTAAACTATGATGACAAGCCCATATACTATTTCTGTTAAAGACAGAGAAGGATGCCTTTGCCCAGAGAACTTTACGGCAGTGTCAGTTCTGTGCCATCTTTATAGGCTTTATGAGCACCTTATTCACAATCACCTTTCACCTCATATTCAACAGCATCTACCAGAAAAAGCCAGATTTAGACCAGGCAAGGCCTGCACTGGCCAAATACTAAATGTAACCCAGCATACAGAAGATGGATTTGAGATAGAGATGATAACAGGGGCTGTGTTTGTGTAGGCCTATCGGTGGCAGATGACTGTCATCTACAGAAAGCTGCTTGGTTATGCCTATGATATGATGCATGACTACGACTGAGTGCAGCTCATCTGATCTCTTTTGGAGAATAGACAATTTACATAGAACGGTGCAAGAAACAGGGCCACTGAGCTTCCAATACAGCCTCCCACAGGATAATGTGCTAGCACTGATCTTTTTAACCTATGTAATAGTGACCCACCGATACAGAGTAATACGAGGCGCTTTATATATGCTGATGATCACATTACAAGAGAACGACTTTGCCATTGTCAAGAACAGGCTAGCATGTGCACCAAATACCCTCTCAGATTACTACAGTAAGAACATGCCTAGTGCAAGAGTGTGCTGAGGTCAGCATGGGTCTTCTGTGGGGCTTCTTTCTCCCCTTTACATTCAGGGTGCTAGTTGATGCTGGGTAAGCGTATCCAGTTGCTGTGTGTGGCTGCCTTGCCAGTAGGTAGAAAATCAAGCTGCCAAGCTGTCTGGAGTTGGTGTGGTTCTAGCCTTGATTACTAGATCCAATCATCAGTTTTGAGGTCCATTGGGCATGGCTCGCATAAGGGGGCAAATAAATCAATAATAACTGAAATGGCTGGGCCACAGGCTCCTCTCTGGCTCTGTGTCTGGTTGCCTTCAGGTAGGGCCAGTCTCACAGAGGTTGCCCTGTGCTGGATCAGCCCATATGGGCCTGCCAGTCCTTGGGGTGTTATGAACCCTGGCTTAGCCCCTAGTGGTAACTAGTCACTTTGCATCATACAGTGATCCAGTGTCAGTTCAGAGGGTTTTGGAGTTCCAGGTCTCAGGTTCCTGATCTCCTGCCTTCAGAGGAAAACGTGGTAAGTCCCCTCACCTGTCTGTGCATTCCCCCAGCCCTGCAGTTGCTGCATCCATATGTGGGAGTTTCCAGATTGGCCTGGGCCAGTCAGGTTCCTTGTTCACCCCCACATGGCTGCCAGTTGCTGGCAGGTGCTAGGAGCCCCTAAGAGACCCTCCACAGCTGTTGCTTCTGACCCTCAGGCAGTGCCTTGTGCATCAGTTGCTGGCTCCCTCTTGGGGCTGTCACCCAAACCCACGTGGGACTGAGCTTCTGGTCCCTGCCCTGATCCAGATGTGGAGCCCAGGGAATGTCTGCCACATGCCGGCTGCCTGTCTGGCAGCACATCAGTGCTTGCTCTGGGAGTGCAGGCTCTTTGTTATCCTGTGCTCCCAGTCAGGGATGCGCCGTCTGTGGTGTGTGCCAGCTGCCCGTATCCCAGTGAAATATGCAGCTCAGTGTGGTGCCTGCTACACAGCCATCATGAAAAAACACTGAAGCATAGCCTGTACTTAATGGCATTACACCACCTGGTATCAGAAGAAAGGTAGTGAGCCAAAAAGAAGGATCAAGGCAGATGGAAGACCCCAGGCATCCACTTGATGGTCACAGAAGTAACTAAATGGCTTAAAGCATGAAATAATTTTGAGACCAGTGTTGCACATTGGACACAACAGCTGACAGGCCCAACAAGTTATGGAAGGAAAGATTATGCACAATCAGATGCTCTGAAATGGACCTTGAAACTCAGGAGGACCTTCAAAGAGGGACTGATCTAGTCTGGCCAACATGGTGATGCCTGAATCACCTGCAGATACAAACTGAAAAATCAAAAACAAACATGATCAAATGGGGCTACTCTAATGGCACAAATATATGTGAGTGTGTTAAAGTGCAGACTATGGAGCATCTACTTTTTTGCAGATTCCCTGATGAGACTTGCGTGAAGGCGGACCTGGCCATTGCTTGTGCATGATTTCGGAAAGACATGTAGTTTAGGACACTGACATGAGAAGAAAAAGGCTTATCCCTTCCAAATGAGTCATGCATATTACATAGCAGCATTAAGCCAGCAGGGGCCAAGTTCCAAAAGCATGCATTTTGTCTTTAGGTCTTTGACAGTTTTATGCAACAGTGAATCCGTCTGAAAGTTTGCACAGTTGCAGAAGACGAAAGAATGTGCCATGCATTGATTATCTTGAACTGAGTACGATTACTCTGTATTAAGGAACTGCAACACTGAAGTCACATGTTTTTTGATTAGCTGCATAGACAGTGTTAGACCTCGACTCCATGCGGCGCCCGACTAGGGAGATGACGGTCCAATTACCCATGGATCCTGTTACTCATTACCCAGACCAGAGCAGGAAGCAAACACCAGCACGCATTGCTTGCAACAGCTTTATTCAGAATGGAGACAGCTTCAGACTAGCTCTGTTTCGCAATTCCTGCTTAATGGTTTGATTCATACCCTCCACTTGCCCTGCAGCCTGAGGGTGGTAGGGAATATGCCACTTCCATTCAGTGTCTAAAATTTCATTTATTTGTTTAGTGAGAGTGGCTGTGAAGGCCAGACCCTGGTCACCGTCTATGACCTTGGGGATGCCCCAGCAGGTGAACACCTAATATACGAGCACTTTGGCTGTTGTTTTAGTAGTTTCATCATGAGTAGGGAAGGCTTCTTCACTTTGTGAAAGAATCTACTATTACAAGGAGAAAGCAGTGTTCCTTTGCAGTGGTGAGCAGGGGTCCCACATAGTCCATTTGAATCCTTTCCCATGGCCCGACTAAATTCTGATGCATTAGCTGGCTCTTATTGGGGAGCTGATTAGGTTGATGCCTGGCACAACTTAAGCACTGTTGAGCCCATGCAATGGCATCTTTTTTGAGATTTGGCCACCATCTTAATGATTGAACTGTTCTGATGGTTTCTTGCACACCAGGGTGTCCCCCAACTTGTGACCCATGTACCCATCTTAATAACACTTAACGTGATGGCTGGGGAATGTAGGGAACTGCTGGTAGCTCTTTGGTGACCATATCCCTTTTACTTGATGTATCTCCAGTGGGGGATCACCCGTCCAGTCGCACTGAGCATCCCACTGCTCTATTGCATTGACCTGACTGACTGCAGCAGCTTTAATTTGACTCCATAAAGGCCATTCTTTAGTGTCGGATTTTGCTGCTTTATTCTACTTCATTGTTTTGTGTAGCCCCCCATCCAGTCTTATGGTGGCTTTTAACTTTAACCATTTTGAGTTGTTTTCCCTATGCTACCTGGAAGATGTGTTCCCAAATGGCTTGATGCTTGATTGGAGACCCATGAGCATCTTTGAATTCACTGGTGACCCACCATCCTAGCATCTGGGTTGCTCCTTTGTGGACATATTCACTGTCTGTGACTATGACATGAGACAAACAGGGATTGTTAGATATGTTCTGAAGTGCAATTAGAAGACTTACGGCTTCAGCTTCTTGGCTAGTGGCCCCAGGACATAGCCAAGTTTCTGTTTCCTGGGATCCCATTATGGCACAAGCTGCTTGAGCTCCTTCTCCTATTCCTGCAAAACTTACATAATAAACCACAACATTTCTCCTGATTGTATCTGCTGTGAAGATACACTGTGAATGAATATTGGCCAATTGGTTTGTCTTGGATAACATGCATGCGACTTCCCAGGAGTTATCCAGCCAAAGATATTAATTTCTGCTGAAGGAAGAGGCCGAAACCAAATTCTTGGGTTATCCAATGCTAGCAGAAACCGACCGATCCGTGGGGTTATTACCCCCCCCCTTAGCAATTCTTTGCTTTGAAGCAGTTGACGTGGGTTGTGTGGTGTTCGAATACTGTTTCTCCCACTATGAGATACTTAAATTTCTGTAGGAACCAATACATACTTAGCAGTGCCTTTTCTCAAATCCCATACTTTTGTTCCGTGAGGCTAAGCCTTCAGGAAGCAAAGGCTAAGGGGACATTAATTCCATTCATCTTCATTTGTTGAGTGTCTACTGCCTGTCAGTGGCTCGGCACCAGATTGCTACTTCTACGTTGGGAATCCTAGCACTGAGAGCAGGGGCTTTCTTTAGTCCTTTTTTTAGCTTTATGAATGCAGCTTGGCACTCTGGAGACCACTCCAATTTGGTTTGCCACACTGCCTGGTGGAGTGGTTCCATGATCTCGCTCCAATCAGGTATGAATTCTCAGCTAAAACCCACAAGACCCATAAAATATTGTAATGATTTTCAGTCAGTAGGTGGCGGTATTTGACAAATGAGTGAAAGCCGATCAGTAAAAATTTGTTTGCCCTGGCAAGTGATTGTGAGCCCTAGGTACTGCACTTGTTGTTTTATTAGCTGGGCTTTAGTACTGTTTACCTTGAGGCGAGCATTTTGTAGCAGCTGTAAAATTGCTTTGGTACAGTGAGAACATTATTCCTGTGTGTTTCCCCAAACAAGGATATTATCTACACATTGCAATGCTGTGATGCAGGCAACAGTACCTTTTTCAATGCTTGATGGAACAATGTGGGTGCATTGTGGTACCCCTGTGATAGCCACATCCAGATGAACTGCAACCCCTGCCAGGTGAATGCTGTTTTCCATTGGCCATCTGGATGAACTGGAAGACTCCAAAAGCCATTACTATTATCCAGAACAGAAAACCATTGTGCTTGGTTAGTTAGTTGACTATTTATGGAACCAGAGCTACTACTGGTGACATGAGGGTAGAAACAGCATTTAATTTCATATAATTGATGGAGAGTCACCATGTACCATTTAGTTTTCTCACTGGCCATACAGGAGAATTGGCAGGAGAAACTTGGGGTTGGATAATGTTGCACTCTCGCAGGGTTTGAATAACTGTGGAAATGCTCTGAACTGCTTCTTTTGGAATTGGATACTGAAGTGATTTAGGTGGGTTTCCTCCTGGAATTCAAACTGGTTCCTGGGCCTTTAACAGACCTGCATCCAAGCTGTCAGCAGCCCATATGTTTTCCCATGTCTTCCAACCCAAAGGAAGGATTGTGGGTTTAAGTGTTTTGATGGAATGGCAGGCCAATTCCATGGGAATTAGCTGCTGCGTTGGACCCCCTTTGACCCATACAAGCTGGCTGGCTAAATCTACACAACAATGTTGTAAAAGGGGCATTCCAATAATACTAAGGGACGGGTGACGTGTTCATGCCAATTGATACCTTTGCATTTGATGATGCAAGTTGTTTATTGACATGAACTCTCTCACCTTCCAATTTTGATCAGAACCCCACATGGCTCCTAAAAATGAGACCAGGGATTTCTCCTCCCCCTTCATAGGGGAGATAGTCTCACTGAAATTTAGCATGGATCTGGTATCTAATGGAAAAACTTCATTAGGTGCCCCTCCTTCTACCCAGCCCTGGATCCAGGGTCTCCCATCTTCGCTGAATTTGAATGGGAGACACTGATTGGGACTACAGGAAGTGCGGTCCTAGTTTTGGTGGGGCACAGGTGGATTTTCAGGCCCTGAAACAAGAGTTAGAACCTGAGGTGCTTGGCAAAGGGTGCCACATTTGAAACATGTCATTCTATTGGGAAAATGTATACCTGGGCACATGCTTGGGGGCACTTCCAGTCCCCTGGTTGGCACAGTTGGGAACCCTTGTTGTTATTGTTACCTTTTCAGTTGCCGCCTTTGTGACTAAAATTTTTGATGCGCAGCTTGATAGAGGAACTGATAAGCTTAGCAGATAAATTTTCCACCATGCGTTCCAATTGGCAGAGCTGTAACTTAGACTCTGCAGCTCCTTGATTCTGTTGGGCTTGGGCTGTTTGTTGTAATCACCACCAGGCTTCGGCCTGATCAAGGTAATTATGTAAATTGCCAGCTTGTAATGCTCCACCCTGCATTTCTAACATAGTGATTAATTCCAGGGGCGCTAGCTGTATCCACGTATTGAACAAGCGATGGGCCCTATTGTTGCCTCCAGCCCCGGGGGGCCATGCCCATTCTGCAGTTAGAGGATCTTCCCGTACTCGGGCACAAGTTTGCACCTGCTCAGTTATATCTCCAGGGGTGTTCTTCTGGAAGTGGGCACATTTGACTTGCTCCTTGGTTAACGGTATAGATTCCAAAGAGCTTCCAGGCTATGTCTGTCATTCAGGCTTGCCACTCTCCCTCTCCCAGGAGGGCAGGACTAATTCCTTTTGCTAACCCGGGTAAAATGTCAGCTAAGTCTGTACGTGAAAACAGAGCAAGGCTTTTTTCTGACTTTGCTAGCCACTGCGTCTAGGCATTCCATTCTGAAGGCATAGGGCCTAACTGAGCTCTTAATGCTTCTTGCTCTATGGGGCTAGGAGAAGTGATTCTAACGCGCTGCGTCTGAGTCGTCCCTTCAGATCAGCGCAATAGCCTTTGGTCAGTGGGCTGCAGAGCTTCTCCTTGGCCAGTGGGAGGAGGGGTTAGGTATATGGTTCACTCAACAGTGTGCACTTCTGCTGAGTAGTTGGGGGGGATCAGGAAGAATAGGTGGGGGTACAGGGGATGGGTAAAGAAGGAGTGCAGAAGGTGTTACCGTGGGTGGCCTCTTGCTGCTTAGAGCAGTGACACCCTGGGAATCAGCTGTATTTCCCCAAGTTTCACCCTCTACCTGCATCTTATCACTAAGAGACTTGAGAGATTCAATCTTACGCTCTGCCCCTCACAACTCCTCTGAGTCTCTCTTTCATCTCAACAGCAAGCACTGAAGTGCAATTGAATAGTTGCTGCTAGGCTACAACATCTTTAAGTTGGCAAATAAGAGCATCCTTTTCTTGACAAAGCCTTTCCTGTTCTTGACAATCGAGCCATAAGGCTTGAACTCCCCAAGACAATGCTTGGAGGGTAGCTGCTTTCTGGAAGGTTTGCTTCCAAGCCTTTTCACTTAAAATTCCCTCGGCCCAATCCCTGGCTGCGCTCCAAGCTGGGCTGGATGGATTCTCCTGGGGCCCCTGCAGTGGACCCCCATTCTGTTTAACCCAGCCCTCAGTAAAATCACAGAGGCCACCCTGACCCCACACACAAAGAGGAAAAGCCTGTGAACCTGCTGCCATGCTACTGGGGAAAAGTAAAAGATGGGGTACGAAAGCTGAGCCAGCCCAAGAGAACATGCAAGGCGATCCAGGCCCAAGAGAACCCAGTATACCTGCTAGGCCTTACCCTGGTAGGATCGGGATGATCAGTCCCTTCCAAATGTGTGTCGAATCCTGCTGACTACGCCAAGATGTTAGACCCCGACTCCATGCGGTGCCTAATGCCTAGGGAGACGACGGTCCAATTACCTGCGGATCCTGTTACTCATTAGCCAGAGCAGGGAGCAAACACCAGCACACATTGCTTGCAACAGCTTTATTCAGAAAGGAGATAGCTTCAGACTAGCTCCCACACCGATGGAATATGGGGAGCCACCCCGAACAGTAGATTCTTCCTATGTTTATACACTTTGGTTTATACTCATTAACATTCATTCACTCCACCTCTGTCCCGCCTTCTGTTCCACCCATTTCTCCTCCCATCTCAAGCTCCACCTCTGTTTACTGTTTGATTCATTAGCTTGGAATCGCCCATGCATTTCATTCGTTTACATTCCTTTTTGCTATAAGCGCATGTCTAAGGCCATGAACCCTCTTCTTTCAGTCAATGGGCAGACTCTGGAGATTTCTTTACCAATCAATATAAAAGATATATATTTATATTTCACAACAATCCTATTATATGGTTAAAACTACTTTGCCTAAGCATCTTCAGGGTTATTTTAATATACGATTTTGCCTTGTGACCAGCAGCCTTACTGGGACACAGATTAAAGCCTTATTTCAGCAGCAAATTCATTGCTCTCCAACAGTCCGATTGATTGTCAACCTGACAGACATTAGTTATTTATGCTATTGAGTTGGGCATGACTATGAGAATGGTGGCTATGTGTTTAATTCTCCCCACTGTATGCTTATAGCTTCAGGTCAAGAAATGTAGTGATAAGTGATTTATTGGATGTAAATTTACTGTGCTTGAAGATCAAAGGGAAGCTATGGTGTATAAACCTTGAAAATTACCAACAGGAGTGTCTCTTTCATAGTCTGCACAATGGCATTTGAGGTACCGTTAAGATTTTTTTTGTAGACAAAAGTATCTTCAATCATTTCACATCTGAGAGATCAAAACTATGATGAATGCATGAGTTGTCATTGTCAAGAAAGGAGGACAGTGGGGTATATTGGTGTCACAGTGCAGACAGTTAAGTCAAGCATGGAAGATATGCAGATGACTATGTAGACTGCTGCATGATGAGTATATTTTAGCACATCATTTTCAATACTGTCAATGTGTGAGTCTGTCTGATACCGCTTTGTCATTACTGATGCATCCTTTAGCTTGTTTGCTTTTATGCTCAAGGCTGGCATTGCTGTTCACATCAGAACTCTGTTGCTCCCTATTTATGACTGAGAGCTTAAAACAGTTACCTGGTAAGCTGAATTTGCTTCATTTCACTATTTCTTGTACATGAAGTATTTTGTTGGGCAGGAATGCTTCTGCTGCTCACAGTCCAATTCACAGTATATGAGCTATGTCAGCATTTGTACATTGTCTAGTTTATCAAAACCATATTAGCTTTCTGCATGTAGGATACTACCTCTTTGTCAATGTTGGTATGATCATTCAAAACACTTGCTACAGAAGTGAATTTATGAATGGAAGTTGAGTTCCATCAAAATATGGAAGGGGGTGATATACTCTCATCAGTGATTGACACAACTTCATGGAATCATTAAGCTAATTTCCAAAGCTGGTTGCAGAAGCACCCAATAGTCTAACAGCAGCTGGAGATTTTCTCTAGAAAGGACCATTTGGATACAGTTATCAGTGTACTGGAGTTCCTGTAGAGTCCATTTGGCCGCCGTAATTGCAAATTTCAGTCTAGAAAGGTTAAACAAACCTTCTGCTCTGTGGAAGTGAATCTGAGTACTTGCATTAAGGTCACAGATTATCTTATTTAGCACTGCTGCTTAGAACAGCAGCAATTGGATTGACCCTAAAACACATTGTTGTTTGACAGTATGTCACAGGGAAAAGGTCTGGTAGGATGCCTTGCAACTCTGAGTAGGAAAAGCCTATTGATTTAATTTTCCCAGTGTGCTTGAACACAAAAACTAAAATGTGGTCATGGGTGGGCTTGTGTCCCTATCATTGCCACCTCAAAAGTCAGGTTTCACACAGGGCAATACAGGTCACTAGAGGACTGAGCCTGACTTTGTTAATCAGAAAGCTTGGGGGTAAATAGTGCCAGACAAAGTTTGTTGGGTAGATGTGATATCTTTTGCTAGACAAGCTAAATAGTTAGAAAAATTGTTCTTTGCAAGCTTTTGGGCACAAAATACAGGTCTGTGAAAATGCAGATGCATGGCAGTGTGGATCTGAGGGAATGGGAAACAATAGGTGTGAGACAGAAGGAGGGGAGAGGGAATGTTGAACTGGTTGATAGCAGTTGTGCTTATCATTCTGGTAAGCAGTTCTTGTTTGGTTTTTCCAACATATTTTCCATCAGGGCATTTAGTGTACTGCATGAAATATATCACATTTCTGGAGGTGCAGGTCTAAGATCCAGATCTGGTGCTATTTGAGGGTTGACTGGTTCCTTCAGTTTCATCGGGTATGAGGTTGGAATATTGTATGGTATTGGTGTTGTTTAGTGGCTGGAAAAGTTGTTCCTGTAGTAAGTGGTTCCATTTCTTCTTTTTATGTTGTATGGGTGTTGTAAAAAATCTTTGGTTGTCTTTTTGTATACGTTATATAATTGTTTGGGAAGATATACAGATTTATTTCTTTTAAGTTGTTGTAGCATGTGTTGATTTCCTTCTGGAGCTGATCTCTTTTGGAGTAGGTTATGTGGAGAAGATGATTTCTAAGTTTTTTCTGACATTCTTCTGCATAGTTGTGAAGCATATTTGGAATTGTGTGTAGTAGTCAGAGGATTGTAGATGTTCAGTCCCCTGGGAATGATATTGTGTTTCTTGAATAGGCTTAGAAAATATATGTTGCTGTTGAGTTTGGCTTCTTTCTTCATGTTGTGAAGATTTCATTGTGTTAACTAATTACACGCTGATTTTGAATGTCTTGAGGCCTTCATCCGGCAAACACTTACACATAGCTTTAACGTTACATCCCTGAGTTACATAAAATCACTTACAGACATAATGTTAAAAACTTATGTAAGTATTTACACAGATGGAACTAAATGCAGAAGACTTTTCCCCTTTACTCCCCTCCTTTGAACAGAAGACAGGGTGGAGGTACACCTTATAATTTCTCTGAATCAGAGCAGCTTACGTTTATGTGAACAAGATCTCATTTCATCCGCTTCTTTGGTTACATTATGGACTGGACTTTGAGACTGGATCTGCATTTCTATTCAGAATAAGACATCATTTGGAATAAGAAAAATGGGAGAAATTCAAAGTGCAATGCCATTAAGCTGGCAATTTTAAGGATTTGTTTTTGGAAATAAAAAGACACCTAAATTAGTAAAACCTTGGAAAATACCAAAATGATTTAGGAAAAGGCAGTGTTGTGGGGCTTTGTTTTATGATATTTATAGAGAGAATAGAATATTGTTTGTGACAACTTTTAGGAAAGCTTTAAAAAAAATGGAAATATAATTGCCATTTTGACCCATATGAATGTGGGTTTAATTTTTTTTTTAATGTCTTCTTGAATCCAGAACACCTTTAAAAGTTGTCCATCCACAAATTTCTGTAGGGTCATTGCCCATTATTATAAAACTATGCCATAGTTCAAATACCATGAAGCTAGTTAAGAACTAGATTAACAGAGGAGCTAAAGTTTTGTGCACTTAGATGGGAACCACAAGATTATCTATAGGAAGAATTTGATTTTGATGCTTTCCAAATGCATCCTATAGTGGAGTTCTTAACATTACACCTATGTCTCTAACATATCATTTATGAACTGCTGAAGGAGGATGAGAATTTCAAAAGGGACAAAGGAGAGAAAAGATGCATGTAAACCCTAGGACAAGATGAACCATACATTGCTGAATACTTAAAACTTCTGTACTCGAGAATGTGAGAGAAACTGAAAGTAGGAGAGCTGTGGATTGCTATTTTAAGAGATCTCTGGCTTCAGACTTTTGGAGAAAATAAGAGGGAAGGAAAGCCCTGAAAAAGTATTCTTTGTTGTTTTCTCCTCATTGTTGCTACTATCATGCTATACTGCTAACTATGCTAGCATAAGTTGGACCACTTAACCAAGTAGTAGCGTTCTTGACAATCTCTTTGTTACTAATTCACCTTGAGTGCTCAGTTCTAAGATAATAATAGGCCAAGTTCATTTTCTTTAGGAAGGACTGCTTCTTGTGTTGATTAATCTGTATGGTTGTGTGTGGGGAATCTTTTTATTTCAGACCTTTATAAAAATGGTTGAAAATAATACAATACAAACTAAATATATATCAGAAAGCACAAACGTTTGGGAAATGAGTTTTATGACTTTTATGGCAAATTGTTGAACACTGTTGCATTGTTTTTAAATACTAGTGAAGGAGGAGATTTTATAGTGATGCTAGTTGCTGGCACTTAAATCATGGCAGTCAGAATGAGCCATAGTCCCTTCTGGGGCTTGGCAAGCTGGAACTTTTATTTGAGACAAATGTCTTGTTGTCCAGCATTCATTACATACTGTCAAGGAAGGCTAGGGTAATTCAATCTAGTGGCTAGAGCCAGGAAAGTAGGGCGGAGAGGTGGTTTAGAAGCTAGTCAGAGGCTATGAACTGCAGGTTAACTTGGAGAGAATAAGTTCAGGATTAGAGCAGGCAGCAGATCCAGTATACTGGGCTGAGGTTAAGTGCCTGAGATCTATAGTTAGGACACCAAACCAAGGGGTCAGTAACTAAAGGCCAGAAACCAGAAGATATACAAGGTCAGGAGCTAGATATAGGATGTTAGTGGTTGGAAATAGGAACCTGGAAGCAAGGACCAGGAACTAGGGAACCAACTCTTGCCCTTGATTTCTCCCCTCCATTGTGTGTGTGATGGAGATGGAGACTTTTTTAAAATTTCTAAACCTTTATTATACTAATACTAAAAACAAATGGTGAAAATGCAATGTTGTGTGAACCTCCCACGGCCCAAACTTGAACTGCTGGTTAGCAACCAAAAAAACAAAAATAAAACACCATGTTAGTGGAAACTGAAATCACCTCCCCTCTATGCCCCTTGTAGAGTTATACATGTAGGATTGTTGCTTGTCTTCCACCTTGTAGAATGCCCCCTTGATGGCTCAGCATGGACACAAAATGATTCACGTTTTGTTACAAGGTGAAGTGTCCAGGTTCAAATGTAACAGGCAACAGGACCAGGAAACAGAAGAGTTCAAGGGTGTCATTGGAGCCAGAGCCTGTGAACTGTTTTTTGCCACTTCTTGGAGTTGCCATCTTGGCCTGGCCCAGTAGGAATTTGGCTGGGAGAAAGTGAGAGAGGACTTTTAGTATAAGTAGTAATTAGTACATCTTTTGGTACCACCTTTTTTAAATAGCCTTCCCTCATGATTTTCTCATCTTCAGGTGGCTTAAGTTATCACAGTAAGAATCCCAGCCCATTCTGGAACAACTGCAACTGCAGGTTTTGAGAACTAGGGCAGCTACTTGTAGAAATCTGTGCTGGATTTAGAAGTGTAGGTTCTTTCCCCCCAGAATTCATAATGTCCCTTTAAAATCTCATCTAAAAAAAAACACTACAAAAAGTATAGAAACTCTGTTTACCTACCTTGGAAAGATAAAAGACTGGTTTTATTGCTCTAGGCATTCTAAATGCTAAAATTCTTTCCAAGCACTTGTATAATAATAATAATAATAATAATATCTGTACTTAAAATATTTCCATTTGTTGTTTCTGCTAAAACTCCCGTGTTTGTATTTCATTACTCGCCCCGTTCAGTGACTGGGGAAATGAAAATATTAGTGTAAGGTAAAGGGAATGAGAACTTCCAAGAGCTTTAATTTCTCCATGATAACTATGGGGAATGAAAGCTAACTTACAGTATTTTAGTTCTTTTGCACTAGAATCTAAGTTACCTTAACAATGAATTGAATTTACTCCAACATCTACTATTTAGTATTTTGGATCTGCCTCTTGCTGCTTTCACTTGCACTATTAGAATATACAATTCACCTAAACGAGAGCAAGAAAATGATGCAGCTAACATTAAATGACAGAAAATACATGTCTGTTTTATCTCTAGTATCTCACTCTCCCTCCACCTCCCCCAGATTCTTAAATATTGCTTCCTAATATATGGCTGTCACTTATCTCAATTTGAGTACTCTTTCCATTTTTTTCCCAATTTTGCTGCCTTTCTCATGCCCTTTGAGATGATCACATGAAAAGTTACTACCAGGAAATCATTCTGAAGCTCAATACAGCCCTAACAAATTGCTTCTTTTAATGCTTTCTACCCTTAATTTTATTCTTCTGGTGATAGTTCTTGGCAAGTGATGGCCAAACAAGTGCTAAGAAGTGTAATTTAGATATTGCACAAAAGTACAGGAAATCTGAAATTTTTTAATATATGAGCTGGAACTGAGCATAAAAACAGGGGTGCTATCTTATTACAACTATAAATTACATGGAAACATTGATAATCATTTTGAGAGCAGATTTAATCTGCAGATCACAGATTCAGTTAAGATGCAATTATTTTATGCATAGGGTATCTTATGCCATTCATATATCACTAGCTACTGTGCATATCAGGGAACTATGTCCTATGTTGATTTGCCTGGACTGCTCATCAGCTGTGGTGAAATTAGAAAAATCTATCCTTAGTTAAAAAACAAACTTGTTATTATTTCCCTTTTATTTTCTATTTTTAAAAATATGTTAATCTTGAAGCAATCTGTCTAATAGTTAATATATTCTTAAAATAAACAATTGCTCTAAAACTGGAGTTCAAAAACATATAACTACTATAAAATTCACAAACATTTCCCATTAAATATTTTTCAAGAGATGAAAGATAACTGTCGAAAGTGACTTCTCTCAATGTTTTCATACATTTTAACATTGCCAAATTAAACTTTGTCTTTTTTTCCCCAAATGCCAAAACTAAAGTTAGATATTAGGAAAAGCTTTGTCATTTTGAGGATGGTTAAGCCTGGGATCAGGCTGCCAAGAAACATTGTGAAATCTGCATCCCTGGAATTTTTCAAGAGCAGGTTAGGCAGACACTGGTAAATCCAGACCCCATTTCACATTCTGTATTAAACAATGAACTAGGTTATAGTGTTTGGTATACATGACTTCTAGAGCATAGCTTCATCACCTCCAGATTGCAATGGAGTGAGTGGTGCATCCCAATATGTTACCCATGCTACATCCCAAAACACAAGCAATATAGCCACTTTTTCAAGACTGTGCTAGGTAATCACTGTTGTAAAGTGTTGGCATACCCCAAATTTCTGCTATTATGCCTTCCATTTCTTAAGCAAATAATGAAATTACAACCAACTATAAGCTAATGTTGCCAAATAACAGACCTAAATGGGAGCAATTTAGAGTGGATGTTAATATGGATAACCAATGTCCATAGTATCTAAAAGGATTCTTTTGTTGCCATGTGAGGCATGGTCAATAAACTGCTACTGATCTTCAATGGTTTCTGGATCACATAGGCAGGATTTTTTACTCAGAATAATTTCTGCTGAGGTAGTCTGCTCAGCTGCTGAGGTAGATCTGTAACATTTCTTCTGGTGTGCTACTCACTGTCAGTGACTGCAGGGGGCTCATGTTAATTCTGTCAGTAGCATGTCGGACATTCTCAAGACACAAAGAACCAATGCCTTCCTCTTGCTTTTGCTTCTTCTATTCTACCTCTCTGTTCCTTTGCAGGGTTGTGACATGGATGTGATTTGAGTGGTAGAGTTGTTAGATACTTTACCAGCTCCTTGTTTGCAATGTAGCCTCCTCTCCTACTTGCAAGGTGGAGTAGAAATTTAATATACTTGTCATTTGATTTCTCCTTCTCAAATGTTTTGGCCTTTTCACATTAATGCACAGGGAATGGGGTAGGATGAAAAAGTTTGCATCCCCAGAAGGAGCGTAGCAGTATATGCATAAACATGGTAGTTAAAATTAGGATACTTCATGTACAGACTACAGACACTAGTGAATTTTTGTAAAAAATAACATTGCAAAAGAACGTTAAATATGTGCATATTGTTCTGGAGGAACATTAGGAACATCATGTGCAAAAGCAACTATGTAATTGTGTGACAAATAATCAAATGTCTTCCTTGTCAGATAGCTTAAGAACTTACCCTTTGTCTTGAGAATGGTCAACGTGGGGAACCTGACTAGATACATCCTCTCAGCTAGACATAGAGCTATTGATGACTATTCATTGAGCATGATAACCCAACCAGTTACGTATTGTAATTATTTGTATTACTTCATCTAATTTGCATTTCCTTAGCTTGTTAATCGTAATGAGAAAGTAGTATTAGATGGTGTAAAAGTCTTGCTAAAGTCAAAACCTATTACATCCACTTCCCTCCTCCCATTCACAGAGCCTGCCACCTTATCATTGAAAGAAGTCAAGTTAGTTAGGTATGACTTGCTCATGGTAAATCCATGCTGGCTGCTGCTGATCACATTGTTTTTCCTCTACATGATTCATAATAGATTCTTTGATGACCTACTTCATACTCTTCCTGAGTACTGAAGTCAGACTGACTGGTCTGTAACTCTGTGGATCCTTCTTTTGCCTTCCTTAAAGATAGTAATAACATTTGTCCTTTTCAAGTCATATGGGATCTTAGCATCCTCCATGAATTCTCAAAGATGATAGCCTGTGACCCAGAAATTACTTGAGCCAATTTCTTTAGTACCCAAGGGTGTATCCCATCTAGACCTGCCAGCTTAAAAGTATCTAGCTTCTAACCTGTTTGTTTTACTACCTTAGGCTGCCTCCTTCCCTTTTTTTGTGGTCAACTGCACTCATCATCTGACTCTATTCATGAAGACTGAAAAAGGCATTATATACTTCAGTCTGTCACAGGGCATTAAGGTGCCTGCTCCTTTAAGGGCTGAAACTGCCTAGGGAGAGAGCCCTACCAGTCAGGCAGGAACCCCACAGGTGCAGGTTACTGTGGCAGGCAGGCCCAAGGAGGGGATTAGCCTGCACCTGCAGCCGGTCAGCTGACTGGAAGAGGCAGGGCTCAGGGCTGGGACTAGCAAGTCAGTTCCCTGCCAGCAGCCAAAGAGGAAGGAGCTTCCAGGGAGGAATTGCCCAGAGATGCTGCAGCTGCCTGGTATGCTGCACTTAGGGCTAACGGGGATTCAGGAGCTCGCCACCTACCCTTGACTACTAGGCACTGAGTTCCAGGGAAGAAGTTTGACTTTTTTAAAGGGGCAGAGCACACCCTGAACTGTTAGTGTTACATTACAGCCCAGGGGCTCATATTTTGGTTGCTGACTTATAACACTGGAGGGCTGACTGGGCTGAAGCTATTGGGGAAAGAGGAGGCCTCACTGGGGGCCCACTATAATGTGGGGAGCCCAGCGCCAGTGTGGGTGCAATAGTTGGGGTACACAGACCACAGCACCAGTCTGGGCGCAGTAGTTGGGGTGCACAGACCCCAGTGCCAGGGGGCACTGAGAGAGAGACAGGGCTGCGGAGAGCCCAGTGATGAATGAAGGCCAGGCTAAATTAAGGCCTTGGAGGGACAACGAGTGAATTCCATCTGTGAGGCTTGAGGCATGGTAAAGGGGTGGTTTGGAGCCACACATCTAGCCCATAAGGCTGAGGATGTCCCGAGAGGCATCCATTTTGGAGCAGGACCCAAAAGGAGTCCAAGAACCTACAGGGTTCAGTGGGGTCCATCAGGATCATGCCCAAAAAACAATCTTGAGGGAAGCCTCCCTATCTATTACAGTACACCAAGACATGGGCAGGATTGGCACAGTCAAGGAGCCCTAAGGGTATCATGCCCATCCCTGGGGACCCCATCCCATGACACAGTCTTCCTTTCAGCACCCGTAACTAGATTTCTTTTGCCTTTAAGTAAGGGACCTGTACTGTCATTTGTCTTCTGACATACTCATAGCATTCCTTTTTTATTGCCTTTTACATCCCTTACCAATTGCATCTCTAATTGTACCTTGCCCTTCATGAATTTTGTCTACAGGCTATGCTACTTTCCTAGTAATATGATGAAGTTTCCACTTTTCTGTAGGATTCTTTTTGAGTTTCAATCCACTGATGAGACTGTTATTTATTAGGTCTGTCTCCTGTTGTGCTTTCCAATGTTTTGTTGCAGGTACTAGGGAAAACTTCCACAAAGAAGTAGTGATTTTTGGAGCCTAAGTCCTATATTTAAAAGTGACTTAAATCATACATCTTAACTCTTAGTGCCAATTTGGGTTCTATCTAAGCCACCAACTCAGAGTCTGAGCATACTGGCAGTAAGTAATACCTGCTCAGTCATGCCTACTCTCTACACTCCCAGATCAGCAAATCAGCAGAATAAATAGCTTGGAATGTCTCTAGTTGTGAGTGCCCCCCCACACCCCAAGGTAAGGCTCTTTGTCTTGGGAGAACTGGAACATACAATTGGGCCTACTCTAATTTTGTTACTTTGTTACAGAGGAGCAACAATCAATTTCTGTGCCCTAGGTTGCAGCAGTGTTGGTGGCTATGGTCACAGTAGCTGAAGTGGCAGTGATGGTAGCTGCTATTTTTGCGCCCCCTCAAAATCAGCACTAGGGATTGGTTCCCTGCTCTCTTTCCCCTCCTCTTCACTTTGTCCAGACAAAGAAGAGTTGGGGTAGCTTAATACTTGGTGGGGTGCCCAGGCTGACACAGGAAACAGCTTAGACTTGCACTTAAGGTGCAGACACAAGTGCAGCTCCCCAGTCTAACTCACTGTGCTTCACAGAGAGCACCATGAGTTAGACTGATTCTCCTGACCCAAGAGATCTTAGTGATTGGGTCAGGAATGTGGAGGATTAAGCTCCATTTTGGAGCTGATCCAGGGAGAGAGGCTGCATCTCTGCAGCTTCTTCCCTTAGCTCTGCCCCCTTCTTCCAACCCCTGCATGGATGCAAGGGGGAGAAGGCAGCTGAGGGAGGTTCATCTGGGGTTTCTCTAGTCTGCAGTAGAGTGGAGGGGTGGGTGGCTTGGAGCCCTCACACCTTGCAGGCGCTCCAATCCATCTGCCCTGCCCTCTAGCACTAGCTGGGTAACCCCAAGAATAAGCTCCCTCCACTCCCTTCTCCCATGCCCATTCTGAAAACATTACTGGGAGCAGGGCTAGAATGTGTTAGCCCAGCCCTGCTTCTGGTGAATGCAGACATAAGTTAATGAGGGTGCTTTCTCATGTAATGAATAATGAGGGTTCAGACTGTCTCAGGATTGGGCCCTTTTAAAGTACCCTGTACCCATGCACTTGTGTTAGGTCATTAGCACTTTCAGGGGCCAGATCAGGTGAAAATCTGTCATGTCTGTTTGCATTTTAGGGGCCCAGGCTCTCCATGTAATGCATAGGAAGAATTATTGGTATAAGAATAAGATTCACAGAAGCCCCCATACTGAATGGGGAGCGGCCTAAATTAACTAGCTGCCAATGCAAAAGGAGGGATGGAGCTAGGAGAGTTGTCAGGGAACTCTCTATGAATTTAACCTTTGGAAGTTCTAGAAAAGTTGCCCATTATCCTCTGCTTGAAACACTGAACAGAGAAATATAAAAAATTTTTTCCTCCCCTGAATTACTGAGGCTTTGTTTGGAGTTTCTAAAGTGTTATAGGTCCACTGTGCTCATTGTGGAAGGTATTTTAACTTTATGTCAAACTGCCTGCATTGTTCCATAAAGGCAGACAGGTATTGATTTGCCCAATTCAGTGATTCCACAGCAGGTACACCATGCCTTATGAATGCTCTGTGTTGCCATGGCCTGTTCTGTTTTATTCAATTAAAACTTGATGTTGGGCCAACAAATCTTCTCTTCAAATTCATTCAGTTCTGGTATATTTCTTTTCTCTTGATGACTTTGCTGTAGAATTTTCTTTCTGCTCCAAGTGCCAGTTTTTGCAGATGTCAATGATGTAACATAGCAGTAAGTATCTGGTAGCTGTATTTCCCTGCATTAGTTCGGTAGCTCTATTGTTAATAGGTTCTATATCAAATGCCATATTTCACAGAACACAAAATATTTTTTTTAGTGTTCTGTTATACTTTCTGAGTAATTGTCACCATCTTAGAAATACTAATAATGTAACATTGCCTTTGTTGCAAGGAAACCTAACAGCATACCGGGCTGCATTAGTAGGAGTGTTGCCAGAAGATTGAACGAAGTGATTATTTTCCTCTATTTGCGCCGGTGAAGCCATATCTGGAGTACTGCTTCCAGTTTTAGGCCCCCCCACTACATAAAGGAGGTTGACAAATTGGAGATAGTCCAGCTGATGGCAGTGAAAATGGTTCGGGGGCAGGGGCACATGACCTGCGAGGAGAGGCTGAGGGAACTGGGCTTATTTAGTTTGGAGATGAAGGCTGCTATTAAATCCCCTCTGTCTTCTCAAGTAATTGAAGGGTCCTGGCACTGGGAGGTATGTTGTGAGAACCCACCTCTTGGTGCTGCTGGGACCTGGAGTCCTCAGCTTCTGGGGTTGAGAGTCCCCAGCAGTTGTGAAACTCGCAGCCCAGGCTGGGCAAGGTGCACCCCAGCAGCTGGGAGCCCACAGCTGATGGGCTCCCAACCACAGGGGAGACCCTGCCACATGTGTAAATTAAAACTGGTTGCTACTGAGCTTTAAAGTTAGAACACATTTTTGAACTCTAATCTTATAGCTGGTTGGAGTTTTTTTATCATGTGATAGCTACTTTGCACATACATGTAGCTGGTGTCAAGATAATTGCACAACTAACCAGTTAATTGTGCAATACCTGTAACACACAGAGGGGGCCTCAATAATAGCTTTTTGATTTTACTGTGCCTCTTATTATCCAGCTTCTAACACAGTGAAGCAGCTACTATACCAATAACTACCTCAGCTAATGCTTAGCGGAAGAAATAGAGAGCAAAATTCTACTTTTGTGTGAAGCCAGAGTATATCCACTGAAGTCCATAAGGTTTAACTTCTGTGAAGATGAATAGCTATAACTGATACCGCAATGTCATACTGTAGATGAGTAGAATTGCTTATGTGAGATATGTTCATTGTACTGGGAGAGGATGTAAGTTACAATCTGAACAGAATAGAAAAAACCTTTGGTTTTCAACTGATATTATTTTAAGTTGACGCTAGCATAAACTGTAGTTGAATGTGTCCAAAAAATAACAAAAATGAACCTGGCCACACTGGATAAAAGCATTTTCAGTAATGTCTATTCTCACTTAAATGTGCATACTTTAAATCAGAGAAAACTAAAATGGCCAAGGAAATGTTGCGTAGGAAGTTTTCCACTTCATTCTCCTATCTGCTGGTTTGAAGATGTGCTATTCAGTGTTGTGTTTAAATATATTTTAAAGGATTTTTATGCTCTCCAGGTCCATTTCAATACCCTAAATTCGAAGGGTATTCATTATGACTTGTGTACATATGCGATCATATTGTCAGGTCTTAATCCTGCAAAGATTTCCACGTGCTTAAATTTTTGTTCTGGGATACTCCCACTAAAATTGATAGGCTATACTGAGTAAAATAACTTACATGGATAGATCTTTCAAGGATTGGGGCCGTAATTTCTAATTTTATTTGGCTTTGTGGAAGTGTTCAGAATTATGGTGCTACAATTATAGCCTGTAATATTAGAAAATTACAAGCAGCAGAGTTGGATTTACAGAGCCACAATGATATCACCTTATTTATTAATATAAGAATAGAAGGCCCCACCACTAACAGCCATTAACACTTTGACTAAGGCAGCTCCTGGGGCAAGAATGAAATTAAAACCCTTTGATTATTACTTTGATTAGAAGGTCAAATCATCCCTCAAGCTTGTCAGTGAATTATGCTATAAAATAATTAATGTCAGAAGGTGGCCCACTTCCAGCCAGCCATAATTCATAAACTGCTGCCGTGAACTTTAAAAAAAGTTTTTTGTAGGAGTTATGTAATTGTTTATGAGGTGGTTTCTAACGTGGCTGAAAGCACAACAAATGGGCCGGTTTTAATCTAGTAAATCTAGGTCAACGTAATTAAATGTGTTACCTCTACTCTCTAATCAACACACCTTAATAACTAATCAGATTGTAGTGTTCTATTGTTATCTTTAGAGCTGAACTTCTTATAAAATAAATAAAGTTTGTTTTAAACATCAAATTTTGAGTGAGCCAGGTTTAGAATTACTGCCTTTCGAAACTCTCACATCAGTCAGTTCCTAGGGAATTAATTTAATCACAAGTAGAAAGTATTGACCAAATGAGACGAGGCTATTTCTAGAAGAAAACCATAACAACACTGTACAATAAATTGTACTGTACAATAAATTACCATATATTGTTTGATGGATTATGATTATAGAGTTGGTGCTGCAGCTTAACAGCAGCTGCTAACAGTTTGGGCTCATGGATTGTTTGCTAAAGTTCAATTATAATAAACCTGACAGTTTGAAGAATGTGAGAGTTGAGATTCCAGATGTGCCCCCTTTTTGCCCATTATTTGTTTCCTTTCCTGCATGGGTTTAATATATTTTTTTAAGACTTTCTCCTTTGGTAGCAATTACTCTGTTGTCTTGTATCTTCTCTCTAAATGACATAAACCACTTGATGTAAAAAAAAAAAAAAAGACTTTTGATGCCCCTTGTCTATTTATCTGGCCAAGATTTACGGCAACTATTGGGCTTTATTATGTCAGCTTTGAGTTCTGTTAGTAGATAGTGATTGTATACAGCCAGTGACTTTTTTTTTTGCAGTAGGTTTTTGTTGTTTGGTTTTTATTTTTTTCTTGCCAAAACTCCCTCCAAGCATCATGAACAAAGTGAAGAAACTGGTAATGGTCCTCCATTAATCAGCTACCTGGGCTGCCCATACAACTAAGCAATCAGGTTTTTCTTATTCTGCAAGGATGTGAAATCTTTGGGTTAATGATGTAAATGAGGCTTGACCAGTATACTTCACCTGAGGCCCTGCAAATTGTATCTAACCATTTAATCTTTAAAAAAAAAAAACAACTACAGTGCTTGCACTTGCGGAGTGCTCCACCGCCTAAATCTTTCCAAACACTTTGTATAGGTGCAAATATGCTACAGTAGGCTATATAGCAACAACAAATGAATAGGCAGGATATTACTGCTCATCCAAAGAAGATATTTTCCCATTATTCAGTTGCTTTCTTTGGCTATAGCTACTTGTGTTGCTAGTCATATCTAGCTGATTGCATGCCAAGGCCAATTTAAGGATTAAGAACCATGCCTCAAACTTGGAGGAGGCCATAAATGGAAAGCAGTTATAGTCCCAGGTGCATAGGTTGATTGTTGTTGTTACTGATTGTGTCACACTGGTGTCTAGGGACCCCACTGAGCTAGCCTCTGTTTTAAAGAGCTAATGCTCTTCATAGGTGTGAAAATGTGTATTTCTTGGAGCGGCTCTAATTAAAGCACCCACCTCCCAGAACATGTGTATAAATGCCCTAAGTCCATACAACCTGACTCTGAGTTCACTGCCCTACCCATGAGATCAACTTTCCTCTGAAGGACTGTTGTTGGGATGAGTAGAAACAGATGAAAGCTAAGAAGCAGTTTCGAGTGAAAGCTAGTGACGGAATATATTGATGGTCTGTAGAAGCAAGGGCTGTGGCTAGTTTGTTACAGGAATACTCTGCGACTCCCTGGTATAATAGAGCAATAGGTATGCATATATATATAATCTAATGAAGTATTCTGACCAAGGCTTCCTATAAATTTATTTTAAACAGCATTGGTATGTCTCTCTTTTTTATTTTTCTATTTTGAAAATTTGTTTTATCTTACTTTGTGTATTTTTAGTATCTTTCCTTTTGTTGCTGTTTTTCCATTTGCTTAATATATTTTTACATATTTCACCTGTGCTGAATTAATTCTCATAATACTTCCTTCTGGCTTCAAAAGATTCTACAAGACATAAGAATATTGTACGGATACTTTTGATTTCTCTTTGCAAATCGCAGCAGATGAAAACTTTTTGTAAGGAGTATAAATTACAACTAACATTGTAATGCTTCAGGTGTGGTTTCTAAATTATTCTGTTCCTTTTGACACATGCTACATTAATATGAATGTAGTGACATTTCAAGATAGTCTAAAAAATGTGTCCAGACTTTAACAGTTGTATATTTTCTTCCTTTTATTTCATTTTCTTTTATTCACTGAATAAATTATGGAACAGATATTCCCTTAATTTTATTATATTTTTTAGAGCTTGGGTGAGATAACAGTTGAGGTCCCTTCTTACTCTGTTTTTTTTAATCTTAAAAAAACCCCCACTACAGTGCTTGCACCTGCAAAGTACTCCACCATCTAAATCTTTCCAAACACTTTTTTCCAAACACTTCTAGCCAATGATAATGCAAATAAGCCTAAACCTTTCTGGTTAGCACTGACATCATTACATTTAGCATGTGTTCCTTGTATGTAACAGGGAACCAAATTCCTTTTTTGTACTGTTTTTAGTATGTCTCTCTCCTATTCCTGTAGTTCAGGCAGGATTCATAAAGACTTTGAGTATATAATAACAGGAAGGTTATTAAGCTTAATTACTACAATATTCTATGAGTGCTCTGTCATTTGAAGATGAAGAGTCTTTGACTGTGTTGAATGGCAATATTTGCTGTTTGTCTTTAAAGCTGTCTTTCAAAACTCATTCAATTGATTTAAGATTTTGCACATTACTCATTTGGTTAACAGAATGTCTACTGCCATCACTCACTGTGCTAAAAAGAAGTATTAAACAGGACATCCTCTGTGTACCTAACATTTTGGGCAGTTTAGTTTTCCCTCTCTCTTTCCTGTCAACAATAAAAATAAAATATCATTCTTCAGAGTGACTTATGTGCTGAGAGCCTCCTAGTAGGGGGAATGATTGCAAGGTCAGTATGGATGCAGTTTGGCTCTTGACTAGTATCTGTAAATACATTACATTCTGTTTTGTCTTTCCTGGATTTTATTGAAAATTGTAAAAAATAAAAAAAATAAAAAATTGCTACGTGCAAAATAAAGTGGGGGGAAAACTGGTCTTTTAGTCAGCTAAGTAATTATGTTGCATTTACTGGTGGTAGTGCAATTGCTCAGTGAAAATGTTAATAATCATCTATTCAATATGAATTGTTTTCTCCTATAAGACCCATGTCAGAACACAAATTATTAGATATAACTTATCTTTGGTATACAGGGTGGACTTTGGCCCCAGGAGTAACTTTATCATATTAACATTTGCATTGAAGTATTCAGGTCAAACTTTTAAAGTATAAACAGAATTATAAAGAATGTCTTTGTCATGCCTGTCTTTGTCAATTATCGAGCTAGGTTGGGAGCCAGGAAGGCAATCCGGAACAGAGGGGTCAAGAGTCAGGAATCGGGAAGCAGAATCCAGGAATAGGAAACCAGGAAAAAGCAGGGCCATAGCACGTGCATGAGGGACTTCTGGCTCTTATTGGTTCATCCAGGTCAGTTGGACCTCCATTGGGAGCATCATGCAGGGATAAATGGGGGCTGATGTTTGGCTTGTGGTGCTACAGCCTCGATTTCCACCAGTGGGCATGGAAGATCCAAGTTTGAATCTCAGGGGTCCTGACAGTTGCATGGAATGTCCAACATCCATGAATCTCTTTGATTATGAACAGTATTTTCAAAATTGGGGACCTAGAGCTGGATATATAAGCCCTTATTTTAACAAATCAATAAAAATGGCCATACGTTTATGAGACAGTAAACCTGACAACTGCTAATGAACAGAAGGTAGTCCAGGAAATCTGAGTCACTCTAGTTTTTGTTTTCTGTTTTCACGTATCCTTTATGTTACAGCTGTTGAAACTCTGTTTCTTAAA
The DNA here is from genome assembly GCF_001723915.1 of Gavialis gangeticus. Classification (NCBI taxonomy): domain Eukaryota; kingdom Metazoa; phylum Chordata; order Crocodylia; family Gavialidae; genus Gavialis; species Gavialis gangeticus. The sequence continues at coordinate 58,022,331 of NW_017729033.1, read as the reverse complement.
ATCACAGAATCATAGAAAATTAGGATTTAAAGGGACCTCAGGAGGTCATCTAGTTTACCTCCCTTTTCAAAGCAGGACCATCCCCAACTCGATTATCCCATCTAAGGCTTTGTCTAGCAGGGTCTTAAAAACGTCCAAGAATGGAGATTTCACCACCTCTCTGGGTAACCTGTTCCAGTGTTTTACTACCCTCCTAGTGATATATTTTTCCTCATATCTAACCTAAATTTCCCTTGCTGCAAATTAAGACCATTGCTCCTTGTTCTGTCATCTGCCATCACTAAGAAGAGTCTACCTCCATCCTCTTTCAAACCCCACTTTAGGTAGTTGAAGGCTGCTATTAAATCTCCTCTCAGTCTTCTCTTTATAACAAATGTGCCAAGTTCCCTCAGCTTCTCCTCAGAAGTCATGTGCCCATGTCCCCTTACCACTTTCATTGTCCTCTGCTGGACTCTACAGTTTGTTCACATCCTTTCCATAGCAGGGGGCCCAAAACTGGACACTATTCCTGATGTGGCCTGAACAGAGGGGAATGATCACTTCCCTTAATCTCCTGGCAATGTTCCAGTCAGTGTAGCCTAGTATGCTGTTAGCTTTTTTGGCAACAAGGTCACACTGGTGGCTCATTCAGCTGTTGTCCCCTGCAACCTCCAAGTCCTTATCTTCAGAGCCGCTGCCTAGCCTGTCAGTCTCCAGCCTATAGTGGTGCATGGCATTCTTCCATCTTAACTTCAGGACTTAGCACTTGTCATTATTGAACCTCATGAGATTTCTTTTGGTCCAATCCTCCAATTTGTCTAGGTCTCTCTGAATCCTAACCGTCCCTCTAGAACATCTATTTTTCTCCCCAGCTTGGTGTCATCTGCAAACTTACTGAGGGCACACTCTACGCCATTTTCCAGGTCATTGATGGAAATATTGAACAAAACCAGTCCCATGACTGACCCCTGGGGCACTCCACTTGATACCAGCTGCCAAGTAGACATCAAGCCATTGACTACTACCCTCTGAGCTTGATGATACAGCCAGTTTACTATAGCTTAGTCTGTTCATTCAACCTGTACCTCCTTAGCTTGTCTGCAAGAGTATTGTGGGAGACTGTATCAAAAGCTTTGCTAATATCAGGGTATACCACATCCACCAGTCTTTTCACATCCACAGAGCCAGTCATCTCATAATAAGAAGCAACCAGATTTGTCAGGCGTGATTTCCCTTGGTAAATCCATGCTGATTTTTCCTAATCACCATCTTCTCCTCCAAGTGCTTAGAAATGGATTCCTTGAGGATCTGCTCCATGATTTTTCCAGGGACTAAGGTGAGGCAGAATGGTTTGTAGTTGCCTGGATCCTCCTTTTTCCCTTTTTAAATATGGCCACTATATTTACCCTTTTCTAGTCACCTGGGACCTCTCTTGATTGCCATGAGTTTTCAATGATGACCAGTGGCACTGCAATTACATCAGCTGACTTCTTCAAGACCCTTGGGGTGGATCCCATTCAGCCCCATGTTCAAGTTTTCCAAATAGTACCTAACCTGCTCTTTTGCCACTGTTGGCTGCTTACCTCCCCCCAAACTGTGCTGCTATGTGCAGTAGTCTGGGTGCTGACCTTGCCTGTGAAGAATGAGGTGAAAAAGGCATTGAGTACTTTAGCCTTTTCTGCATCCTCTGTCACTAGGTTGCCTCCCCCATTCAGTAAGGAACCCGTATTTTCCCTGATCCCTCCTATTGTTACTGACATGCTTGTAGAAACCCTTCTTATTACCCTTCATGTCCCTTGCTAGCTACAATTCCAGTTGCACTTTGGCCTTCCTGAATACATCCCTGAATGCTCGAGCAATACTGTTATACTCCTTCCTAGTTGTTTGTCCAAGTTTCTACTTCTTATAAGCTTCCTTTTTGTGATTTAGTTTACCGAAGAGTTCCCTGTTAAGCCAAGGTAGTCTTCTACTTTCTAGTCTTTCTGCACATTGGGATGGTTTGTTTCTGCACTCTCAGTAAGTTTTTCTTTTTTAAAGTACAGCCAGCTCTTTTGGATTACTCTCCCCCACAGACTGGCCTACCAGGGAATCCTGCCCATCAGTTCCCTGAGTGAGTAAAGTCTGCTTTTCTGAAATCCAGGGTCCTTACTCTGCTGTTTTCCATCCTTCCTTTTCACAGGATCCTGAACTCTGTCATCTTGTGGTTGCTGCTGCAAGTTGGCATCCACTTCTACATTCCCCACCAATTCTTCCCTGTTTGTGAGCAGCAGGCCAAGAAGAGCATGGCCTGGTTAGTGTAGCTTGTCACATTTAGCTTTTAGTTGTACCTACTTGAGTGGTAAATTATAATATTATTTAAACTTTTCTTTTATATTCAGCCTTATTTATCCATTGCTTAAGTTTTTGTATAGCCTCATTATTATTTGAACTTTTCTTTTGCATTTTGTATCTGCACTATCAGTTATAGTCTTGAGATCACTTTCATAGAGAGCTTATATTCCAGCACTATCAACATAGATGTGTGAAATGTAAGCCTTGTTACTAGCTCATATTAACTGAATTTGGCACAAACTGACTGAATCAGAGGGATGACATGATTGGATATGTTCATGAAAGGTGATAAGAGGGGACCAATCGGAGAGTGCCTAACTACAGAGCCTTTGGAATTTTCAGAGTTGATAGGCTGTTAATTTGTTCTTCTCCATTCATTCTTACAAAGAAGTCCTGTAGAAAAATGATTTTGTGATCATAAAATTAAAGACTACATTATAAGGAACACACACGAGGGAGCAAGATTAAGTTGCAGAGGAGGGAAATTGTTGAATTTATGGAGGAAGGGTGTAAGGGCAATAGATTTGAAGCAGAGGATTATTGATGGAGGATGAAAAACATTTTCTGTTTGTTTACTATGTATTATTTAAAAAACAAAACAAAGAAGATGCATAGAGCTAATAAAATACATGATTATCATTGCCCTGAGCACTGAGTTTTTTAATTTATATTCCCTTCCCTTTTTGGTTTATCTTTTATATCTTGTATGATTTCTGGGTTTGAAACAGACTTCCACTCCGGTTGGAAAGTGCTCTGTACACCTTGGATGCTAGGGTAATAAAGATGATGAAGATAATACTAGTGGATACACCAAGATAATGCATGTGAGGCTATACTCTTGATACAAAATGTTTAACATGGCAGACTGGCACATGACTGATATATTTATAACATTCCCTAGTCTTGTCTCTGAGGATACAGACACTTTTTTTAGTTGACATTTGCAAAGTAGATCTCTTGATAAATCACCCATGGCTAAATTTTTGTCTCTTTGCAGGAAAAGGACTATTTTCAAGTTTTAATTTCTGTACCTTTAATATGGGTTTTTAAAGCTTTATCTACATATTACCAGAGTGGTGATCTTGAGATGATGGAGAAGCTCTGTTCATGACCAACATGTATGGAATGGGATCAAAAGTGGCTAAGGCTGCTTTGGTTGTGAAACTCCTGTGCTGGAAGAAATAGAAAAATTCACAATAAAGTCTGTCACTGAATTAATTCAAGGGCTTTCATAAGTTTTTTATACATTTTCTTGTGTTTCATAAACCACTCAATTCTAATATTGCAACCGTTTCTTCTTTTCTTTTGAAAATAGCTCAAACTAAATCAGATATTTAAATTGCACTTTCCTATGCCTTTTGAGGTCTCTTTCTTTTCTTTTTCCCCTTTGTAAGAATGAATGGAGGAGAACAAATTAACTCAGCCCTATGTGGCTTTAAGTGCTGCCAAGTTGGTATTCTCTCTGTACAACATAGCTGGAGGAATGTAGAAGCTAAATGGCTTGGCTTTGCAAAAGCACCAAATGTGTTGTATACCCATAGATCCAAAGCATCAGCCTTGGCCATCTGTAGAGAGAAGATTTTACCTCACCCGTCCCCAGTACCCATGTCAATTCTTTAAACTGGCCTTTCATGGTTTGTTCAATGTTGTTGCTAGTGGTGGGTCATAGGGATGGTTCACACAGCATGCAAAGGAATTGATGATCCATCTAAACTTTGGTTTGTCTGGCAGTTCTTGGAGAGGAATAAATGATTTTGTGTGGCCAGAATCACACCCATAACCTTTAGAGGAGAAGACAAGGTGAAAGAAAAGGATGTGTGGAATATGCCAGCATCTTGCTTAGCCAGAGTGTGTCTCCATACGTTAGTCCACATTTTCTTCCTCCTCTGAAGGGAGAGAATACTCATGTCTGTGTGTTTTATATGATTCCACCTTTTTATAAAGTGTTTTAAAATTGGTACAATAAACAACACATTTACAGAAAATTATTGAGGAAAGAAGAGCTAACAAAAATAAAAACACTATGCATTTATAAAAAATAAACCTGAAAAACTAACCAATGCAGAATGGTTAATACACTGCTAAAATGGGCCCAATTGCTCCCTACCACTGGAAAATCCAATGAAGGTGTAGACAAATAAGAACATTTCAGTACAGGTTTTCTGGTGGAGCTTTTCCCTGCAATGGGAGGCAGGTTGACCCTGTGTAAGACAGGTTTTCAGGCTAGTCTCATGGATATCAATCCCTCAGGGATCAGAATGAGGCCCATGAGGTTTAGCCATATGAAGATCCCTATGGGTCTTATGCCTTTACATTTGACTCTGGATCTTATCTCCACTTACTGTAACAAATTGATAGTTACCTCACAAAATTCTTCCTGTAGTAGCTGTGTGGAAAGATTACAGCCTGAGCTGGCATTATTGCCGCCTCCTATTCTGTGCAGGGATCATTGAAAGATGCTGCATCTCCAGACCATTCCCTGTTTGTCCTGATTGACCCCATTCCTTTTATGTGGATCACCAAACTAAACACATGAAAGCTAATGGACTTGGCAGTTTGCTGACTGAACTGCATTTTGGGAGCATGGAGGGTATATTTTGGGTCATCCGCCCAAAAATCTCCTCCCCCAAACCTAGAAATATTATTTTGTGTGGGTGTCAGACATATGGCCCATGGGTCTTGGACTGACTCTGTGTGCTGCATATGGAACCAGTCTAGTGTGTGGGCTGGGTCTGGCACTGCAGGTCCGGCACACAGCACAGTGCAGGGCAGGTCATGTGCTGCATGCAGCAACCATGCCTAGCCTGTCCTCTCACATCATGTGCAGTGTGTGCTCTGTATCTGACACAGGGGGCTGGCACAGGTTGCTCATTGCATGTGACACTCTGCGGGATCACCCTGTGTACCAGCTCTGGTGTTTAGTTCTGATCTGGCCTGTAAACTGGCCCAGTAACCCTCACTTGGTCTACAGGACCAGATGACTTTTGACACCCTGGGGTTAAAGGAAATGTTTTGTTCCACCAGAAAGGGGCTTAATCCTGACTGGGGTGGGGGGGGGGTTGGGTTTTTTTAAACTTTTTTTGAGACGAGCCCAAACTTTGAAAGCAGACATGACTTTAAGGGGGCCTATAGAGGTGTGTGTTCACATTCTAATTAGAACTCATTGGAGCAGCCTCGATTAATTGGAACACTCCAGAATCACCTCACCATCACTTGTATTAAGCCCCCATGCATTTCAAAATGGCCACAGGGGTGCTTTATTTAAACCTTCTGAATGAGCTTCAGATAAAGCATCCCACAGCCATTTTGAAATACGCAGGGGCTTAATACACATGACAGTGAGCTGTTTTAATTAATTAATTGTTCTAATTAAAGCAGACCACCTCCCCCTACCCTAAAGCATGGGCATATGCAGCCTCTGTGTTTTATTCTGAAAGCACTAAAAAAAGAGAGCTTTATTTTTTTTTGGCTGAAATAGTTTGACAGATTTGACAACTGAATAATGTTTCGGGTAGTCTAATTAAGTTTGTTTGTTTTTTGCTCCACAAATATAAAGTGGCATCTCTAATGGTTTTCAAGGGATGGAAGCTTGTGAATAATGCTATGGAGGCAGTCACGTGACAGTGGGGACTGTGTAGATGGAGTATAATGTATGTTACTTTGTGCTTTTTGGTTCCTCAGTGTTGTTTTCTCTGATCTGTACTTTACTAAAACAATTCTGCTATTCCCTTAATAAAAGAAGAATGCATGGTGTAAGAGATCTGGTGTGGCTTCTACTATTAATGAAACTTTCCCCCTCCTTAGCTTTTGCAATCAAATATGTTTATTTGTACCAAATGAAGATTCCTATCCATGAGTAGTCCTAGGAAGTGTAATCAGACCTTATTTTGAGACCCTTTTTGTTTTTGCACATGTTGTTCATTGTATTATTTGTGGTTTGAAATAATCTGCATACTGAGAGAGAGGACTTGCAAATTTTCATTTGCATAATTAGGTCTTCTATCTCCAACTCGATTGCTGATTATGATTAAAACTTAAGGTACCAGGGTTTAGAAAAAAATATTAAATCATTGTAATTTTTCCTTGTTCTTCTCTAGAGGTTTGCCTTTCATGCATATTCAGAAATCTTAATTGTATATTTCTTGCTGTGGAATTAATACAAGAAAGAGTTTGATTTCTTTATAATTAATATATTTCTGTGGGAGTCATGTGCCTGCAGAATTGAAAGTTTAAAGATTCCTTATCTGTTTCTTTATTGCTTATCTCTGTTACTTCTGTATATTTAATTTTCCAAAGATGTCTTGAATAATAGTTTAATAGCTGTCTTCAAAAATTGCTGTTTCTCAGGAGAAAATTGCTTCAGTAAATATGAATGAACTGAAGTTTTATAAATAATATGATGATCTGATTCTTTTCCTCAATTTTCCTTGAAATAGTAGGCTTGTGTCTAGCATTTTAATTTGCTGTGATTGCTACAGCTGAACTGCTTCCACCTAGAACTGATGTATTTTGTCATGAATTTGGCCAGTAGCTCCACGTTTGTTTCCTACGGACTTTTTATGACATTGTTCAAATAAATAAACAAGGAAAATGGATCTCATTGAGATGAACACGGCCAAAATGGAACAAAGTCAGAGTGAATAACAATGTTTACTGACCTATTTGGTCATAGGTTGCGGTAGGTTTCTTTCCCACTGAGACATATCCTTTAATTTGTAGAATGATTGCTCTGTTTATAAGCAGACAAGGTTTGTTGGGTAAATATGATATCTTTTATTAGACCAACTGAATAGTTGGAACCTAGTTGGAAATATTTTTCTTAGCAAGCTTTTGGGTTAAACAACCCTTTGTCAGCCTGACGAAGGGTTTTTAAACCCAAAAGCTTGCTAAGAATATTTTTTCCAACTATTTAGTTGGTCTAATAAAAGATATCATATTTACCTAAAGAACCTTGTCTGTCTATGTCCTTAGATCAACACGGTTACAACCTACACCACTGCTCTGTTTATAAGTATTCATTCCCTTAAGTTCTCTCAAAGAAGAAATAGTCACAAATGCACACTTCTTTTAGCACTTGCATTGCTTTTTTCTTTATCATTTTTATGCAATATAATTTTTATGAATCTTCAAATTTTACCAATAATTCTTGGTCATGCTGAGGCATTGACAGTGTTTTATATTCTGTTGATCATGGAAAAGTGAACTTCAAAAGCTATATTGCTTGTATTACTAAAGAAAAAGAGCTGGAAAATAGTGGCTTCCTAGTACTTATTTATTCATAGTCAATCTGTTCAATAACTCCTCTTGTTTAGGAAAAGCTTTATATGAGGTTTAAGTCATCATAGGCAAGTAGAATGCCTTAAAGCAGTAATGATTCAAACCAGCCATATATCAGACCTTAAAGGAATATTTTCTGTTTGTTTAATCTCTTAAGTATTTCAGATTTTTATGTGTTCTGACAAAGCTGAGACCTGTATACTTGAAAACAGAAGGTACAGAAGAGAAGACTAATGGGGAATTTGATAGCAGTCTTTAACTACCTGCAGGTTTGTTCTAAAGAGGATGGAGCTAGACTGTTCTCAGTGGTGGTAGATGGCAGAACAAGGAGCAATGGCCTCAAATTGCATCAAGGGAGGTTTATGTTGGATATTAAGAAAAACCTTCTCACTAAAAAGGTGGTGGTGAAGCACTGGAACAGGTTACTTAGAGCGTTGGTGGAATCTCCATCCTTGGAAGTTTTTAAGGTCTGGCTTGACAAAGCCCTGGCTCGACCAAGCTCTGGTGTGTCCTGCTTTGAGGATGACCTCCTGAGGTCTCTTCCAACCCTAATAGTCTATGATTATAGAATTAGAAAAGTTCATCACAGTGGCTTTGACAGAAAAAGGGTATAGAAAAAGAATCTTTTCTCTCTCATATAATGGACCATCATGTAGAACGGGGGTGTCAAACTCATCTGGCCCTGAGGTCTAGATGAGTGGCTTGGGGCTGGTCTGCAGGCAGGATCAGACCCACAGACTCTCCTCACATGGCTGATCCATTGCGTGTACTGAAGCAGACTGAGTAAACCCAGCCTGCGTTATAGTCCTACTCCAGCCTAGCTTCAGACCACCCTGTGTATGGCAATCAATGTGCCACTCTGGGGCTATGCTGCATACTGCAGCTTCTCTGCTGCTCTGATGCCATGTGTTGTTTGGTTTTGGAGTGGCTGAAGCGCAGGCACTGTGTGCTGCCTGTGCATCAACTCTGAGACCCACAGGCTGCCAGATGATGGGGCACCATCAGCCAGTTCCACCCTCTGGGTAGTTTCATTAACAGCCTGTTGCCCTGTGGGGTCAGGCCAACTCTCAGGATCTCAATATTGCGCTGTTAGACAGGAGGGTGTGACACAATTGCACATATACAAACACACAAATCAATTAGGTGCATACACACACACCCAAACCAGCCTAGGCACATGCATACGTATCACCAGTTCAAGCACATACACTATACATCCCAAAAGTTAGACACAGATCACTAATTCATATATCATGCACACAATGATGTATGTGTGTATACACACACACTCACCAGTTCACACACATACAACCCACCTACACACACACACAGGTAAGTTCCCAACTTGGATGGTACAGTGTGTATGTGTGTGGTTGGGGTATCTGGGATACTTGGAGGAAGGTTCAGGTGAGAGAGAGTTAAAGTGTAGGGAGTGAAAGTTGCCAGAACCAGGATTAGAACCAGTGGACTACAGAGAAGCTGGCTAAGGAACCAAGGCTTGGGTTTATTTAAGGTAGACTGGGGCTGGAAACTGAGGCAGACTGCTGAGATATTGGAGGGAGGGGGCAGATAAGTGGTGGCAAGGAGGAGACAGCCAGAAAAGAAACTGAGGCAGAAACCTGATTGCTCAGGGGAAAAGGAAAAGGCAGTGGGGATAAGACAGTGGCAAAGAAACAGGGAGTTTGGAGGCAGAGAGGAGCTCAGGACAGGTGTCGGAGGTGGCAGTGAGCCATAAGCAGGAGAGGGAGAAATGAGACAGAAGTTAGAGGGGCAAGGAACAGAGATTGGAGCAGGGCCAAACCATAGTAAAGTAAAACCCAACTTAGAGGTCCAAATAACAGTTTTATTAAACAAACACACTACACAGCCTCATGAAGTTATTGGTTCACACAGGCGTGCACACACACAAGCACTCACAATGGCAGCAGGAGAAAGAGACTCAGTGGAAGGACTAGAGTCCAGGTAGGGAAGAGAAGCAGAGTCCAAGTCCTTGGCTGAAGAGGGGGTGGGGAGTTTATAGCTACCTATCCAGGCTGGAAAGGGGTCTTTGTCCAGTAGGTGTTGTCCAGAGGGGGGTTGCCGGCAGGGCCTCTGGGTGGATAGGTGGTGTGGCATGGTGCTGGTCCAGATGGAGAGGGCATCCCAAGGAGTCAGTCTTCACTACCCCTTTTATGGGGCAGACTACTTCTAATCTCCTATGGGGAGGGCCTGTCAAGGCAAGATCAGTTCTGTTCTAGAGGGCTCCAGGTGTTCTTATTGATCATGTGCAGCCTTGCCACAATGGTGGGTCACCTCATCTTTTGTTTCTTGAATGCTGAAGGTGGTTCCAAGGGCTGGGTCGTTGGTGCAGGTATTGGTGTTGATGGTTCAGTCATTCAGAGGGAGCTATTTTTAGACTTACTGCCATTGTGTCTCAAGCACCCTCATTCATCCCCATTCATTCAGGAACCAAGTTACATAGGTGGGGTAGGTGTGAGTCATGGGTTACACAACCGGGCCTGGGGACAGGATGGAGACTTGAAAAACAAAATGGCAAATTGACATGACTTATGCTAACTTACATATGTAGGCCTAAATCATATAGTACCAGTAAAACAGTAATATAGGACAGTAAAAATCAATATAAACAAGGGGAAAAAACAAAACAAATACAACTTGCTACCAAAATAAAATGCTGAAACTTATCCTTCATCTTAGCTCATTTACACTTATCTATCGGGAACAGAGAGGGAAAGAAAAAGTCAGAAATGGTTGGGGAATGGGAGGGAATGCATTTTAAATGGAAAAAAAAGAAAAACAGGGTTTTGCTACAAGCCGTGCTGCAGAAAAATAGGAACTAATTAATTTAGGTGAAATGTCAGCAGCAGTTTAAATGTAAAGTTACACAATAAAGGAGCATTAATGACCACTATAAGCCATGAGAGTCTAGTTCTTTCGGTTTGTAAAATGCATAAAACATTTCAAATCAAATTCCAGCCACATTTTGTGCTGTCCCTTTATGTTATATGCCACCTAAATCCTTAAAATAGACTAGAAATACCTGAGGCATAAAACACCAATTACAATGAGGATGCTGAAGTTTAATTCTTTCTGGGTAATCCAAGTAGAAGAATTAATTGCCAAAAGCCTTTATGAAGTTGAAGTTTCAGGGTCTCCCTGCCATCCCCCACCCCAAGATGAGGTTTATAACTACAATAAATCTCTCGAAGTCCTTCTTTTTCAGTCTTTGTTCTTTGCACTGGTACATTGTGGGATTTTTATGTAGCTTTAAATTTACCCATACTTACTTAGTAAACTGAAACTCTAGTTTATTTCTTTTCCTAGCCCATAGATTAATTTTCAGTAATAGTCAGGGGAAGGAAACATGCTCCACCTCAACTGCAGAGGATGATATATTTCTTCTTGCATAATTGTGGCTTTCCTCCTTGTTGTCTCATTCAGTAAATAAGGAACAGAGAGCAATCAGGGATGGTTTTAGCTGCCAGGAATGTCTGGTGCAGTCTTCTGCTTGCAATGGTCCATCTGTCCCTCTGCTGAGGAGAGAAGGGTGTAATGGAAATACATCTCCCTTGGCTTGGGCCACTCCTTGGCTGCCTTGGAAGGTCCAAGATATCAGCAGCAACTGCTGGGGAAGGACCGTACGGAGGGGGGAAGGATGAAACAACAGTTCTCCATAGCAATGTCTTCTTTATTTCTTCTTCAGTCCGGGGTGCCATTATTGCAAGAAGCTTTCGGTGGCGATGGGAGAAACAAGAACCTTTGAGAAAGAAAATAACTTTGCAAAGAAGATTATTTAAAGTGAATTTTTAGGCTGGTATAGAGAAATGTAGTGCCCTCTAATATTCAACTGAGCCCCTCTGTCTCCAACGCAAAGATGCTCAATATGAAATTCTGTCCCTACTTATCTCCTAATGCAGATTGGAAAGGTTTTTGATTTTTATGGTGGGGTATCAGGAGGTAATAGATTCAGAATTGTTTTGTATATTTTTCTCCCAGGAGAATTCAAGTGATCTTCATGGAGCTTTATCAGCACAAAGCAGCTTATACCCTACAACAAGTGCTTGGGTGTTTTGAGTGATAAACATCCCATTATTGTTTCAGTTGGGAGGCACTCTTAAGAAGGCAGGCTTGGCAGCATTGTTTGAACTGGCCCTACTCTCTATCTACCAAGGCCTGTATGCTCTATAATGATTATTAGGATCATAAACTACTTTACCCCGCTGACTCTTTCCCTGACCTCTCTGTCTTACCATTGTTAATGTACGGATGGAAATGACATTCTGGGCAAACAGTGTCTCAGACATGAAATAGAACTAAACTGTACCTTTTGAACATGTTTAATGCCTGCTATATAAATTTCCTGCAGCGTCCAACAAAAAAACTGCTTCTGTCACAGCTGTCAGAGAACAAAAATAAATGAAACCTTTTAGCCCTTTCTGTAAAGCCGCTGAACCCAAAATGTTTTTGCTCTAACAATGATTACAGTAAAAAACCAAACCAAAACAAAAAACCCCACTCCACAGCACAGCTATATATTTTCTCATGTCAGTTCTTTTTGTCTCTACTCCTGAAGATAATGTTAGTCTAAAATTGTACCAGATACGGACAAGAAGTAGAAATTTGCCTAGGAAAATGTAAGAAATGAACGAGCAGTGTTACATAAGAAAATATACACTTAGGGCTTGAATCAATGCATGCCAGCTCCCCTTTTCTGCCAGCCATATCAGCACAATTGAGGCTGCAAGACAAACTGGACAGGTGTCTCAATAAGTTCCTTTGGCATAGCGGACCTTCCATGGCAGGTGCAGAAGTAAATCTGGCTGTCTATTTCCATCATAGGAAAATACATTTCAAGTGACATTTTAAAGTAAGGAGGAGTGGCTAGGGCAATCCTTCTAACTAATCCTGTCCCATCTTAATAGCCAATTGCAGTTATTGCGACAAAAGAACAAGCTAAGCTATTAGCCCTTGTATGGCTTAACAGTAGCTGTTACATGCAAGTAGCTCCTATTTTGTCTTTGTGCTACAGTTAGAGTTGCTATAGGGAAAAATTCTGTCCAAAGTCTATTTCTATGCTTCAGTGGCAATTGAGGTTTGGAAGATGAAATACTAAGTAAGACTACTACCCACAGATACAGAATCTATTGAGAGCCAATTTTGTGGAATAGATTTAAGTAACACTGCCTAAATTTATAGCAGAAGGAATTTTTCTGGCTAGTGCAGTATTTTCCTTTGGGGCAGTGCTAGGCTCAGAAAAATGATAAAAAAATCAAATTACATCCTTATTTTCATCCTATCTCTGTGCTGCTATGACTTGTTTTGGAGTTGCCGATACCATATTTCTGGTTGCGGAATGCATATTGCAACAGCAGAAAGACTTTAGTACCTGTGACAACATGACATAGTAGAAAACTGAGGGATCTCAAATTGAGGGATCTTCTCACTTGAAGGCACAGTAGCCACCTAAAACTTTAATCTCAATCTCCCATTGTTTTTAAATATAACTTTGCCTATTGCTGCTTGTGTACACATGAAGTGAACCTGCTTGAACTATTAATTTCTTGTATTGGACCTTGTATTGTTGCAGATAGTGGGAGCTCTGTCTTATCTATCAATGGGAGCAGAATCAACTTCCTAATATTCTTCGTTATTCAGACTTGATTCTTTTTAAGAGGGTAAACTCCATTGATATAAGATCACAGCTCATTAAAACATCCAAGAATCGTATTTAGCCATCAAGAAACACAATTTTTAAACTAGTTCCTTATGAAAAGCTTACTGGTAGCAACTGGGTTACAGCTGATTTTTTTCCTTGTCCATAAAGAAAACAGCTACAGAGTGTTTAAAACAGTAATAAATAGAAAAGTTGAAAATATTGACTACTTCAATATAGATAAAACTCCAGCATAATCTACAAACCTTGATGTATTAGTATAAAGAAAATCAAAGGAATCTTCCTCGCATTCACCATGAAGAGTTCTAGAGTTAAAAGATCCAATGATTCTAACAGTAACTTGTGCAGAAAACTCTCTCCCAATCCACAGGAAAAAAGAATTAAAGGATCACACAATGATCTGAAGTTCATTCAGAATGTTCTGAACTGCTGGAGATAAGGTAAAGACTAGCCATGAAATTGAGAGGGAAAAAATTCCCACCAAAACTTTGTTAATAGGACAGAAAAAAATGACAACAATAGAGCTAGACCTGGAAAATAATCACTTGAAACCTAGAAAAATAAAACAAAACAGAAACCTGTTCAATACAAAAATAAAACAAAACAGAAACCTGTTCAAAATGTAGAATATTCCAAACTAGTTGAGTCTTCCTTTTCCATGTGCATCATAAAATGAGAAATTTACATGAAAAATAATCCAGTGAGGCAAAGGGAACATATAGGTGTGAGCCACTACTATATTGCAGGTTCATTTTCATACAGTAAGGCTAGGGACAGACATTATACATAAACCAGTTTAAGTGATCATAGACTGGTTTAAATCTGTAACAGATCAGATGTTTAGTGCACATAAACTAATTTGAAAATGGCTGTAACTGGTTTGAGATAAACCTGGTTGAATGTAGTAGTATCAGACTTAACTGATTTGGGTCAAACCAGTTTATGCAATGTCTGTCTCAGACCCCTTGGTGGTTTAAGTTCAGTCAGACTTCCCCAACATCTCGGCATGCTCTCTGGACTGGGCGGGGCTCTCTGCTCCACAGTAGGGCTGACCCCTCCACTTTGCTGCCTGGCAGCAGCTCCAGCAGGGACTGCAGGCATCTGCCTGCTTCTCTCCTCCCCCCTGGTAAGCAGGAATTGTCTTCTCCCCTCTGCCTTCCACAGACACATTTTAGGATTAGCTAGCAGACCACATACTGGCTATGGTTCATGCTGTGGCAGATGGGTCAAAGGCAGAATCAACAGGTAGCTGATAATGTCCCTCTGTTGTTATCTTAATGGGATGATAAAAACTGAGTTGGGGGTGATAACCACTGTGTTATCAGTTCCCTGCTTGGCTGGCCAGGATGGGGGTGGGGACTCTCAGCTCAACATTGTGGAAGGGAAGGGAGGGCTGCTTTAGTGCCTCCTGGCTTCTAGATTGAGCCACTGCAGGCATGTGCCTGCATGTCTGGGGTGTCTGTGAAGTTACAGACTGGTTTAGCTTAGCTGGGTTAGACTAACCTGCAGAGATTGAATCAATTCAGGCTCAGGCTTTTTGAATGTCTGTCCCTAGCCGAATAGTTTGATGAGCTGGTCCGTCACATACAGGGTGATAAATAGATGGCTATAGCCTATAATACATCAGGGCTGTCAAGCCCACTTGGGGCCCTGGGCTGGATTTGGACTGTGGGGCTCCATGTGGGCTGAGTCCAACCTTGGGCATGAAGGCTGCTGCAGTGGCCATGAAGGACCTATTGAGGCAAGGGCAGAGGCAATGCAGGGTCTGGAGGCAGTGGAAGCTGTGTGGGGTCTGGTGGCAGTGGTGGGGGTGCAGGATTTGGTAGGTAGGGATAGGGGCAATGCAGGCTCTGGTGACAGTGGTGCAAAGGGTGGCATGGATACTGCAGGGTACAGTAGGTGCAGGGTGTGGTGAAGGCAGCAAGTCTGGTGTCAGTGACCCAAGCTCTTCACCAGTTGCTGTGCCCAACAAAAAGTGCCCAACTTCCAGTGTCCTCTGGTAGCTTGGTGGGCCAGATTGAAAGGCTCTGTGAGCCAAATCTGGACTACAGACTGTGTGTTTGACATGCTTGTCTTAAATTATACAAAGGGCCTTAGTCACAACAACCTTGCTAGAGTAACTGCAAATTTAGTAAACAGCCATCTTACTGTGATACATACTCTCCCATTATATTTATATGCTCTAAGAACATTTATGACTCTGGCAAACAAAACAAAAAACAATTATTTCCCAGCTACATTTCGTGTGTTGATACAGTTAGCCCATATCATACAGTCTTTACCTTTTCTACAGCTTGACTATGGTTACTTCTTTCTGATTCCTGTAAGACGTCATATTTCCTTAGTTTTAGTTTATGCTGCATTATATTTAAACTTTTCAAAGTAAGAATATTTTTTTGTATCCACCTTTTACTAAGAAAGGTAGGTATTTCATTGACAGCTGCTTTTCATCAAATGTGTATACACATGACTACAGCCAAGGAAGGGAAAACAGGGAGGCTACATGGAGGCAAAATGAAATCATAAAATGAAAAGGTTACAGGTCATTGCCCTGCAAAGTTTTGAAATCAGTAGTTACCTACATAGAAGGAGAAGCTCTATTTCTCTTCAAAATAAATGCAGTTTGACTCAGTGTATTCTGTGCCTACCTGGAAACCTATGTTGAACTAAAGGTGCAGTTGCATGTTACACTTAGACCATATGAAGGGCACTTGATTTTAAAAAGTGAACATCTGCACATTAAAGCTCATTAACTCATGCTAAGTACCCTCTGATTGTCTCAAAGTTATGCCACTTCAAATGAAGGCTAACTTTGGCCCATGCTATCCAGCTTGTGTTAGGGTAACTTTAGTTTGCTATACATAGATAAGTAATTTGCAGGCCTCCAGCATCCCAGGGTGCACTGCTCCCAGCCCCTGTCCCCCTATCCTGAACAGGGATAGAACCCAGATGTCCTTGCCACTTAGCCAGGTGTCTAGCAGGGATAGAGCCCAGGTGTTCACTACCTCTGTAGTAGCAAGTCAGAGCTGTGCAGGAAAGAAATGATATCAACCCTTAACATGTTACTACTTACAGCATGTTCTAAATTTTAGCACCACTTAGTATTCCACAGGCTTAGTATGGTCTAAGTGTGTTATGTAACTTCATCCTTTAAGTTATCATAAGGGATGACCTTTTTGCAGTTTTGGGCCTATCAGTTTTTGACCCTGGGGAACAGTTTTATGCTGGAAAGCATGGCCAAAATTAGTCATTACTTTTACAAAATGAGGCCATTAGATTCTGTTAGTAAGGAAACACATATCAAACTAGAGGTGCATCAGTATATCAGTCCCATATCATATCAGCACCAATATAAGAAAAAATGACATGATCGGCAATCAGCTTTTTTTTGGCAGATGTGGCTGTTAATGTCGCTGATAAATGCCATGTACTTGTGTGCAGCCGCAGTGCAGCATACAGGTGGTCAGAAGTGCAGCCTGGCAGCATGGAGAGCAGCATTCGGCTGGTTAGTCTGTTGTGAGGGAAGGGGCAAGGAAGGGCATATCGAGGCCCCTGTGGTGAAAGAGGGAGGGGGGCTAGGGTTGGGGCAGGGACAGGTGCTGTATAGCATAGCTAGAACAGGGCATGGGATGGAGCTGCAGCTTATTTGGGGAGGTGTGGGGAATTGGGGGGGGGGGGGCTCCTGCTGCTGC
>NW_017729033.1:58001953-58005321 GCF_001723915.1 Gavialis gangeticus | reverse complement strand
GTGGCTCCTGCTGCTGCACACACCCCAGGAGGGCATGGAGCTGTGTGCCCTCCAGATCTGTGTGTGGGGTGAGGGCAGGCTACTGCTATGGGCTAGGGCCAAGGGCAGCGCTGGGCTCTTTCTGGTGGGGCTGCACTCAGGATGGGTGGCAGCACTGGGATGGGAGCTATGGGGGGGGGCTGCAGCCACCCCAAAATTCACCATAGCCCTGATCCCAGTGCCACCACCACCTGCCTCGAGAGCAGCCCTGGCCCAACCCCGCCACTAGGAAGAGCCCAGCACCATCCCCAGTCCCAGCCTGCAGTGGCAGCCTGCCCTCGCGCTGCATGCAGATCCAGGGGGCACATGCCCCCTTGGTCTTCCTGGGGTGCACTTAGCAACAGGGCGCCCCCCTCCCCCATGCCCCTGAATGAGCTCCATCCTGCATCCTGCCTCCAGCTGTGCAGTACCTGCCCCTTTCCCAGCTCCACTTCTTCCCTCACTATGGTGGACTCAATCTGTGCCCCCATGCTCCTTCCCTTCACCCCCTTCCCCCACAACAGACTTACCAGCTGGATGCTGCTCTCCAAGCTGCTGGACTGCATATTGGCAATCAGATTGGTACCAGCCAATATGACTCATTAAAATTTGGTATCAGCCCCAAAAATCTCTATTGTGCACCCCTAGACAGATTTAAACACACTCATATACATCCAC
The DNA here is from genome assembly GCF_001723915.1 of Gavialis gangeticus. NCBI lineage: Eukaryota > Metazoa > Chordata > Crocodylia > Gavialidae > Gavialis > Gavialis gangeticus. The sequence continues at coordinate 58,004,625 of NW_017729033.1, read as the reverse complement.
TTGTATGGAGACCTAAATAATCATAAAACATTGCCTCAACAAGCATTCCTAGGCTTGGTAGATTTGATTTACATGATCATATAACATAAAATAATGTTTTTTAATGCTGTATGAGTTTAGAACCAAACAAGAACAATAGAAATTATTAGTCATAAAAAAGCTAATTTATAAAGGGAAATTAAAAGATTGGGATCGATTGTTTTAGAGTAGAGATGCAGCTGAAGTAACACAACAGAGAGAATATATTCATTTACGTAGTATATGTAGTATAATATAGAACCAATGAAAATCTGTTGATTAAAAACAGATGAAAATGTATATACACAATTACTCTGAAAATTTTAAACTGCAAGTTAGTGTAGAGCCAAAGAACAACATATGAATTAAAAAAGCTTGAATATTTAAACATTAAGCGGATCTGCAGTAACAATAGCTAAAATAAATATTTATAAGGAACATTAACACTCTTTATTCAGATAACAACAACAAGACTTACTATACTTAACTGAATCTAGTACTGGCCACTTGTGCACTGTTCAGGTAGAATTTGCACATCCTAGCATACTGTTTCAGAATACAGTTGAAAATTGACGAATCTTCAGATTCTGGGCAAAATGTCTTTCATTTAGAGTTGGCTTTACAGATATTTTCCCCATATATTATTCTATAACAATTTTCCATTGCCATTACTCCCCAGTTCCTACTCGCTGTTTGTTTGTTTTGTCATCATTCACTGTGTTCCCTATTGCGCACAAATATTTTACAGCTTGTCCTGCAGTTTATACATTGGAACTTCCCTTTGCTGATTTTTGCTATCTACTACCTTACATTTTTGTTAATTACTGCAGTCATAACATCATAAATTACTAGATTACACCTTCTATGTCCTAGCTATTACTTTATTTTAAAAGCTCTGTAAGAATATATTCTATGCTGTTTAACACCACATGATGCCCTTTATTCTGGCTTACTTGCAAAAATCGTACATAAAGAATCAGCTCTGTACCCTGTCTACAAAAATTGATGTGTGACTAACAACCCAGCAAAATAATCACTTTTAAAAATAATCTTTTTGTAAATTTACCCTCTCCAAATCCTGAAACCACTCAGCTTTTGACCAGGAGCAGTGAATAGAGAGTCAAGCATGCTTTCTTTTTCTGTGGAAATTAAGACATTCAGAGCATTTGTCATGGTCGCAGGCTAATCTGTGCATTTTGTTAGGTTCTTCTGAAGTTCTCTCAAGTGCACCTCTTGAGGCTTTATTAGACCTTATTCTCTAAACTGAACAAATGTTAATCAGCTTAGTGTTGTTTGGCTTAGTGGAGCAGTTACACAGTAAAACGAAGATCCTGCTTTGACTGTGCTTCACCTATACAGCTGTGCTTTGCCACTAGAGGCTTGGTGAGCAGGGGCGGGACTAGGAGCAGGACCAATTTGCTACTCCTGCCAGGCAGAGAGCACGCCCATTAATATCTTAGTTGCAGTGAGATCAGATAGACCTGGGGAAGCAGCTTCTCTGGGGCTCTCTGGTTTCACTGAAATCAGCTCCACACTGAGAGGTGGGACTGTCAGGCTTAAGCCGTGGTAGCTCTGCTCTCAGCACAGAGCTGCTCTTCTCTGGGGCTTTCTGGTCTTGCTGCGGTGGTTCCACACTGAGAGCAGGGCTGCCAGTGCTTAAGCCCTGTCTGCTCTGCCAGCAGGAGCAAAGCCATTCTGAGCAGTGGCTGGAGGCAATTCAGTGCTACCTCTGTGCAACAGCCCAAGGGGGGAGGCACTGTGCATGACCCTGCTGCACCCCAGCATCCTCAGCCTTAGGAAGAGCCACTGCATTCTAGGATACTGGAGGACTTCAACTTAAGTGGAATAGCTGTGGTAAGTGGCCACAAGGTAATGGAACAGGAACAAAATTAGACAGATTGTGAAAGTCCTGTCCTGGAATGGCATAACTTTAAACCAAATAACACGTGCTTTAAACCATTTAAAAGATGTTGATGTGCAGCCAGTCCAGGGGTTAAAAGCTCCACAGGCCACCTAAAGTTTCCATGCAGTAAGGCCCTCAGATGTTAAGCTCTGCTTCCTTAAGCTTTCCCAAGGGTGAAACCTTGTTTTTCAACTGCTTGCAATCTCTTTGAGTTATCTCTCCATCTGCTTCTGTTTCCCACCTATATTAACATGATGGGGAAAACCGTATTTGGCACTTGGAAGAAATTTCCCTTGGCAGCCTGTGGATCAGAAGCTAATTTGAAACACCTTCTTTAAAGCAAGCATACTCTTTTTTCTCCCAAAGGTATATTGTAATCAGAAAGAAGGGTAAGACAACAAAGGAGGTGTTGGTTTTCTTACAGTCCTCTAAAAGTTTGGGCCATACACATTTCACAGCACTATGTCTTAGCTTGCTCTATACAAATAGTATTTTAAGAACCAAACCACTCTTCAAAGGGTCACGCCCTTTGACAGAATTTTTCACTAGTTGAAGTTCTTTTGATCTAGAAACCCTATTTGACACCTGGGAATAGCCCTTTCCTAAATAATCACCTAGCTATTGTTCTCAACTTCTTTAAAGTAATTTATTCTGAGATGTTTCATTTTTGGTCATTGTTTAATTTTATGGCTGCTTTTCCTAAAAAAGAAAAAAAAAAAAAAAAAAAAAAAAAAAAAAAAAAAAAAAAAAA
>NW_017729033.1:57995333-57996953 GCF_001723915.1 Gavialis gangeticus | reverse complement strand
AAAAAAAAGAAAAAAAAAAAAAGCTTAGATTTTACTCAGTGTTGGCAGATATAATAACAATAGCAGAGAACAGGGAAGTGGTGCTGGCTCCTACCCTGGGGATCTTTAAGAAGAGGCTTGATGCCTACCTGGCTGGACTCATTTGAGTCCAGTTTTTTCTCCCGCCCAGGCGGGGGGTTGGACTTGAAGATCTACAAGGTCCCTTCCGACCCTACTTCTATGATTCTATGAACAGTAGCAAACAAGTAAACTGATGTATGTACAATAATTATAAACAACAGATGGGGATTAAGACTATAATCACAAATACAGGGTCAGGCTGTGACCTTGAACCTAGGACTTCAGCCTGCTTGACACAGTCACTTATCTTGGTCTGCTACCTCCTTAGCAGAGGACTGGTGGACACAGGTGGCCAGAACGCTGCAGCTGGGCTAGTACACACTCACTCCCTCCGATCAGTGGCCAGCTGAGGTCAGCTGACTCCTCACACCTTCCAATATAAACTCCAGACCTGGAAGAGAAAGCGTATGGGCAACCAGTTTCAACTCTGTATCTAGGTTGCTGCACACTTGGCTTGTGCTGGTACTCTGGCTTCCTGACAGACTCTCAGGCTACCCAGACTGGCTTGCCCAGGGTCACTGAGTTTGGCCTGATCCTTTGAATACCTGACCCAATTCTGGTTTGATTTCCTGGATACCTGACTCAGCTGGTCTCCTGATACTGCACTCTGTCTGGCCCTCTGGATTTCTGACTCAGTTCCCTGGATGGATCTTCAGATTTCTAGTTTCCTTATGCACTGACTCAACATGCTCACCATAGACCTCAGCTGCTTCTCCTGACCCAGACTTAACCAGCTGTCCATGGCCTGGCATTTCACACAGGAAGTTTAAGAGGTATTGGTTGCAACTGTGTTGGTCTAAGGGCATAGGCGGATAAGTTCTTTAGGTAAATCTGATATCTTTTATTAGACCAACTAAAATAGTTGGAAAAATTCTTCTTTGCAACCTTTTGGGTACAAACACCCTGCTTCAGGCTGACGAAATATTTGCAGTTTGTTTTGTGCTCTTTCTGGATGGGATAGAATAGAATAGAAGCCAGAGGCCAGTATGAAAGAATGCCAGTCAGTGAAAATGCAAATTGAAGCAGTCAGTGGGTGAGAAATGAGTAGGGGGTGGGAGGAGGGGAGAATGTAGACCTAGTGATAACCTCTTTACTATTTACCAGCTACATCTTATCTGGGGTATCAGATGTCAGGCAGTTACAATGTGCCATAAATGCAGTGTCTATATTTAGTCCATGATTTTTAACATCCAGTACGTTGATGAAGTGAAGTTTGTAGGCTTGTCTGCAAAAGGTGTTTTGTAAATTCCTTTTGAGGATTAGAACTGAGAGATTGGAGAGAGAGTGATTGTCTTGTGATAAATGTGCCCCCACAGGTAAATGGATATTCTTGTCTTTGATAGGTTTTCGGCGTGCATTCATTCTGGTATGCAGTTTTGGTTTCTCCTCCAGATTTTCCATCAGGGCATTTGCTGCACTGGATGAGATATTACATTTCTGGAGGTGCAGGTGTAAGATCCAGGAATGTTGATGGTTCTGTTGTGGGGTGTAGTTATTTTG
>NW_017729033.1:57970163-57995172 GCF_001723915.1 Gavialis gangeticus | reverse complement strand
GAGATACGCTGGCAGGTTTTACATTTCTTGGCCTGGCATGGCTTGAATCCATTCAGTATGTTTTGGGCCATTTGGAAGTTTGCTTCTGGTGATGAGGTTGGCGCTGTTTGGTACTTGTTTAGGGGTAGTTCTGGGAAGATGTCTTTAAGAATTGGGTCTTCTTCTAGTATGCGTTGCAGTTGTTCAAAGATTTTTCCATATGGGCTCCAGGGAGGGATGATATGTCATAACTAGTGGTGTGCTATTCATGAGAATTTTCTTTCTGTACTGCAGCAATTCTTCATGTGGTGTCCAGGTGGCTCTTTCAAAAGTGCAATCTAGCTCTCTGGAGGAGTGTTTTTGTTGAGCCAAAGCCCTTTTGAGATTTGTGAGATGATGATCACAGGTGTTTAAGAGGCTTTTTAACATCAACTAGTTATGTTCCAAATCCAAGATAATCCACATCTTCATTACATATTCAGTGTGCCAATTAATGTTGTGTGTGCCCACTCAAAGAGTTCCATGTCACTCTTGACTGCTTCTGTGAAGTGTATGAAATGCTTGGATTCACTGTCAACTTCACAAAAACTTTACCAATCTATCCCACACTGACTAGCTGCTCTTCCACATATTACAATTAGTGGGCAGTTCTTGGAGAAGATTTAAAGTTCCCCTTTCCTGAGCAGTTACCTTTCCCATAAAGTAGACATAGATGATGATATTCAACACTAGATAAAATCTGCGAGAGCTGCTTTTGGGCATCTCTGAAATTGTGTCTTTGATCGTGACATCAGGACTCAAACCAAACTTCTCATCTACAAGACTTATTGTTCCTGCCCCATTGTATGGGTCTGAAACATGGAGAACATATCAGAAAAATCTGAAAGCCTTGAATGTCACTAACAGCAATTTCTTTGGAAAATCCTCCATATTGATTGAAAGGACAGAAGAATGAATCCCAGCATTCTGGCTCAAGCAAGCACCACCAGTATTAAAGCCATATTTATACAGCACCATGTCTGTTGAACAGGCTATGCTATAAGGGTGGCTGACAACTGGCTTTCAAAACAGATTGTGTACTTCCAACTTGCCAATGGTTACTGCTCTATAAGTGGGCAAAAGAACAGATTCAAAGACACCTGAAAGCCGATGTGAAGAAATGTGATTATTAACATCAGTGCCTGGGGAGCTGAATTGTTTCCAGTGGTGCTTGGAAGTACAACAAGGCATAGACCATTTACAATAAACTAATTTTACTATGGAGGAAAATAGGTTGGAGACATGAAAGAAAGGAGTTGTGACTCAACATCACCAAAATCCTCTCCCTCTTGGAATTGTATGCCATGACTGCAGTCGAGCATGGCAGATCTCAGATTGAGTTCTTCAGTCATTTCTGGACTCACTGATTTCCCTATCTAGTGAAAGACAATCATTCTTGTGTTGAGGGACCACAGTTGCCTCTGATGTTCCTTGTAGAATAGAACAGGAGAAAATAAGAGAGGCAGTTGTCATATTGTGGGTTCTACTCACTGACTCATAAGCCAGTTTAATGAAGAAGTTTCTTTTACTCATGCCAACAGCATTCGAATGTCCATGCAACTCCTTTCTTCAGGGCTCACTCAAACTCTGCCTATTTCTAACTATGTGTAATGGTGATAAGCCAAACCTTTTAAGGTATACCATATACACAGCAATTAGCCCTGTTAGTCTGAAGTCAGTATAAGTGATGTCTTATTTATAGATTCTCTGCCACAGGGGAACAATGTCAGATTTTCCCTTCTTTTGCCCATAAACTTTTAGCATAAAGAACAGTCCTAGAAAACAACCAATGTTTAACTGCCTTCTGATTGTATTAAAAATTCAAGGTAGATATTTGTATTTTAAATACTTGGCAGACATTTTTAGCATTCAAATTCATCCAACCATGCCAAGAAGTCCATGGTTAACTGAAACAGGTGGAGGAAATTTACATGTGTTATGTATTTTATGTAGTAAAACCTCTTTGTATGTTATAAAGTAATAGAGCTGGATTTATTGAATGGTGAGTTATTTATAAATTCCTGGTTTTCCTTTTCTTTAGAGTGGCATGATAGTCACATTATTAACAGATGTCATACATTCCATTTTTGCTTTTGTGATTACAGCACACCCATTTTCAGTGACAAATTCTATAGTATGAAACTGGGAATGAAATTTGCATTCCCATCATGTTCAACTTTTAAATCTGGACATGGAAAACTACTTTCCTTTGGTAGTCCTGCTATCCCCTCCATTGAACTTTGAGTTATATCATGTCTTGTCAAAATGGAAATACGCTTTTGAATTACCTGGATATATGCACAAAAATGATATGCTTGATAGAATTATTCCATTTCATATTACCTGTGCTCTCCTGTTGGTTTATTTTTGTTCTTCAGTTTCTTAAGTCTCTCCTATTAAATCTTAGAGCTCTCAGAATGTAACAGTTGAATAGTCCAGAGAAGAATTAATAAATGAAGTGGCAAATCCAACTTAAAAAAAAAACCTACCAGCTTCTATTTTTAGCAATAATTAGTTAAGCCACTGACAATTATGGAATGTATATTCCTTCCTTGAATTGGATGATATTCTACTGATATTGCTGTTTTTATAGGTTTAGGCCTGCTACCACTGTCCTTTAGATCTTGGATTCTTCAGGAGTCACAGGGCCTCCACTGTGTTTTTTTCACTTAGCTTTGTTCTGTTTCACAATATAGACATTTCATATCAAAATCAACTAGCCAGAGCAGAAGAAAACAATCAGCAGTATAAGGCAGTCCTTTCCTTCAGGACCAAGTACATATTACCTAAATAGGGTTTATAGATGGACCCAAGAAAACAAGCATCACTGACCATTTCATCTTTGGCTATCCATGTCTGACCTATACCGCCTTAAACAGCCTGGGGTCTACATACCTAAGGTATTGTCTTCTTCCTGATGTTCCCTAATGTCAACTGAGAGCTACCTCCTGCAAATACTATGTGCACACCAAGTTCACATGGTGAAAACATGGAAGAGGTCATTCCGTTGACTGAACATCTGAAATCAACTAGATTAGCACCCCATAAGTCACGATCCTGCAGACACTTCAGCATGTGTGTAGTCCCACTTAGGTCAGTGAAACTATCTGCCTTAGTGAAGTTGAGTGCAGAAGTGCTTGAGTGTAGAATTGTTGCCTTTCTGAATCCAGGTAGTAATGACATTCTAGGGTAGTTCCAGTTCTGGTGTGAAGTAAGATAGTTATAGATACAAATGATTGCACTGGTTATTAAATAAAGAGGCATGTGCATAAGTACTTTGCTACAGAACATAATTAATTTGGTAAATGCTTTGAATGCTGTTGTACTTACAAATCCACTGGACCAGAAAATATATGATTAAGGTCTGAGTAAATTCTCTGGTTTTATCAGCAGACTGAGAATGTCTGACCTAGAAAAAAGTATGCACACACAAACACTGAGCAGGGCCTACTCATTTCTTCGAAAATGGCAGCAACAGCAGTGCCCACTCTACATAGAGAAGCCCCATTAGTGCATAAAGTGGAAGTCCTGGGTTCATGTTGCAATAGGGGACATAATTCTGTATGGTCTAATTAGGATACTCACTGTGATAGGAGTACTGCATTCAGACCTCCCTGAAAAGGACTGCTTATGTGTTTTATTTCATGATAGTTTCATGAAAAATAAATTATCTTGGGAGGCAGGAAATGTGGGTCTGATTATTCTTTGGCTGAAGAGGGAGGTCTCTCACTTCCTGGGTGATTGTTCTAACCAGAAGGCTATTGTATAAGTAGTGGAAGTGGGCACAGCTACATTTTGTATCTTGGCAGTGTGTGGCAGGCATTCACACTGCACATCGGTCTGATTGGGTGCTTCAAAGTACTTCTTTATTTCTCCACTTAGTTGCAGTATCCCCGTCTAGTTTAGGCATGACTTAGACACTTGGCAGCCCAGACTGGGGCAGTTTGGGCCACGTGCGGAGTCAGAATGCTAGGTGCCTTGAGAACTTAGAGATCAAACATCTCCATGTTTACCTAATGAAATTCAGTGTCAGCTAAAGGGGACTTTTTGGATAGCAATTTTGGACTAAGGCATCTAAATCCTATTTTGAATCTATCTTTTTTATTGCTGGTTGTCAAGAAATTGAGGGATTACATTTCATGCTGCTTCCTTGTTTGAGTAGGAATGGCTAAAGTGCATGGATTGGGCCGGGGGTTAGAGAAATGGAAATGGAGAACTGGTTTCATAACATACTTTTCCTTTTTCCTTACAACTGCATGAAAAAGGTAATGATTCAACTCTCAAAACTGAACAATTATGGGAGATATGATGTGAGTAGGTACTTTTAAAATAGAGTATTCAGATTAATTAGTCAATTGTATTATTATTTTCCATTTTATTACACTATTTAGTTTATTTTACCTTAATTTCATGTATTCATTGACTGAGGTTAGCTATACCAAGTAAGTACACTTTCATACTAAATTTTGAAAATATGTACTAACTTGAGAATTTTACACAGTAGAAACCAATAACAAGAATTGGAGTGATTGAAGTCTTAATGTTGTGATGCTTTAGAAAATAATTAAGATGTATTGATTTCCTTTTACCTTCTGTTTTATTTATTGCATTTTAACTGAGTAATATTATTCTTAGATCTTGTAATGAAACACAATTAAATTATCACATTTGCTTCTTAGTCACTGGGCATGTCTACATATGACAGTACATCACCGTAGCAACATGCTACTGTGACATAGCATCCACGGGCAAAAACCACAATAGTGCTGCTGTGTCACTATAGCCATGTACTCCCTCAGTATAGTGGATTGCTACAGTGATGTAGCCGCTAAAAATAATGGTGCACCACCAGCACGGTGCAGTACCAGCTGTTACTGTGCCCTCATTTAGTACTTCCTTTCAGAGAAATTCCGAAAGGAAGTACTAAATGAGGGTTCAGTAAAAATGGTGTCATAGGGGCATGTGTAGATATGCCCACTGTACTGTAATTACACACTTTAAATGCATGTTATTTTTCTCACAATCCATTTTAGTTTCCTTTAATGTTTTAGTTGGTAATACACTTAGATTACTACTTTTTAATCAAAGTATCTTTAAGAATAATGATAAAGTATGCTTCAAGTGTTGATTTACTCAAATTGTCTATTTGAATCATCTTGATACACATACCCGGTAATTTGTTTAAGCTTCTGCCCTTTTCCCAAATTTAGATAATGTCTGTTTGTTAGCAATCAAATCTTTCTGCTGTGTGATTTATAAAAAATGACTCAAATAAAGCCATTATACTAGAACGTATTAAAGCCATATTCTAAATGCTGGTGAGTAATATTTGTTTCCAGATATTGGATTTCATTTAAAGGGAGCAGTTTTTAACTTGCCTTTTGGGGACTTCATTTTATGAAGTGACACTGAAGGATGATTACATACTTGATTTCTAGCATTAAATGGTTTGTGTGAAAACATAGCTGAGGTGAAGCTCATTATGCTTAATCTTATTTATTTATTATTATATATTGCTTTGTCTATTGTAATGTGTAATAAATATTTCAAAAAGTGTTCTCTCACTCTGTGCCTGGTCCTTCAGAAATGGTTGGAATCCCATCTTATTAGTGCTATTTGTCATATTTTTTCATTTTTGTATTGTTTTCTTCCTGCTCTTTTCAGTCTATTAGAATTGAGAACATTATAAACATTTATGGCATATTTCAAGCAATATGGAAATTATAAATGTTGAAAGATTAAGTCACACATGTTGGATCCCAAGTTGTATACCATGTTATAGAATCAACAGAGCCCATTGATTTACAGTATTTGTTCATTTCAGCAAGTTAAACAATTAGGTATAAGTAAGTTAATACAATGTGACTCAATTATCCTGTGAGGCTCAGTTTATTTTTATGTGAAAATCCTCATCATGAAATATGTCAAAAGCTAGGAGAATCTCCTTTTTCCCTTTCCTTTAATTTTTTTTCTCTGAGTGATACTGGGGTTCACCAGATAACTTTGGCAGTTAATCTATCTATCTAATCTGTCTTAAAAATCTACAAAGAAAAACCTCCTTCAGTCACTTTCCAGTGAGCAATATCTCTACAATAGGGAAAGAAAACAAAAGGAAAATAAACAAGCAACTCAACATCTCATTTAAACCACCTTGCCACTTCTCACCCTATATTACTCAACCCCACTATCCTCCCTGATTTTCATGGGAAATGTGGGAAAGAATAAATTTTAGCAGGTTCCTGATTGGCAGCAGACTCAGAATATTTCAGTAGCTTAAAATTAGATGGCAGCAGTGGGGAGGGGAGGGTTATGAAGAGAAAGGAAGAGTGCTAGAAATAATCTTATTTTTCAGATTGTCAGGAAGTGACTTTTTCCCAACTAAATAATTTAAGTAATGATTAAAATTAATATTTATTTACAAGTTTAATATTAATGAAGTTTTGCTTGGATTATATTCCAATGATATCTTACCCACTATACCCTTATTTGTAACTGTAATGCTATCATAAAAATTGCTGTTTGAAGAGTAGATGGGCAGGTAGTAAATACAAAGACCAACTCTATCCATGGTGAATTGCCTGACTTGGAAGCCATGTACTTGTTAAAATAAAAATATTTATGATAAAATTATCATTTGTGGAGACTTCCTGTGAAGAAAATATTAACCCTAACTTAATCTGAAAACCTGGAGATAAGGAGTGTATTAAATTATGGTACATTGACAAAGTTCACAGGAAGAACTCTGAAGATACTATTAAAATGATCTAGCTGATGATTACTGAAGGATTCAAAAATATGTAATTGGGTTTAAAATATTGTTGCTTTCCTATAATTAAAATAGCACATGGATGTTAGTAGAGTGAGCTCTGGTGGAATTAGTGAATTACAGTACGTGGATTTCCGTACTGAACAACTGCTGAAGCAGTTGTCCAAAACGCATACACAGAACTGATTTTTGTTGTTGTTTTTTTAACATCATAGTTAATTTTTGTGTCGAAGGATTAATTTATCATTGACATCTCATTGCCTGCAATATTTCTGCTTCTGTACTGTCTAAAATAATGGGACTTGTCATTTTTGTATTGCATATACACATTCAAATACCCTGGGAGAATTCTCCTGAGTTTGTTCTCTTGGTAGGAAAACTTATGAAGAGGCACCTGAACAGGTGTTTGAATGCTGAGACGGTAAAGAGCAGAAAGCTTGCAGTGCTGTGACTGCAGAGCCAGGGGCCCATGTGCACACATCTTGGCATGCTTTATGTACTCCATCAGTCTGCCTGGCAACAGATGACAGTAGATGACAGCACAGAGCAGTCCTGACTGGCAGTCCCAGACTGCTCAGTGTCAACCTGTGTCTTCCTCCAGCACAGTGTGAGATTGTGGAGGGGGCATGTTTTGCTTGTTTGGCTGGAGTAGCAGAGTCCAGCCTGAGTGATATGCTTACTGGGATGGGGGGTATGGACACGAGAGAAACCAGCATAGGATGTTGGAGGACTATGCTATGGTTTCTCTCACAAAAGAACATATAGAGACATTCATTGTCCCAGGATTGGTTTAACACTACTTGTTCCTAAGTTATTTTTGTCCCAGAGCAAAAATGGCCACGCCTGGAGCAGCCACTTTTGCTCTGGGGAAGGGGCTCCTGAACATCTGTACACTCATGAATGTCTGTACTGGTGATATTTATTACCACTGTTAATAATTTATGAGGGATATAGTAACACTGTTGTACATGGTACCTTTCACATACTTGAAAAATGAGAATTCTCCATCTCAGGACACTTGCATTATTCTAAATTAAATGTGGCACAGAAGTGGTTGAAAATTGGAAATAGGGGCTGTCTATACATTGCTTATTAGTGTTTTAATTAGAACATGTTGGAGCAGACTCAATTAATTGAGTCTGCTCCACATTTTAATTAGAATGCTCCAGTATCACCTAAATTAATTAATAAATTAATTAATAAATCAATTAATCAATTAATTAATCAAATTATCACCTCAATTAATTAATTAATTAATCAAATTATCACCTCAATTAATTAATCAATTAATTAATTGAGTCTGCTCCACATTTTAATTAGAATGCTCCAGTATCACCTCACTGTCACGTGTAGTAAACCCCTGTGAGTTTTAAAATGGCCATGGGTTCCCTTTATCTAAAACTCACTGATTGAGCTTTAGATAAAGCATTCCACAGCCACTTTACAATGCACAGGGGCTTAATATGTATGGTGGTGAGCCATTTTAATTTTAGCAGTTGTCTGGGAACTGCTGTAACTAAAACACCGCCCTTCTCCCACTCATGAGCATGTGTGTAGGCAGTCATGAAGCATTATAAACACTTAGGAACATACCCTTGAAGGTGTTTTGATGTTTGGAGACTTGGGCAGGCATTTAGCATCTATAATAAGTCTGAGGAGTTGTTTAGTGGATATCTACTATATTTTGTTTTACATATTCTAGTTGCTCTTTTAAGTTGTTCTGTTTCTGTTGCTGTAAGCTGCTCTAAGCCTTTGTTCAGAATTGAAATCACATACATTAATAAATAAATATTCTTGATAATGATATATTACAAGTAACAATTATAAATTGGCTCTATAAACTTACGAAACTTTCATGAATTGAAAGTAACAAGGTAGCTTCATTTATTAATTATTTTTTAGAAGAACTGTATTCTTGCTAAAATACGTTTATGTTTATTTAAATAATCTTTCCTGTTAAAATTCATGGAAAGTGGCATTGTTACACTGAAAACAATGTATACTACAGTATATGTGAAGAGGGACTGGCTATAAATAAAATACTTATCACAGGGAAGAAGACTGAGCAGAGGGAAGTAAAGACAGCAAGAGAGTACCACTTCTGGAGCAGCTGCTCCATTAAGATAGAGCAGCCCCAGGAGGGGAGGGGTGGCATGTGGAGAGATCAGGAGTGGGAGATGGCTCCAAAGAAGAAAACCTGAGAAGGCTGCTGGGGGAGAGAGAACACTAGGACCAGTTCTGAGTGGAGGAGAAAGCTTGACCAGATCCTATTAAGCTGGGAGTCACTAAGGAAGTAGGTTCATCCTCACAAAAGTACTTCAAATGGGGAAGGAACATCGGCTGAGGCAGTGACAATGAGAAAAAACTGGCTGCTCTTCAGGTTACAGTGATAGCTAGGTTTATTGTTTTCTTTTTTTATTCTGTTTGGACGTTGAGGGGAGCCGATTGGACTCTAGAGGGCTTGATGAGAGTGGAAGCCTGAGGGACAGCTATTTCCTCACCTTTTTTAAAAAAAAAAAAAAGAGGAGTGCCTAGAGAGATCTGATGAGGCAAGATCTCGCTTGGAGACAGGGCGACCTATAAGAAAAAGACAGAAACAGAAGAAAAAAAGAAGGAAAACTTCCTGATTACATTTGAATTGTTAAGTTACCATTTCCCTAAACTGTATATTACCTGAGACTAGATCCAACCAAATATTTCTGAAATTAAAATTAAGATTGACATGAAATGGCATAAAATAACTGCCATCTGTGTAACGGTGGATTGGTTATAGATGTGAAAATAAATTGCAAAACATAAAATTGTTTAACCCACATAAGACTCTGATTCAATCGATGATGTAAATTTTTGGTGTCATCTGGAAGAGACACAGGAGAGGCTGTAACCCAAGTGAATTGCTACGTAGATTGTGGGAGTCTGACCGCGGGGTTAAAAAAAAAAAATGTAACACCTCCTGACTAATAACATCATAAAATAATCAAGACATGGCAGGAGAGAGTTGGAATATACTGCAGGAGGCCCAAGACTGGGCAGTCTCAGAAATAAAGGCTAGAATAAGACCCTCAAACATAAGCAGTACTGTCATAGTACAGTACAGTAAAGTATGAATATGGGCTCTTACCCTGTTACTAAAAGAAGAGAAAGCCCGAGAGCAACCAACTGGCACCAGGGCCCTGGAGGAACTGTTAAGGTTAGAGAGGCCTTTAAGAAAAATGGCTGCTTGCCCCAGGTGCAGAAAGCACAATTGGATGTGATTGACAGGCCTGGTAGGGAAATGATAGGTCAGGTGACCCAGGTGGTATGGCTGAAGGCTTCATAAGTCCAGGACCATCACTGAGGCCTCACACTGGCTCTAACCTGCCAGGGCAAAGTAGCTCCAGGTCACAAGGGGCTGAAGGAAGCTTGATGGAACCAGGCATCACAGTTAAGTTCTTTTTATTATATATTTATTTGTTATCATTGTGGTGTAACAGACCCAGGCTGGGTGTAAATTTTAGTTTGGAAGCAGCTGGCTTGCATCTGTGCTTAAGTTTACATTGGTGGACTGGAAGTGGCTGTGAGAGGAGGCTTGGAGGCTGCAGGGAGTATCTGAAGCAGTGTTGCCACTGTTTGAAGAGGACAAAATGGAAAAGTGGGGTCAGAGCCCACAGCTAAAATAGACTCAGTAAGCAGGTCCAGATCCTGAGAGGGCATAGAGGAAGACCAGAGGGTTGAGAGGAATGGAGCCTGAGAGGGTGAGGCCAGGGTCAGGGCCAAGAAACCAGAGTCCAGGGCAGTGGACCTGGGCTGAAGGGCCAAGCAGTTATAAGAGGGCTGAGGCCAGGACAAAGGTTTAAGGCCTAAGGGGCTGAGTGCTATGTTGGGGGTTGGGGTAGCCATCTGAATCTATACTGAGTGACACTTGCAAGGCATGGGCATAGATATAGGAGGGGTGGAGGCCATGATTCTAGCCCTTCAGACAATTTGGACACCAAGGGCCAGAGCCCTGGAGATGAAGAGACTGTGTCTTGTTACAATATAATAGGGCTTGCATAAAAATCTTATTGCATATATACATAATCTATAGTATATATTAGAGTTTACGTTTGTATATGCATTATATATATCCATCAGGGTGGGGCATTTTTATATCCCTCCTTCTGAAGTTGTTTCATTGTGCATAGGTACAATTCAAGGTTCATTGCGTTAAAAAGAGAAAAAGAATATGACTCAGCAACCTAATGATTATAGCTCTGGTGTTAGAGAGAAGGCAGATTTACATTCTGGTCCCTATTCCAAAGGCTACCATATTTTTTCAGTTATAAATGAACCCTGCATACCCATTGACTTCACATTTTTAGGAGAAGAACAAATTTTATCTATTGGTATCTATTTGTATTGAGTAAAGTCCTTGTACTGGTATTGTTCTTATAAGATCCCAGGAAATTCAGATATTCAAAGAAAAGATCCAAAGTGTTAAATGCATTGGAAATGCTAAACTAAAATTCTGCTGAAAAAAAGATCTGACTTAATATTTTAATTGCATGCATAAAAGTACTACAAAAGTCTAGATTGTTGGGGACCCAGTTATAGGTTGACTCTGTGTATAAGTTTTATATTTTTTGTATTGTCTATTTATGGTTTTGTAGGAGAAAAAGGCAGAAAACGTAATATTTAGATACTGTATGCTATGAATGTATATGCATTTTATATTACATAAGTCTTGGTGCAGGAACTGAAACCAACATTCCAGCCATCACAGCTGAGTGGTTTAACCACTAGGTTTTAGCTCGTTCTCTCTCTCTCTCTCTCTCTCCTATTCAAAGACTATTTACTTAGTCCAGGCAAAATGTAAGAGATTCACTAGAAGGGATTTGCAGCTCATAGCATGTTGGATATACTACTCTCAGAAGAGGTGGATTTAGTGGTTCTGAATCCCTACAGCTTAAATAGGGAATTCCAAGAGTCATGGAAATATAGAGCTGGAAGGGACTTTAGAAGACCAACTTCCTGCTCAAGGCAGCAAAATACCTGTCTAAACCATTTATAAGCAGGTTATGTAACCTTAGAATAAGAAATTGAATACCTCACATGCTAAGGTAAAGGTCCAAAGGAGGACCCATGCTATGAAGAACAAATGGTGGGAAGATGAGACTAAAGAGATTCAACATCTCATTGACATCCATGATATGTGTGGTTTCTTTAGTGCCACCAAAGCCATCTATGGTTTGAGCACTCAGGGTCCCAACCCCCTTGAGACTTAAGGATGGAGAAGACTTGATCAAGGAAAAGGGAGCCATCAATGTCTGTTGGAAGGAGCATTTTGAAGACCTTTTCATTCAAGACTCTGTTGTTGATGGGAGTGTTCTCAACTCCATCCTGCAACACCCAGGAACAGATGATCTCAGAATTCCTCCAACCCTTGATGAGGTGAAGAAAGCCACCAAGCAGATGAAGGACGACAAGGCATCTGGAGCAGATGAAATCCCGACCAAAATCTTCAAGCGGGAGGAAGGGGGAGGTTGTATCACAGTTTTAAAAAAATGCAACATCAATGTCAACTCAGGGGGCACAGGGAGTGTTCTTAATCCTTTTGGTCATAGGAAAGGGCCCTACCAGGAGTAGATGCATCCTGCATATCAATGCATGACTGCACAGGTGGTGTTGCCAGCAGACATTCAGCTTCTTTGACCATAAAATGTTCCAAGAAGAAGGATTGTTAGGAAGAGATGGGATTCACCTGACAGAGAGAGAAGAGCATTTTTTTTAGACCAGCTCACTAACCTAGTGATGAGGGCTTTAAATTAGGTTTGCAGGGGGATAGAGATGAAAGCCCTGACGTAAGTGGGGGAGCAGGGGACCTGGAGGAAGCAGAAGCAGGAGGGGGCAACAAGGGAGGCCTTATTCTTCCTGAGAAAGTAGGGAAATCAGCTAGTTACCTCAGGAGCCAGGGAACGAAGCAGGAAGAATTAGAAGTCCTTGCATAGTCAAGGAACTATGACATGATTGGTCACATAGTAGTGCAGTGTGTCCCCACACTGACAAAATGGTGGCAGGTGTTTTGAACTGAAGTCCATTGAATGTGTTTATTTCAAAGCACACTGCTGCTATTTTCTCAGCTTGGAGACGCACCGTGCTGCTGGTACACGTGACGCATGAGACTGCCACAGTGCATCAACTTACATGCTCCAGAGCATTGGAGCAGGATTTCCAGCACATAAGAACAGGCTCCTCACATGTGTGTAAGTGTCCACAGAGACTTGTTGGGATAGCTCATATGACTGGAGCACTGTCATGGATGGGTACGAACTGTTCAGGAAGGACAGACAAGGGGGAGGAAGAGGAGGAGGGGTTATATGATTGCTCAGATCTCCAGTATGAAACTGGAGATAGGCCTATTGAAAGTTTCTGGGTTAAGGTGAGAGGGGAGAGCAACAAAGGTGATGTTGTGGTGGGTGTCTGCTATAGATCACCAGACCAGGAGGATGAGGTAGATGAGGCTTTCTTCAGACAACTAGTGGAAGATTCCAGATCACAGTTTCTCATTGGGGACTTCAATCACCCTGACATCTGCTGGGAGGGAAATACAGTAGTGCACAGAAACCCCAGAAAGTTTTTGGAGAGCGTTGGAGGCAAATACCTGGTGCAGGTGTTGGAGAAACCAAATAGGAGCCATGCTTTTCTTGACCTGCTACTCACAAACAAGGCAGAATTGGCAGGGGATCTAGAAGTGGATGACAAGTTGGGCAGCCTTGACCATAAGATAATTGAGTTCAGGATCCTGACAAAAGGAAGAAAGAGTAGCAATATGGACCCTGGATTTCTGAACAGTAGACTAAGGGAAGCTTAGATTAGATATGAGGAAGAGTTTTCTCACTATGAGGGTCGTAAAACACTGGAACAGGTTACCCAGAGTGGTAGTAGAAGCTGAACAAAGCCCTGGCTGGGATGATCTAATTGAAGATGGTCCTGTTTGAGCAAGGGGATGGACTAGATGATCTCTTGAGGTCCCTTCCAACCCTAATTTCCCATGATTCTATGAAATGGGAGACTATCACCCAGGACTGCCCCAAATGGAGGAAGAGTCTGTATGTATCTCAGTACGTTGACACCTCATGATAACAACAGGATTTGGAAAAGCAGGAGCAGCAGAAACAGCATGCCATGGACCAAATAAAAGATCCAGCACCCCCAAATGGAAACACATGGCCAAGCTGCAGTAGAGTGCGTCACTATCAGCTAGGCCTCATCAGTCATCTTTGGACACACAGATAAGATGGTTATAGAAGAAAAACATCATCAACTGTGAGGGATTGCTGAAGAAGATTTAGCCTCCTAGCTTTTTCAGGTGGGCTTTTGCTCCCTGTGGAGCTCCTCAACTTCTTCTCTCAAGTAATTCAATCTTTAGGCAACAAACAAGCAAATAAATAAAACAAAAGCCCTTCTGTCCTTTCCCAGGCACTTGAACAGGAGTTCTTTGGCTCCCAACACAGCAGCCTGGCCCCCTTCTTATAGCACGCAGTTACATTCATGGTTTGCTTCCTTCTTTCTTGCTTACCCTTCTGGGATTTTGTAAAGTTCCTAGAAGGGCACTTCCTGATCATCCAAATGCCCTTTAGCAGGCTCTCTCAACACAGCTAACTGTTCCCTCTTAAAGAGATGTCCTTGTTACACCATCCTATACATGTGTTTGACTAAACTGTTTTAAAAACTTCACAAACACCTCTCTCATACAACTACTGGGAATAATGCCTGAAAAACACCCAGGACACCCTAATTTGCCACAGGTAAAGCAGGGGGATGCAAGCACTTGCCGTTTGTTAAAATACTCTCAAAGATCTAAGGGAAGGAACCATGCTGTCTATGACAGGGCAAGATAAACACCTCAATGACCATGGGGTAAAATTGTTTACTGATTCTAACTGTGGCAATTGGTCTAACCCTGAGAAAAGAAGCAAGCCCCAGGAACCTCCAGTTCCTTAAGTCCCTGCAGGTGTATCAGCAGTCAAGATCCTCAGCCTTGG
Source organism: Gavialis gangeticus (assembly GCF_001723915.1). Taxonomy (NCBI): domain Eukaryota; kingdom Metazoa; phylum Chordata; order Crocodylia; family Gavialidae; genus Gavialis; species Gavialis gangeticus. Next base: position 57,980,385 of record NW_017729033.1, on the reverse strand, counting down.
CTGATACCCAAATGAACAATTTAACTGGGCACATCTACATGTGCTATTAATGTGCTGTAAGCTTAATGAGCAGTAAAATACCACTCAGAAAGCTTTTCCTGGGAACATTTCTACACATACACCCATTTGGAGCAATTTTGCCCCCAGTGGGATCAGTTTAGTTCAGGGGATACTGCTGCCCTGCTCTGCTCCCCTACAGCAGCCAGGGGGAGCTCCAGGCACCCCTGGGTGCCAGACCTGGGCTGGCAGGAATCAGGGGATATTGGGGTCAGGCCTGGGCTCCAGGGGGTGGGGGGAGCTGTCTCACCTCCAGGGCAGCTACCTCCCAGCCCCTTCCCTCTGCCTTGGGTAGCTGCCTCCTGTCTAGCTCCTGCTCTGAGATTGGAATGGAGGCTGGGGACATGGTTTCCTGCTGCCACTCTTATTGGCTGATCATAGTGAGGGCTAGGCAGCATGGAGCTGTCCGAGGCAGGGGACAGTTTCCCTGTACCGGGCTGCCTGGGAACAATTTGCTCTCAGTCAGCTGTCTACATGTGCACTACTGCACAGTAGGTACTGTGAGGTAAATCTACTATCTGTATTTACAGGTAGTAGCCAAACACACAGTAGACTAATTTGCTGCACAGTAAATGCTGCACATGTGTAGACAGTGATGATTTACTGCACAGTAGATTAGTCTACTGTACAGTAAAGCATCCTGAGTTGACAGGACCATTAAGCTCAAATTCCTACAATCTGGGCAAATGTTGTCACCACTGAGGTACTAAAAGAGGATTGTTGTTGCCACCTGTGGCTGTTCTGTGTGGAGCCTGATGTATTAGGAAGCGCATGTACTCACAAATGATTTATAAGTACTTAGATTATGGATCTCAGTGGGGTTTAGGTATGGAGAAGATGACAAGATACTCAGAACTCTCATGACAGTGATTCTCTGTGTGGCCAGAACTGGAACTTTAGGCTCTGCAAGAAGGTTAACGCTGAAAAACCTATGTACTTTAGGCTCTGTCAGCAGTAGCTAAGTGGGAGTTCTGAAGATTGCAGTTTTGGACCTTAGATTCCAAAGGTTGGAGTTAGGTGGGACTTATGTAGCTCAGTCCTTTTGTGGATGTAATCCCAAATCCCTAAAACCTATTGTATAGCATGTCTATCTGTGATAACTGTAGCTATTTAATAAATAATTGCCATACTGTAGAAGAGAATTTAAAATATCACATTATTCACTGAAGTATTTTAAAGCCTGAGTAACTCTGATGGCAAAATCCATTTTTGATTAGCTATGTTATTAAGTGTCTATTGTCAGCATCTAAATGCTGATAAGGTGCCAGAAATTACTTCTGAAATTACAGCAGTTGCACCTATGAATACTGTTCACAGCTGAGGACTATTTCACCTTCTGCGAAGATGACAAAGCCTACTAATTAGGTGTTCTATATTGTGAACTGAGCTATACAGAGCTAACACTTGCAATTTCATAAGGATTTACGTGTATGCAGGTATGTATACATTGGTATTTACAGCATAGACGCATGCTGAGACACTTGCAGCTGCTATTCCACTTCCTTATCATCACTCCTCACAGAACTTGCCCTGTTGGTCATTGCTTTAGAACCCCAGTTCATCTTTGACTCTGAAATATGTTGAGTGTTTTTCTCTCCTCCTGAAGCTGGTGAGAAATAGTCAGTCAGCATTCTGTCAGAGTCATATGATATTGAATAGAATATGGCTTATATTTAGCTAATTTACTGATTCCCTGTGATAGCTAAGGGAACTATTCTTAGCTTGGCTCTCTCTCACCCTGCCCTAACTTCCTATGCAGATCTCTGCTTGGAAGGTAACACCTTAAATCCTGTGCTGTATGGTGAAAAAAAAGTATATGAGAATGTAATGAAAGGTTGTATTACAGTGAATGCCATAATGGAGACACATTTTAAATGTTTGACTTTGCCACCTTAGTGTTAGAGCTGGCCAAAAATCAGGATTTCTGGCCTGGGGAAATTTTGTTGCTTCAATATTTGGTTTTGATCTGAACTGAAATAAGCCTAAACATTTTAGAAATTTCCTACAGACCAGAAAATCCCCCTTTGGAAACAGCAATACACAGTGTTTCCAAATAATGTGCTCTGGACTTTCTAGCTGCTGGGGGAAATTGACATCCTTTTGTGATGAGCAGCAGTGAAATTGATAAACATGTCAATTTTAGTAAGCAGCTGCCTGGGAAGCCCTGGTATAGCTTGGATGTCCATGAGCTGTGGGAATTCTGCTTTGGGTTCAGTGAAAGTTCATTGAAATGGAGATGCTACAAACAAACCATTTCAGACTTAATAAAATGTCTGTTTGCTGAGCCTTTCCATTGCAAAATTTCTACCTTTTTTTTTAGTGTTTTAAAATCATTTGTACATTTGTATATGCAAAATATGACCTGCAGATGATGGGTGGCTATATATGCTATGCAAGTGACTACAATAGTAGAAAGGGGGAGAGATTCAATGAGAATTAACATATAATGGCAGTACAAGTGTATACAGATTTGCTTATCCCCAAAAAGATGCTTTGTGGCTTGGCAGAGAAGCAATAGATTTAATCTCCAAGATGACATAAATCCCATGGTTAGATATGTTGGGTATATGGAGTTTTTCTTTTGAAGTTTTAGAAAAACATTTCCCATTTTTCAAGCAGTTGTAGTGGCCAAAGTTTCCATTTTTGTAGGGGTACACCAATAAAGATTTTATTGGCCAATATTGATAGCGGATTATTAACCAGCCAAATCGGCTGATTACTGATCTGATAGCTGGGCAGCTTGGAGAGCAGCTGGTAAGTCTGCGGGGAGGGAAGAGGCATTGGTGGCATATCAAGGCCCCCATGGTGAGGGAGGGCTAGGTGCTCGGGCTGGGAGGGCTTGGGGGGCTACAGCTCCCCCCCCCCAAAATATGCCATAGCACCCCCATAGCCACCCCTCCCAGCACCACCGCTGCCACTTGCCTGCCCTGCAAAGTTGAGCCCACCCCACTCCCATCCCAGCCCCATCCCTGGGAAGCAGCTCGCATAGGCCCTTGCCCAGAGCCCACAGTGAGTAGCCCACCTCTGCCCAGCACACATGCCTCCCATAGGGGTGTACGTAGTGGTGGGGAACCACCCCCAGCCCCCCACACCCTCTGGACTAGCTGCCCATAGCTACATTCCACTCCCAGCTCTGGGAGCACACAGCATTTATTAGTGATGTTATTGGCTACACCAGCCAAAAAAAGCCAAGAGCCAAGAATGTCAATTTTCCTTTTATTGGTGCTGATCTGATATATGACCAATATATCGGTGCACGTCTAATTTGTTTTTTTTAAGTGGAGCTATTATAACAAATACTGTGTTACTTTTCAGTGGGAAATTTAATAAACATAGTAAGTCAAAATTTGACTTTCATAAATTATGAACATAAATTTGACAATGTGTGTGTTTAGTTTAATTTACATTTTAACAAGGTTTATTTTCTGATATGTGTACATGCTTTGTGGTGTCTGCACAATTAAAAGATGCCACTTTGTGGGCATGTCTACATGTTCCTTAATGTGCAGTGGTTATTGGACATTTAGTTTAGTACTTGCTTAATGTACTAACTAAATGCAGTAGTATATTAGTGTATTAGCACAATTTTTACCCAGAACACTACTGCACAGTGTTATTAGGCTACTCTGCATTAAGCATTTTGTGTAGACTTGCCCTGTCAGTAGTATCTTTATTTTGCTGTCTGGTTGTTTTGATAACAGCCAGTAATAGTGTTGTTTCATACCTGCCAATATCTTGGATTTACAGACTTCAAAGATGTGTCCAGGAAGAAAAGCAGTCCCAAGATTTATTTTACATGTCTTTTTGTTACAAATGATTTGGCTCAAGTGGGCATCCTTGAACTTTGATCATGTTTACTGGTGAAATTCTCATGTGTTGCCCAATCAATAGAGCAGGGGTGGGCAATTATTTTGGCTGCCAGCTGCTTAACAAGTTTTGGTGAGCTGTTGAGGGCCACAAGGGCAGGTGCCCCTCTCCCTAATCATCATCTTGGGACTCCTAAGTTCTTCTCCATAACCCCTGACCTTTGCCACTGGAGGTCCCTCCCCTTTCCCCCAGAAGTGCTCCTTTTGGGAGAAGGGCTTGCCATCTTGGAACCAGAAAAAAAAGTCACATACTAAAAATAAAACATCCACTATAACTTATATTTTAATTTTATTTAAAAAAAATATTTTTGTCCTGATTTATATGAATTTGTGTAGTGTATCTAGAGGCAATTAGATAATAGCTCAAAGTAGTTTTACTCTTGTATATTGTGTATATGTGGTGGGGTGTGATGTGGGTGGGTGTTGGGAAGGGGGTGTTTGTGGGGTGTGTGCAGTGTCAGGTGTGTATGGGGTGCAGGGTTTGTGGGGTGTGTGGGGAGGGTAGGAGGTATATGTGGGTGTGTGTGTGAGGCAGTGTGGGGTGTGTGTGTGGGGGCCTCCCCTCACATGTTCCCCACACAGTCCCCCCATGACACAGCCCCTGCTGCTGGTGGCAGCAGCAGGCAGTGGGCCCTCAGGACACTCATATCTTGCAGCAGGCAGAGCATCCTGGTGGTGTGAGGCTCTGGCCAAGTCCCTGGACCCACATTTGGCATCAGGGAGTGAAGTGAGGCCATCCAGGCTCCATCATGTGGGGCTCTCTGAGGCTCATGTGCTGCTTCTGAGACTTGGCCATAGATGTGCACTGATGGGGGGAGCCCTGTGTGATAGAGCCAGTGGTCTGTATCTGCTCCCTGCCACACTGTGCAGCTCCCAGGACTTGTCCTGGGGTGGTGGGGAGTGAGGGTGAGGTAGCCAGGCTCCATGGTGCAGGACTCCATGCTACTCCTGGCTGAGTCCCAAGAGCTGAACGTAGTGGCAGGTAGCAGGGCCAGTCCACTAGCTCCATTGCGTGTTGCTCCCAAATGAGTCCTGGGAGCTGCATATGAACCACAGAGAGCTCTGCACAATGGACCTGGGCTGGTCCCACACTTCTGCCAACCTGGGTCAAATGCTCCCACAGGCCCTGGCCCCGGACTCCGCATTCCCATCAACCCTGTACTTCTTCTGAGCTGTGGCTTCACCCCCACTGGCTGCCACTTCCTTACCTGCTGCCCAGAGTGATGCAGAAAGGACAGGAGAGGAGCTACTGGAAGCTGGAAGAGCCAAGCAGTTTTTTGAGTGGCTGCAACAGCAATGGCATCAGCATTCTCACCCAGAAGCTGTGCATGTTGGCTGGGCCCTGGGTGGGGGCCAGGGCTGGAGTCCTCCTCAGGGTGAAGGTGGGAGTGTAGTGTGCTGACCTGGTGTGAGTGGGCAGAGCTTGACTCCCTGTGGAATGCAGCAGAGGCAGCCACAGGCCAGGCCACATGCAATTAATTGGTGGGTGCCCACCCATGAGCCAGCTGAAATCACCTGGCAGGTTGCATCTAGCCTACACCTACAATAGAGGTTAGATGTGGATTTCATGAATTGCACTGTCATTGAATGATAGCATTAGATTTCACCTGACAGTGGGAAATAAGTTTCTTCAGTCCTATACAAAAAGACTTCTGTTGTTTGCTATGTCGTGCTAGTTCAGTTTAAAATTGGTCATTTCTATTAGCAATTGTTCTAAATGTGGTATTGGCAATTTTATTCAGAACTGATGTATATTGGTATTTTCTATTTAACCTGAGTTCTAGCTGCATGTTGAAGGTTCAAGATAGTGCTGCTATGTAGCTGTTGGAAAGGAGGTAGGTGAGATCATGAGGACCACGTAAGTCTAGATCTGCTTATTTTCTTGCTTTCTATGATTTGTGTTGGTAGGATAAGTAGACAGGTTAATGAAGGTTTCTGTGCTATATTGTGTCACTTGAGCTGGCTTATTCAGCTATGAATGGCTTCACAATTCTGTCAGTTTTTCTTCAGGCAAATCCCCATCCATTTGTGCTTCCCTAGTTGCATAACTAGATAGGTACAGAATACTAAATCACTGCTATGAGTAATGTGATGTGTGTTAGGTGTGAAAACAAGAATTGATTTATGCAGTTGTTCAAAAACATACTTGCTCATGTTAACTTGCTCATGATCAGCTGCACTCCTAGAAAAAGAGAACAGCAAAATCAATTTATAACAAAAGTATTGCTCTGCTGTTACTTTTCAGAATGGCGTTTTGGATAGAGTAGCACCTCACTCAGAGCCTTGTTACATGGTAATATTGGGCAGCTCTTGGAGCTCTTGACACCTGGATTGTCTGCACATTAACACCTGAAACTGGTTTTAAGTACTCATTATGCCATTTACAGTTATGCTGTGCCAGGGCACAATTATCTCTGATCTGTGTTATCCAGTTCAAGTTAAATTAAAGTGTATGGGAGGGCGGGCAAGGTGTAGGGGAAGAGCTGGGAATAAGAGGGAGGGGATTCTTACTTTTCAGTCCTTTAGGCCCCTGCTGGCCTGAAGTGTGACTGCTCCAAGTTAGCAGTAGCACCAATCAACATTTGAGCAGCTTACAGGTCCCCAGTGTAGAGTAGTCATATTAACTGCAAAGTTTTGCAACTCAAAAAACAAAAAAACCTATGTTTGAGTGACTTCAGAAGTACACAAAAAAACCCCAGTATTAATAGAATACCTCAAATTAAAAAATATTGCAATTCCAACCAAGGCAGTAAAGCTTTAACGCTTTTTTCAAATATATAGCCCCTTGTAGGAGATGGCTAGAAAATGATATTTAGAGATTTACCTACAAGCCAATTCCCAAGAGCAAAGTATATATGCATAAGAACAATGCTCCAGGGCAACAGTAAGGGTTAATTGATTTTTAAAAGTCTGTCTATGAAAGTTCCCTCCAAGGCCCACTGTATCTGACACAGGCAAGCAGGCATGCAGGCTGGGAAATGGAAGACATATACCACACAGTTCCATAACATGAGATAAGGTGGCATTAGGTCATAGTGCCAAATTGTAGAGCCCTTGGGATTTCTGGTTTTGGTAAACAGACCAAATTAAAAGGACACCAGAGAGAACCAAATTAGGATGTGTGCATGTGACGGGTTTATGAAACAAAGGAATATGCTGACAAGGCAGACCATGGACAGTATGATGACCATGGGGAGACCAATCAGCAATGCCCAGAGATGAAGAGGCATCAGAGGGAGAGAGAGAATACAAAAGGATGGATTTCAGAGCTGCAAAGGGTCCCCAAGAGGGGAACTGAAGGCCACTGTGGACAGAGGGCACACAGCAGTCCATCTCACCCAACCCGCTGGGGGAGTGGAGGGTGGACCCAGGCCTTTGAACTTCAGGGTGCTGACATCTGATATCCTTCAAGAGAGAAGTTCCAAGTGAAACTTGCATACTGGTCAGATGTACCTTTACTCTGTGAATTGATGGACTGGTAGATACAGAATTGTTTGCATTATTCTTATCTGCTAACACTGTATCAATAAAATTCACCTATTGTCTAATGGAGAGGTCATGGTCAGTCTGAGGGTTTGGGTCCACTCAGAATAAGGAATTTGGTTCATAAATCCAGTGCCAACAGAAGGTTACTATACATCTGGGTTTTCCAGACATGTCCTCATTTTTGGCCCTTGGATCTCCATCCAGGTGTTTTTTTTTTTTTGAAATCTGAACAAATGTCCAGGATTTTGTTCTGCTCCACTGATGGGAGTGGGAGATTGGAGGCATGGGGCACCATGTGGCCAGTATGCAGCCAGGCAGCATAGTGGGAGCAGCCTTGGCAGCTGGATGCAGGTAACTCTATGGGGCAGTGGGGGTTGGAAGGCAAGGGCTTGGGGACTGTCTCAGGAATGTGTGTGTGTTTTTTGTGTGTGTGGCGGGGGTATATGGAGTGGGTGGTTGGGTGTGTTTGTGGGGGTGTCTACTGGCACTGTAGCTATTTGGGTGCCGGGGCTGCTGCAGCTTGATGGGGAGGCACTTGCCTCTGCAGCAGGGGAAGGGGTGGGAGGGCCCTTTGAGGGCAGTGGGGAAGCCTGTGGCTGGGCTGGTGGCACTGGGGCCAGTGCCCATGCTTGCAGGGTTGGGGTGGCCAGGAGATGCTGCCAGAGCAGGGGAAAGGGTGTGTGGCCAGGCTGCCTGGTGCTATGCAGGTGCCCCAGCCCAGGATAGAGGGTGCCACAGTCCTCCCTTTCTCCTCTCTCCAGCCTGTGCTGAGGCCAGACTCTCTCCACCACTGGCCACAGAAGTTGGAGTCATTGTGGTCCAGTTTGGTTGGGATGGAGGCAGCTGGGGGCCCCCTCTGGCAGGGCCAGGGGGAGCAGGAGCCTATGGGCTGGGAGTGAGGAGCACTGACAGGGCTGGGTGAACTGTGGCTTGGGATTGAGGGACACTTGGGGGCTGAGGGCACTGGCAGCCTCTTGGGGCTGCAGGTTGGAAATGAGGGGCACTGGCAGGGCCAGGGTACTGTAGGTGGGGATTGAGGGGTCCCCTTGACAGGTGTCCTCTTTTTTGGAACTGGAAATATGGTACCCCTAGCCCATTGGAACTATCTGTGGACACAGTGGGGTAATGATAAGTAGGTGAGCAGGGCATGAGCCCTTGGTGCTACCTAAGGGGAAAAGGTGGCACCAGAATAAAGCAGGAGGAATTTGCCCTCCTGTCCCTACTACCCTTCATCCTGCACTTTGTCTTTGAATGAAGGGCATTTTGGGAAATATAGTGTTTTTGAGCAGAAGCAGCTGAAGTTAACTGGCGAGAAATGTCACCCCATTTGTTTGCTGAAAAAAGGAAGAGAGACTGCTTCACAAAGTCCTAGCTAGGTCTCCTTGTGTGTTCATGAACCACTTGCTTGAAAAGGGATATCACGATCAGGTCGGGGGTCACATCTGGCTTTTCTCATGTAATCCCTTCAGGCAGCCTTATAAGAGGTCTCTTCTACAAATCTTTATTTGTGCAAATAGTCCTACTGCCCCTTTATTTAGATGATCTAAACCTCATGCTTTGATCTCACATATGCAGAACTGGCCTAAGAGCATCACAAGAGCAGGCTTCTTTTCATTATTTCATCTGCTTCCAACTGGAGTAGAAAATACTGAGTTTTCTGTGCCAAACATTCATGGCCAGCAGTAGTTTTCCAGCATTTCAACTTCTAGTCCTAACACATAGAAGCATTCATACATTTAAAAAATGTTCTGAAACTTGAAAAAAGGTGGATTGGGGATAGGAACTCTTACATAAATTATAGACTCTTTTTGCCAAAATTAAATCTATGGGTGCTTGTAGATGTGCTTGGAGGCTGCTCTGACATGCTGTAATTATAGCACATCAGAGCAGACTTGATTAATCAAGTCTGCTGGAGCATGCTAATTAGTGTATCTGTGTCTGCATCTTGTGTATCAGTGTCCCTGCACTTCAAAATGGTGGCAGGGGTGCTTTAGTTAAAGCTCGTTCAATGTCATTTGGAAGTATGGGGAGCTGCTCTAATTAAAGCGCCTCCCACCCCCAGAGCATGTGTAAAAACACCCTATGTTTCTCTCTTTCCTTAGATAAAATCATATCCAAAAAGATGTTACATTATATTTATATTTACATGCATCAAGATCTGTTATCATTTTGAATCAGTGGAACTTGCTAGTATCAAAAACTTCACTTCTTAGCCTGCACTGAATGTGATCTACCAGTGCATGGTGTGTTTACAGAGAAAGGACAGCACAGAACTGGGAAAACTGCATATTTGTTCTCCATTTTAAAGAAAGATGACAAAGAAACTAGAAATGAGTCAGTCTCTCCTTAGGCAAATAGACTACTGTTAAGCACGTTTGCAGGAAATGATTTTAGTTGAAAAAATATGCTGAATATAATAACTCTTTGTTTAATGTTTATTATGTTTCAGGAGTTTTTTTGCCCCGTGCTCAGGGGACAAAAAGAATCCAGCTAATTCTAGGTAAAATCTGGTACATTCCAAAAACAAAAATTTGCACTTTAAGAGCAATTGTATAAGAACCAAGAGAAGTCATTGCTGCCAGTGTTGTTTATCTGTAACTAGAAATGGAACAATCTCCATAGAGGTAGGGCCATCCATTGAACAGAAGATGGAGGTGAATTATAACTGCTCCAACTTCAAGTCAACTTGAGAGACAACTCTGGTAACCTAACAGGCTAATAAAACAATATGTACCCAGGGTGATGGACTTGGACGGAAGAAATTAGCTGCCATTTAAGTCATAGTTTCATAGTTTCATAGATTAAGGGTCGGA
>NW_017729033.1:57961052-57970152 GCF_001723915.1 Gavialis gangeticus | reverse complement strand
GGTTTGAACTAGGTATTCTGAGGGCGAGTTCCTCCAGTTTGTGAAGTCCCCTCACTGCTTCCAAGTTTGACTTGGTGTGAGATGAAATAATGTCAGTCACAGCTGAATTCATATTCTGCTTAAACCCTGTGCAGGAGAATTAGGTTCTTAAATGATTTAATTCCTCACTGGGTGTCTGAATTGCTTTTTATAGAGGCAGAGAGTCCATTGGCATTAAAAATTCTCCTCACCAGGCATTGTACTTAAGCCAGCATCTCTGCTGACTTGAGTCATTGTTATTGAATTCTTTACTTTTCTCTGGGGACTCTGAACAGAGTGAGACAGGCAAATGTAGTAAAGCTTGTTGAAAACTGAAAAGACAACAACTTTGTTTTGGTTATATATTTCTGAACATGGCCACTAACTACACAGATCTTTGTCCCTGGGCAGTAGAAATAATAGCAGCACTGTTTTCATAAGCAAAACTTCAGATTTCTGATATTCTAGGAGGAATTCATGCAGATTACACATACCCTTATTGAATATGTATTACATACATCACATGATTCATTATTTTCACCTATATAATACCTGTACAATATTTTTTTCGGTCTCCTTTCTTTCCATGCTGTAGCTTTTACCTTTGTATTTACTGCGTGTGCTGTTAATGCTTACTTAGAAGCCTGTCCTTCTGTACTTGCAGCCCTGGGTTGTTGCATGTAATTTTCCATAGTCTTTGGTGGATAGCATGGGGATAAAAGCCCTGACATTTTTTTGCCAGTAGATATTGATGATCCTGTGATATTTTAGATGGTTAAAAACTGCTATTTATGTGAGCTATTCAATGATATGAAACTCATTCTCACATAGCTTTCAGAAATGATAGCTCAAAGATGAAGTATGATTTGCAAACAAATATTTCACCATTAAACATTTAAGTTTAAAGTATTACTCATACAAAGGGCCCCTCTACATGTGCAGGTACAGGTGCATTGGGATCTGATGAGCAATCCACATAATGCCTTCTGCCATGCCACATGTGCATAGCAGGAGGCATGATTGTGGGATCACGCATTAGATCACATCACACCTTACTGCCATTTCAGGAGAAGCCTGGAATCATGTTTTTGGGCTCCCCCTTCACTGGTTCCCACAGCTTCAAGCCCCCCAGCTGACAGGGCTTGGCATGGCTCACAGTGGTGGTAGCATTCCCCTGCACTACCTCTGCTGTGAGTCCCACAGCCCATGTCAACTGCAGGGGAATGGTGCCGCCATTGTGAGCCCTGCACCTCAGGAGGCTCACAATGGGTGTACTGTTCTCCCCACTACCTCCACTGTGAGCCCCACTGCAATGCTGGCTGTGGCACTTGGAGTAGGGGCAGCATGGGGAAATGCACCTCATGGGCGCTTGCAGTGGAGGCAATGTTTTTCCCACTGTACACCTTGCAGCTGAAAATGCTGCCTCTGCTGTGAACCTTGTCAGCTGTGGGGTTGGTTGCAGGTTGTGCAACCTGTAAAGGGAAGCCCCACAGTTCTTTGAGCTCCCAACCACAGGGATGTACCTGGCCACATGTTCAATTAATGGTGTGATTAGAACAAGCTACAAAGTTACTCCACATGCTTGTTTTTTCACTCCATTAATTGGGTGAATGTGTAGTTGGGTCACAACTTAAGGTGTGATTACCTGGTTAATTATGCCTCAAGTGTAATGTGTAGAGGGGGGAGGGGTTATAGTATTGACATAATGTTATGGGAGGGCAAAGGTCCTCCCATAGGAATGTAAATAGGAAGTAAAATGGAGCAATGGCCTGAATTAGGGTATCAGGAAACAAGACAACATACATAATGAAAGTGTGCACTTTGTCATGTATGTGAGAAGAATAATGGTGAGGAAGCCAGGGACATAGAAGACCTTTGTAGAAGTGAGCCAGTCTCAACAATTCCAGAGTGAGCAGTGTATGTTTTAGTTTACTAGGCTGAGAATTATCAGAAACAAATTTATTTCCATTTTATTTATTGCAAAATTGAAGGTAACAGCAGCCAGCCTTTAAACCTTTTAGGCTTCTCTTAGATGTAAGAAACAAGATGTATTCAGAATATTATTCAGCTGCTTGGAACTTGAACCAAAGCTTTCTTAAATGATTCTCTATTAAGATATCCATAAATGTAATCACAGTTTTAATCTACATCTTAGAATCTTAAAATTTACAATGAGTTCATCCAGATCCACTAAAATATGGCAGTACCTGGAAATCTGCTTAACATTTCCTGAGTACTCAGTCAATAAAGGCATCACTTTGATAAGTGTTACTACTATGGTAAGTGCTGAAGAGGAGTGAGGGGGTGTTAACAATAAATCAGCTGAAATCTCATGGTGTATGGGACCTTAAAAAGAAAAGGAGTATTCAGGATCTACCTACACTGGACAAAACATCACTACTTTTCAGTGATTTGTGCTGAATATGAAAAACTACAACAGGGTTTTTGGTTTTTGTTTTTACTAGACATGGGAAAATACTATTAAATATTCACAATATTCTGATGAAAATATTAGTATACATTGCAAAACGTATAAAGAATAATGAAGATGCCATGAGACTTATAGATTGCCTCAGGGCTTTATGTTCACAATGCCATAGAGTCTGTTCTGTTCCATATTTGAATGCACATTCTTTTTTTAAATGCCTCCTGAAGCCTTTTACTTCTATTTGAAGTAACTATGCTATGCTTAAGTGATGGGAAAATTATCTGATTTACAAGATGTACATTATTTCTTTTACAAACTGTACCAGATTGAACTGTGTAGTTGATAAAACTCATCTTGATATACATATCACCCTGACCACCTGACTATCACCCCTTTAGAAATCTGGCAACAGTTAAGAACTATGGGTGTCATTTATTTATTTATTTTTTAAGTTATGTGATTGATTAAGTCCTGCCCAATAATAAAACAGCTTATCTATACTCAGCTGACCTCCCCCCAACAAACCTTTTTGTAATTTTTCTTTGATTAACCTCACTTCTCTAGGCTTAAATACAATAAAAACTTCTGCCACACCCGACCATCATTCGGACAAGATAACATTCTTTTTTCACCTTGCAGGAATTCTGAGCGCCTTCCAGGAAGTGCATCCTGAGGAGCAGATTTTAGAAAACCCATGCAAAAGCCACAGCATGCTTAGGTGTATAGCAGAGCTCATTGGGACCTCTTCTCTGCTATGAAGGAGAATTTACATTTTAGGAAAGAGAAGGGAAAGGATAAGACTAGTGGATCCATCAGCCATCCTTTCTTTGCAACTGAGGGAGGTGCAATTTAGGGAGGCTATTTTTGTCCAGGCATTCTCCCATCCCTCAGTAGTAAATACCCTTGTGAACACTATTATCGCTTATCCAAATTGTGTTAACGGGTGGTATTTCTGAATCTCCCCTTCTTCTATTAGAAGCAATTTATATAACTATGGATTGCTTGCTTTAAAAGACCTTTGTGATTGAAAATAAAGTAAGAAGTCTGACCCTTTATAAAATGTATACAGCTTTTGAGAGTCCAGAACCTGAACTTCTCTAGAAGCAAAGACTTCAAGAAAACTCATCTGTTAATATATTGATCTCCCAAACTTCAGTTATCCAGTTATTGTTGTATGATGATTTATTGCAAGCCCCTATAATCAGAGAGTGATTAAATTGCATTACGCCTCAATCTTTGAATCACAGATTTCAGCTTAACTATAACAAAATATGTCTAGAACTATACCTGGAATAAGGCCTGAGCAGTATGTATAACAATTAATAGCAGAACTGGTAAGGAGGCAAGGCCACAATGAGTTTTGGAAATTGGATTTGAATAGAAAGATGATTCAAGGATTCTAAAAAGCTGCATCTTTAATGTGATTCTCAGATGTGTGTTTGATTATGAGCCAAGAACAATTTTGATTTCTGAATGCAGCACAAGAATTGAAAAGGAAATTGTGACAAATCATAAACTTTCTGAGGGTGCTCTAAGGCAGTGGTTCTCAAACTTCCTTTCTTTTTTTCTTTTTTTTTTTTTAACCAGGACCCATTTGTAAACACTGATGGCCAGTCCCAACCCAGTACCCCTCACTCCTGACCCACTGCCTCTAAACCCACTCCTAACAGCTGCCCAGTGTGTGGAGAAGTGGGGTGGGTATGTGGGGTATAGGGAGACCCAAGCAGCCCCTTTCAGGCTAGAACTCTACCAGTCTGCAAGGGAAAAGCCACAGTTTCCCATGTTTTTCATGTTTAAAGGAGAATACATTTTTAAAGTTTGTTGATCCATTTCTAAAGTTTGTTTATGATCCTTTCATATATTCTTGCAACCCACTTTTTGGTTGCGACCCATGGGTTGAGAAATGCTGCTGTAAGGAACTAGATAAATAAGAGTCCAAAAAACTGTTACGAGTATTAAAGTTGTGAAGTCAAACAGTCCACTGTTGGGAAATAACAGAATTAAGGTGATCTGTGCAACTTGGTTAGCCCATGCATGTATTGACTGTGATTTTAAACTGGATCACATGCTCCTTTCTTCATGCAATTAAGATGTAACTTCCTAATTTTCTTTAAAAATCAAACTAGAGGGGGAAATAAAGATTCTCTTTTATATGAAGCCAGGTGACCAGGATGGGTCATCTGCAAGATTTGAACTCCTAGATCTACAGATGATGCCTGCCCCTTTAGCCAAAAGAGCAAAAAATAGTGGATTGTTAGCCTTTAGGCTGATCATCTATTAAAGGGAAGCAAAATGCTTTGCTAGTAAGTTTCACAACTATTTGCTAATAGAAAAATGTAAAGGCTCAGGATTTGTGGTTCAGTTCCAAATTCTAGAGGGGAGGGTTCTCTACTGGTTTTACACTAGTGGTTGTACTCTCTGTCTTGTCTTCCTCTGCTTCTGTATACAATAAACCCTGATTATTGCTGCCCTCCCTTCTTCCCTGCAAGTGCCCTGCACTGGCACTTACCCATCCTCCTCTATTCCCATCTGCTCCTCTGCAGCATCTCTCCCCAACTCTTCCTGATAAAAATGCCCCATGTGTCTTTTGTGTTCTCTTCCTCCTCGCTCCTTTGTCAGGATCCTCCACCTACCACCAGCAGGGGTGATACTGAGAGCCTAAAAGTGAAAGTTTTCCTGCTCTGAATTCCAGTACTAGGGGTATGGTGCCAAAGCCACAGAAGGAGCAATTGCAAGAATGATTTGCTCAACCCTTGTAGCCTTTGCTGGGATGCTCAGTCACTTGTGAAGAGAGCACATGCACAGTTGAGGTTTCATAGAAGCACAGAAGGGATCAAATATTCTCAGTGCATCTTCCAAGAATTTGGATACCAATTTTAAGAAGTCTGCACTTAGCAGAGATTTTTAAGAAGGTGATAATTTGGCCAAATTTGGATAAATATTAATATAGATGGCTAAAGGCATTAGGGTATCCCTTCGTTCTCTTGCAAAATATCAGGCTGTTGCTTCAAAGCAAGGAAGCCCTAGAGCTTGACAATAAAATGTTAAGAAGTTTGTTTTACCCTGGGCAAAACTGAAAACTCTTCCTGGACACAGTAACATTGTTTATCTTTAAAAATAAATCTGACTAAAGGAGAAACTCTGCATGGAAAATTTCATTCCTAGTTGTTAATTTTGCTAGAGTTAAAGCCATAATGTAAACAGTCTCACAATTGGAAAATGTCAGGCAGTCTTTATAATTGGCACTATTCCCACTACTTACAATGTACTTACTGGGTAAAATTTAAGGGTTGGATACATGACATATTTACGCTGTAATTTACAATGGTTTTGTATACTAATGTAAATTACCTGGGGATCTGAAGTGGACAGATAATTAGCCCTTCCAGGTTAGATTCTTGCACTGGGTTCTAATGCAGTTCCTACCTCCTGACTGTCTGGAGAACAGGAAATGGCTAGCCGAGGGTAGCTCCATACACATAATACTTATACATGTGCAACTTACTCTGGTGTAGTCTTACCTCAGTTTTTCCCAGGGTAATGTACACTGGATTCAAGTAACTTACACCAATGTACGGCTGAATAATGTGTGTCTGCTCCTCTCTTATACCTGTGTTAAATGTGTCTTGTATTCAAGCTCTAAGCTACATGCTCTTCTACTTTTAAGGGCCATTTCAAAATCTGTGCACTATACCACTTAATTTTTGTTGCCTCCTTTCCTTGTGTGTTTTGTCTACTTATTTATCACTCTCGAGACTCTTTCTCTGCTCTTCTCCACCTCCCTCCACACTCCATACCAGTTCTATTTTCTCTTCCCTTCTCTCCTCTCTACTTTTATCTCTTGGCTTCTTTCAACATGTATTAGTGTTGGCATTATTCCAGCCTGCGTGCTCAGAGTAGACTGGACATTTCAGAAAGCTCATTCACTGTGAAGGTGGAGTTTTCCAAAGTGCCTATTCAGCTTTAGGGACTTAAGGGGGGATGGTCTGGTGCCAGCCCAAATGCACACTTAAATAAGCATTCTGGTTACAGCCAGAGGATGTATATTATACAACCCACTATATGGCACCACACTTTTATAGTGCCCTGCCATGTCCTAGTGACCATTACTGAAAAGTCACTAAGCAACTCAACTTAAAGCTTACTTAAGCCAATTATAAGAAGACTATCTTAGGTAAGATCCTCATCACATCCTTCCACAAGAAATTGAATTCTTTTTTTATTTTCATGTTGAAAACATTCCTTTGCTCTACACTTGAGTGATTTAGTAATAAATAAATAACCACAACGATTTCCTTGAATGGAATTCTCTAAATGTCTCAAGGGCATTTTCATGAATTGTGTTAACCTAGCTTAAGTTACTAGTTCTGAGAATAACAGAAACAGGCAAATAAAGCCTCATGACTACAAGGAACACAGAAAAAAAATCCCGTACTGATAATGATTAGAAGTGACAGTTTCTTTCATGCAATTTGTGAGCTGAGATTTCAACCTGTAGTAGTGCCGCATTTTATTATGCAAAGTGATTGTGGCTGGAAAGATCAGAGCAGGCAAAAAATAGCATTCAGATAACAATGAGGAACATTGATTTAAATAGAAGTGGTTAACTATAGCTCATAGCAACATAGTTCACAAATAGCGTACTAATCAGAATGTTTAAGAGTTGTGTTGGTATGAGAATTAAAACAGTATATTACTTTCTCTTGCCTACTTTGAGAAATGGTGATGTAACATTAGCTTAAGCACACCTGAAATATGGTACCTCTCTACCAAATAATATATCAGCTATAACAAATTAGAGGGGAGAACGTATAAGCCTTAGCAAGTTGTTTTGGAAACCCAGTACCCAAGAATTTAAGAGATTAAACATCAACAGCTTCCAATGGAATGTTGTAGAGAGAGCACTTGTCTAGAAGGAATTAGGGGAAAGAAGAGAAAAAAAGCTACAAAACACAGCAATTGGGTCATCAGTTAGAACAGCAAAGGTCTTCTAGCATATAACATGATGAATGGTGATCCAGAAGAAAGAATAATTCTTTTTAACTTCGGACATTGTAAGGTAGCGACTGCAAGACATGGTTATGGAATACAGGATTAATTAAAAACGACAAATAGCCCTAAATTGTATTTATGGCTGAACTCTTGATTTAGATTGAATGTAGTTTATTGACCCAGGAAACCCTATTGGCTTAGATGGCACAAAAACCTCTGGATTGTACAAAAGGATTAGAAATAGAGTGATTCTCAGAGATAATGAATGAGTAATGATGCCCATGAAGAAAATTCTCTGAAAGAGAATTTTTTTTAAATTAAAGAAAAAATGTGATCCTATGGAGCTCTGTGAAATTTGAGGAGGATTGTACCATGCATAGCAGAATATGTGAGCAGCAAATCTTTAGTAATGAGTGAGTTCAAACAGAATAATTGGTCAAATGGCTGGAGGACCTTATAGTATGTGAATGAATGGTGTGGTTCTTTATTATTAAACCTAATGACAGCTAAATCATGAGTCTACAGGAAAAGGTTTGGGGTTTTTTTGTGGCATAGGTATAGAAGTGAGTAATGAGCATTTTTCTGCTGTACATTAAACAAGTGCCTAAGTGAAAGATTAATAGTTGTAATTGTTAGTGCTTGATATTAAGGTTTTGAAAAGGACACATTCCTGCCCTGTTGCTTTTAATTAAATAATTAGAAATGTGGTTGACTTCTTTAAATATCCTACTTTTAATAATAATAATTTTCATTTTACACTTAGCTACTCTGAATATAACTGTTGTTGTTTATTTTGCTGAAGCACCAGCTGAGAATAGGCGTTCATTGTATTAGCTGATGTATAAGCGTGGTCCCTAGCCCAAAGAGCTTACACTCAAAATGGATGAGGCTCGGGGCTGATTCATGGAGTGGAGTTGGTGGTACAATTGTTGCTTCTTTGATTCTTGCTTTCTGCCACCCTGGTTGCGCTGCTAGTTCAGCCTCCCAGAGCCGCCTCCTGTCACCTACTACAGTGAATCATCCAAGAAAGAGTTACAGTACTGCAGTAACTTACCTCTTTCCCTCACTCTTGCAACTCCCTCCTCCTGCCTTTGGTCCCTGTGCTACAGCCACTGGACATAGCTTGCCTTTCCCTCTCCTTCCTGTCTTTGATTTATTATGGGTTTGAATCCCTTAGGAACAAAGGGGGAGCACTTGTTTCAGCCCCTTGCAGAGCACCTACCAAGGGAGACCAACTCCTAGAGCTCCACCCATGCCCAGACCCAGACCCAGAGGGGTTTGTCTTCCCAGGTAGGGTTCTTTTAGTGGCTTAAACAAGTTCTCCTCCATCCCCAAATGGTTGTTTCTATATGTTGAGGATGGAGGGCAGTGGAGGCCAACTATGGGAGGATGAGCAGTTACAATCCTGCCCCCACTGACCCATGGTCATGGGCCATGATGGGAGTGGAGAACTGTTTGCAAGTGGTTTGGGGGAAGGGGTTTCTGGAGGGACTGGAGGGACTGGATAGAGAGGCATGGCACCAATGTTTGTTTGTGGGGGGTCCTGTGAGCTAGGGGGTGAGGAAGGCCTGGGATCTTGGTGAGGGTGGGGCAGATGGGGTTTAGGGTTGAGGGGTGTGATAGGAAGAAAGGTTCAGCCCTGCTGCCAGTCCAGTCAGCTAT
>NW_017729033.1:57949482-57956052 GCF_001723915.1 Gavialis gangeticus | reverse complement strand
GGGGATTATGGGGCTGAAGTGGTATGTCAGTGGGGTTAGGGACAAGAGGAGCAGGGAAGGGCTTACTGCGGTGTGAAGGGGATGATAAGGAGTCAGGGAGCCTGGGGTGTGATGAGGATGAGTCTGTGCTGGGTTCAGTAGGCTCATGGGCACAGTGAGGAGGTGGGTAGGACTCTGCAGGGTATGCTGGTATTTGATGGGGCTTGGGACACAATGTGGTGGGGCTGGCTATGTGCTATACAGCTACTCCTCACTTAATGTTGTTACATTCTTGAAAAATGCAACTTTAAGTGAAACAATGT
The DNA here is from genome assembly GCF_001723915.1 of Gavialis gangeticus. Lineage (NCBI taxonomy): Eukaryota > Metazoa > Chordata > Crocodylia > Gavialidae > Gavialis > Gavialis gangeticus. Next base: position 57,955,750 of record NW_017729033.1, on the reverse strand, counting down.
TAAGTGAATCCAGTTACGTCACAGTAGTTACCTACTAGCAGGCAGCAGCCAAACAATGTTATAATCAAACGTGCAGCTTTAAACAACTATGTTCTCTAATAGATCAGTGAAATAATAACAAAACAACATTAACTAGGATGACATTAAGTGAGAAGTACCTGTAGGTAGGATAATAGGTGACAGTGTGAAGGCAGGGGCAGTACATAAAGGGCAGAAGAGCACTTTGGGGCCATGGTGGAGGGCCTGGGGACCCATGTGTTGGAGTGTAGGTAAAAGTTCTGCTTGTGGGCAGGCTGGGGAGTAACACTACTTCTCTGGCACCAGATGTCTGTCCCACTCTGGAGCTGGCAGTCAGTACCTCCCCTCTCTCCTCCTTCCCCTGCCCGCCCCCGCACAAGTCAGTGGGCATGTCTACATGTAATGTTGAGTTGTAGCAATGTGCTATGGCAGTGTAGCATCCATAGGCATCTACATGTGAGCAGCAGCTACTTTGCAATAGCAATGCGCTCCCCCAGTATAGCATTCTGCAACAGCAAAGTAATTGTTAAAAAAAAACTGTGCACAGTGCAAATGGCACAGTGCGGGCTGTTACTGTGATGGTAAATCATGGCGCAGTAACAATGTCACCATAGCAACATGTGTAGATGCACCCAGTTATATTTATTTGTGATTGGATCTTAAATGGAATAAAAAAGCCCTAGGACCCTAGCATATTAGTAAATTGTCTAGTTTTTTATTAGTTGGAGAAGAATATGTGTTATGTGATTGGTGCATCATGCTACCTGTATCCGTTTTCAAAATCCTAGATAAGACATGGATAAGACAGACAAAGAATGAGTAAAAGGAATTCCTCACCCCTTTTGTATGAATATAAACTAAGAAAGAGAAAGATTAGTTCACCTTGCCAAAGTCACATAGAAAATCAATGACAGAGCTGGGTACTGAACATATATCCCCTGTAACTGAGGCCAGTATCTCAGACTTCCTCTCTAATGACTTCTTTATCACATGAAAACATAAATTTGGGATGAGCCTGAAATATATCCAAAATCTGAATCGCCTTCTATCCTTAACATTTGGAAACATTTTTATCTGACTATATACTGAGGTTCAAGCTCACATTAAATGTTAAGTTGTCTGTGAAATCTATAGTATGCTGACTTGTTTAACATACTACTTATAAATAATAGTCAGAGAGAAAGTATATGCTGTGCATGTAATGAAATGTTTAGAAAAAGAGGTGACTTGATTTTATGTTAAGACTAGCCAGTTGCCTGTCAAGAATGAAGAGGGGATGGGCGGGGATGGAGCATTGCCCCCCCCTGGCCTGTGCCGCCCCCCCCCCGCCTCTGGTCTCATGTGCCCCCCTGGTCCTGCCGCTCCACCCTGCAGTGCCACTACTTCCCAGGCATGGGGGCGGGGGGAATCTTGCATGCGGTGGCTGCAGCTGCCACCCAGTTTCCCATGCAGCCGCCATTGCACGTCTGGCCACGTGCATCCTGCTCCCTTCCCACCCTCCCACCTGTTCTTAGGACCTGGCAGCAGCAAGCCGCTGCCACTTCCCCCCCCTTCTCTTCCTTCTTCCCTCCCCCGCTCTTCCCTGCTGCCTCCCCCTCCCTGCCAGCTTTTGTTAGGGCCTGGTGGTGTTGAGGCTGGAGCAGGGGGCAAGGCCAGCACTGTGCCGTCAGCTTCACATGCTCCAAGGAGCAGGCCATTTGGGGTGGAATGAGGCTGGAGTTGCTGGCCTCACCCCCCAGCTCTGTCCCTTCCATCATGGCAGTGCTCTGCCATCCCAGTCCAGCCCTGCCATTGCCCATCATGACTGAGGGGGGTTGGGCAGGGGCGGAGCGCTGCCACCCAGTGCCCCATGATGCCACCCCTCTACCTCTGTCCCCTGGTACCTCCCCATCCCCTGCGTCCAGCCCCATGCACCAGAGCGGGGTGGGGGGGGAAGAGGCAGGCCAGCACTGCGCCACCAGCACCCTGTGCTGCCACTGCCAGCACCCCTGCTCTGTCCCCATGATCCACTGTCCCAGTTTGTCCCTTCTTTCCCCCTCTGCCTTCAAGGAGCATGCCTGGGGGAGAGGGGAGGGGCAAGGCCAGTGGCACTGGCCTCACCCCTCTGCTCTGGCCCCTCAGTCCCCACTGTCATGGAGGCACTCTGCCATGTGTGTCTGTCTGTGTAGAGCACTCTGGTTGTTTCAGTCAGCATTGTGATTGGCTGCTGAGACGACCAATCAGAGTGTGAATAAAGCATTATGGACAGGCAGACAGACTAAGGCTTTTATTGTAGTAGAGCAATGATATATCATTAATGAAAACAGTGATGAGTTGGGAAGGACAAGAAAGGGGCAGAGAGAGAAAGGTTTAATCTTTATTTTTGTCACTACTTAGCTTTTTTCCCAAGAGAACTTGAGCTACTATCTTATGTCTAGCAAAAGTGAAGTTTCAGTATTGTACATTATTAATTCCTGTGACATGATAATTAATGTTTCTCTTCCTAGTATCATGGTGGCTTATTAGGCTTTCCAGTTTCTTGAGTTCTGGAATAGTGCTGATTTATTTTGAGTCATGTGGGTGCAGTTCAAAATCTCATCTGGATTTACAGAGATTCTGTATATATAAGCTTAGCATTGCAATCCTAACACTTGTCACCCTGCTGTCTATTGGAATCCAAAGCCCTAATATAACTACCTTAGCTCCAAATGTAGTATGTAGGGAAAATTAGATGCCTAAGAATAGGGTCCACAAAAGCTGGTAGGGTAAATGGGGAGCCAGCTAAATTAACAAATAAAACATGTTGAGAAGTGGGGTGGGGAATTGGGCACATGACTCCAGACTGAGCAGAAGTACTCTCTTCACTCAGTATTTGGGTATTCATTAGGTTCCCATTGTCCTCTTTTTTACTTAAATATTCTTTGAAGCAGAGACTAGAATGCTAGTCTGGCATGTAAGTATATTACTCATTGAGCTTGTTAGAGTCATTTTCATTCTTAAGCCTAATAAATATTTAGAGAAATGGAACAACTTCAACAGTAGAGACCAAGAAGTACCCACTACTGATCCTCCCACTCCTGGCTGTGTTCCAGTTCTTAACACCTTTTCAGAAAATAAAATTATCATCTTCATTTTTCCATCACTTTTGTTTCACTGTATAGGAAGTTCTCTAAATTTCATAGATTTCATTTCATAGACATTAAGGCTGGAAGGGACCTCTGAAGATCATCGAGTCCAACCCCCAATAATGTAATGTAAATACAATCATGATCTGAAGCAGGAGTTAAAGAACAGAATTAATTTGGGAAAGTAATGTATTGCCTTAACCTGGGTAATGAAGAAACTTATCCCCATCAATGGAATTCCCTGGAATCATGGACGAGTACTTCCTCAAAAGTTTTACATCAAATAAGGGCAGTTTCTAAATCAGCATAGGTCCTCTGACTTCTGTCAAGTTGTCACCAATTAATTTAATCAGTAAAACTTGTATAATTTTTCCTACTAAGGGTCCAGTATGCCATTCTCCTATTACACAAGGTATTTTTACCTGCAAAATTAACCTCCATGTGGGTTACCTTTGGGTTAGTAGTGTTCTTGTCTCACGTATGCAAGCAGTCTTATGCTACTAGATGGGACTGTAGCAAACCTGTAATTAGCCAAACTGTGTAGTAAAATTTAACAAGCTGATATACACCCTTTGCTCTTCCAAGTAGTGTTGGTTAGCCAAAGTATTCAAAGTGACATTGACTTTTGTCAGGAGCTGAGAATTTTTACCCTATATTAAAGAAGGTGGATAGTAGATATTAAAGGAGAAATGGCATCTGAAAAACATGTGCTATGTATTATCCAGTTATACCCTCTTCCATTTGTCACTTCGTAATTATGCACTCTCATCTGATTCAGACAGCTTCGAAAGATTCTGCAATAGGCCTGTGCAGTAAAATATAACCTGTGTCATGGATTCTGTGACAATAACATTAATCAAAGAATGTTCATTTGAACACCAAATGCACTGAAATTGAGAAAAGTGGTTTTTTTTGGGGTGGGGTTGTGTTTATTTTGGAATTGTCATGGATAGTCATTAAAAAGTAATTGTATTTTGCCATGACATTACTTTGCTTGATAGAATTTGCTGCTGGTGTACAGTAAAGAATAATGATCAGGAATGCTATTTAGAGTTTTTCAGCTCCTATTATTATTCTTTTATTTACCTGAGAGATCTTTTTCCATTTGTACTGCTTACAACACACAAGTTCAATACCAGAGATGTATCAGGACAATCGAGTTGGCCTTCATTTTAGAAGCATGTAGATATAAATCCGCATGTATAATCTATGTACAAAGAAAATTGCTACTTTGTTACAAACAGCATCATTAGTAACTCTAGGATGTGCCTCTCAGAAACTGCCAGTAATATGTTCAAACCCCAACTTGTTAACAGTGGTTTTTGTTCTGCTGTGAACACTGTTCTTTATACTAATTATCTTGATGGAGACAATAAGCTACTTATTTATTTGTATTCCCTCCAACTGCTAGAGCTTAAATTGGTTGTTTATATACATTAAATGCTAGTACTGAACTAAAATGTAACAAAACCACCAATTTGTTGGTGTAAAATAGAAAGACTGAATCTTAGTCACTTTTTATTACAATGAATACTTCAGTCCTTTTGTACATTTACATACACACGTGTGTGTGTGTGTGTGTGTGTGTATACATATTTTTTTTGCAACTGTCTAGGCTACAACTGGTTTTAGAATTCTTTCTAGTAAGTTTTCTTACTGTCATCATTACAGTGTTCAGTTTTTAATAGTTCATCATTAAATCCACAAATGTTACCTTCAATTTCACAAGCACTGAAGTCACAAAAGTCTCTCTTCAGAATTGTAGCTGTCATTGTGCAGCAAGACAGTCCCTTGTCCTCGTGACCTTCAGGTGTGTTGATTCCACATGTCTTAAAGGACCTAACTAAGGCATCTGGCTTGGTTTAGTCCCAGGAAGTTTTTCCCAACACCTTTGTCCCTGTAGTGCCAATTTACTTCTGAAATAATTTGTTTCTTTCTTTGCCATATTTCATGTGTAATTTATGATAATTTTGGTGGAAATGTCAATTCCTTTCTGTGTATTATTGACCATCCAACACAATACTTCTTCCAGCATACTCCTTTTTTTCTTGGAAGATGCAAGGATTTTTGAGGGTAATATTTTTTTTCTTGACCAACTGTATAACTGGAAAGGATCTGGCCAGGTTTTTTCAGGTTTCACCTGAGACCTGAGGAAGGGTACTGTGGTGCCTAAAAACATGTCTGTATCCCTTGCATTTTCCTGCACCATTATGGCTACAACATTACCCCAACACTCCCCTTTTTATTGTTTTTTGGGCAAATGCCTCATTCATTATTCACTTATATTTTCAGTAGGTAGAAGGCCCAAATGTCTTTCTTCACACCCATAGTACCATTTTTTGTGTGTACATATTTACCATCTGTAATTTGAAACCAAATGTAGAAGAATATCTGCACTGTTGATCCATATCAGTTACTTTTGTGCCATGGATGTACTACAGTACCACTACAGAACCCTCTAAAAGGGTAGTGGCACTTGTAATAACATAACAGGCTATTGGTATCTTCTATGCTCATGCTATCTCAAATGGACTGATGGAGATGAGAGAGAACTTTGGGGAATTGCTGTCTGGACTGAGTAAACGAAAGGCACCTGTGGTTTGCTACCCACTTTTCCCATTCCCATTGGTTTCCCCAGCAGCAATGGCAGGCATCAGTACCACCTAACTTAAGAAGAATACTGGCACATCTTTATTTTCCATGCCTGGACCTGCAGTTGCTTAATAGTGCCTCCAGGTTGACCACCAGGATAAGATTAAAGAGTCACTTTAAGTTACCAGCATCTAATTTCAATTGCCAGTGTCCTTTGTTCCCCAGTTTGGGAGTATAAAATGCATCTTATTGTAAGATCTTTAAATGTGCCAGAGCATACAGGATAAGGATGGATTTAATATGAGCAAATTGTTTCAAACAAATTATCTCCTTCTTTGACAATGTAACTGCTTGAGTAGATGAAGGGCATACTGTGGATATCTGCACTGTTGATCCATGTGGTGTACGTGGACTCCAGCAAGTCTTTTGCCAAGGTCCAAGATGACCTTCACTTAAATAAATTGAAAAAAGTGTGAGTTAGATGAAAACACTATATGGTGGAGCAGGGAAATCCAGGAGATCCTGGAGGGAAAAAAGAGACCTACAGGCTGTGG
>NW_017729033.1:57912906-57944482 GCF_001723915.1 Gavialis gangeticus | reverse complement strand
TGACCTTCACTTAAATAAATTGAAAAAAGTGTGAGTTAGATGAAAACACTATATGGTGGATATGCCATTAGCTCAATAGCTGCAAGTAAAGGGTAATTATAAATTGATCCATGTCAGAATGGCAGGAGGTTTTAGGATTCCCACAGGGGTCTGTCCTGGGTACAGTGCTGTTCAAAGTATTTATTATTACTTGGATCTGGCACAGAAAGCTTCTTGAGCAAATTTGCAGGCTACATGAAACTGGAAAGGACTGTGAACATTTTGGAGGACAGGTGTATAATTCAGAAGGACCTTGACAGTTTGGAAAGCTAGGCTAGAGCTAATACAGTGTTCAATGTTGACAAAGGCAAGGCACTACAACTCAGAATAATTACAAATGAAAATATAAAATGAGTGCATAGATGACAAAATGGCTGAATGATATTACTACAGAGAAGGATCTGGGAGTCTTGGTAGATCACAGACTCAATATGAGTATGCAGTATGATGCAGCTGCACAAAAGGCAAATATAGTTTTAGTATGTATAGCAGGGAACCCCTATCTCTATTACTAGGAAGGGAGTAGTGTAGCCAGAGAAAAAAGGAGTAATGGGTGTGAGCTGCCCACATGAACTGAGCTGAAAAAGGGCATGCAGCTGATTACTGAATCAGCAGTGCTTAGGCCTTGTGGGAGCAGAGAACAAGGTCACATTATTGGAAGGGGGCCAGGCTTGGGGCATGTACGAGTCATGGAGAAGGCAGTCTGACCCTGGCTCCCAAACGGCAAGGATCTCCAAGTGGAACTGGCTGCAGTTTGGAGTCAGGTCAGCTCTGGAAAGGTACCTGGTGACTTGGAGGGCTTTGTTTTTAGTTAGATTGATGTTAGTTTGACCAGTTAGATTGATGTTTTGTTTCCATTTGACTTGAGAACTGAATTGTGGCTGTAGGGGTAGATTGGAGGCCACATAAAAGGGTGGCTGGATACTCTGGGTATCAAACTCTACCAAGGAGTCAAGGTAAATGAGCCAGGCTGGGGCAGAGAGTACCAAAGCCTGAGCACAAACAGAAGAAGCTGATCTGAGTCATGAGGCGCTCATTAGTTCTGATAAGGAACTCATTGAGTTGGTTTATGAATTCATTGTTAATGGAAAAACCAACTCTGTGAAGTCAGCGTTCTCCTTCACGTTTACCCTTCCAGAAGAAGGTATAGCCAACACCATGTTCTTTGAGCTGCCCATCTCCCACTTGCTGGGTCTCTCTCAGTGAAGCTACATTGTTTTGTATCCTGAGTTCTCAGGCCACAATTGCAGCATGGTGCTCTGGGCATTCACTATTAGAGTTGTCCATGAGGATCCTGATGTTACAGCTCCCAAAAATAAGGGGACATCCTCGTTGGTATTTTTGACTGCAGTGAAGGTGATCCCACTGGATGTGGTAATCCAGTTGGGAAGAAATACAGAATACTGTATTAGACAAGCTATGTGTAGGGCACTTTTTCTAGACCCCTCCCCATGTGGGGTGAGAAGAATGGATCTTGAAGAGGACTGCATCGTCACAGTTACAGCTGACAAATCACACTCCTGTCTGATTCAAGTGCTAAATGATCTTGTAACTGCCGTCTTTGTGCCAGTTCATGAGTAGGAGCTTCCAGACCTCACAATCCTGCTCCCATCACCATTAGCTGGTTGCAAAAGGGCTTGAGGAATGTGCTGGCATGAAAGATGCCCATATGTGACTTCTTTTATTGTGGAGAAGGTGCTGCACATCAGCTTTCCCACAGCTCTTGACAGAACAGGACCTTGATCCAATGGCAAGGAGACCAACACAACTGAGGATCTCATCTGCTGCAGTCTTCGTCTGCCTTCACAACCATTGAGATTCTAACTTCTTCTACCTGCTCTGCCATTGAGGACTTGTAGACCTGTAGCTAGGGGCTGGGCAGGCTTATTATAGTAGTGACCTGTACTCACCATGTCACAACACCATCAAAGGATATATGTGGCTTTTCAGGAGGGAAACAATTGCCTTCTACTGTCCTCACCACATCCTGGTGGTACTGTTGCTGCTTGGTCCAGGACTGCTTATTTATCAGAGTTACTTCACAGTTATTTCACAGCTAGCCATCTTTGAAGGTCATTCCACCACCTGAGGATGCACTGGGTAGCAGTACAGCTCTGCCTCCCCTCCCAGTCAATAAACTAACAAGGACATCAGAGCCATGGCAGGGAAGATTGGAGGTGAGATGGGGCCAGAAAGAAAGGCAGGTAGGTCAGAACCCAGGGGGCACCAGGCATGAGGGGTGGCAGATCAATGAGGCTTGCTAGAGGATGCAACAATAGAAGCATTAGGTAAAAAACATGGGAGGTGATAATGCTTTCCTACTCAGCACTGGTTTGGCCTCATTTAGAGAACTGTGAGCAGTTGCAGGCTCCACATTTTAAAATAGTAGGGTATAAATTGACCAATAAAGTATTTAGATTTTGTTGTAGTGGGCAAGTCATGGCCACAAATGGCAACAGTGTGTTTCATGTAGAGGTAGTCTACCCATGTCAGAAGTCATGTTGCCAATCTGCCAAGCAGTGCATGTAGCCACCATTTTGGAATCCAAGATGGTTGCCATTAATTTAAATTTTGGTCAATATTTCAGCCCCTTCTAAGTTTCGAAAATGAATTCCAATTATGAAACTAACATTGTATGAACAGAGGAGATCAATTGCAACATTTATTTCATGGTACTTATATTGGATTCTAAGATAGATGATACATTAGTATGTATGTATTCAACGTAATTAAAAAAAAACAGTAAATAATACTCTAATACTAAAAGCTCACAAATTCTATCACTATACATTTTATAACAGGCCTATAATACTTTAAACATTGCAACTCAGCCTACTTGTTCTAGTCATACTGAAAACACAATACATGAAAAAAAATTAAAATGTGGGTAAGTCAGATATTAATAATACATAACTCGGTGGTAATGAAATATACAGGCATATGTTCAGCTTGAGGCAATAGAAAAATGTAATAGCCTAATCAAATTGTAATATAACAGCAATACAGTGGCATATATAAGATTACTACAATGGGTAACTGCAGTTTTTCAGATCTTTTCATCACTTGAATCTGCTTCTGAATCTGTTTCTGAATCCCTGTAATTATTATATGGATTGCAATATGCTGTCTCATAGCACTCACAGCTGGGAGTGCACGGCACATTAATCGGCTTGCATGAGCATGCTGGTCCCCGGCATTCCATCTTGCACTTGCGACTTATCTGAAAGTATTTTGCTGGTAATGGTTCAAGTATGTTTATGATAGGAACATAACTGTCATTTTCTGCTTGCCAATTACACTGGTCAAGTGATGGCAATTGTGGATTAAGTTCAAGTGCAATTCACCAACTGAGACTTTGATAATTGGCTCTATATACATGGTGCACAGGGTTGTCATATGTAGGTGGAGGTTTATCCAGAGCTTTTCCTTGATGGAATAATTTCACTCTGACATCCAGAAGGATCGTCAAAGTTGTTGACAGTTCATACAGCAACACAACAAACTTTTCTACACAACTGTACAAATCCATATCAATATCAGGACTACTTCCTAGACCTGCCAATAGATGTGGATGTTGAATGAAAACTTTCCAAGCAGTTTCTTAGTATGATCACTCAACTGGCTGGTAGTGTCACAACCAGTGACCCTCTGGAATCCAATTAAGGTATTTATACACATACCTTTTTGTCCTGAAATGCACCAGAGATCCACCGCATTGGAGCAGGCTTAATTAATGGAGTCTGCTCTGCACGTGATCTGACATGCATCACACTGCGCTGCATGCAGTTGTGTAAGCAGTGAAATGCACTCAGCATGCAGAAAATGGTAGTGGTGCACTTTTGATCTAAAGCACCTTCTATGTGTTTTAGTTCAAAAGCTTGCCACCACCATTTTCTCAGTGCTGACACTCATTTTTCCACATATACAACTGCAAATGATGCAGTGCCTGGTGCTTTTCAAAGCGCCCACTGCTGCAGCGCTTACATATGTAAAAATGCCTTTAGAGATGCATGGACTGGATCAGGCAATTCTGACACAATATTATGAACTGGAATAGATCTTACTGAGTTGCTTTTCTTCATCCAAACCTCAGATGCAAATTTATGCCATATAAGAAGGACCAGTATATCTGTGTCATTGCAGGAGAATACTAGAGAGCAGTATCCCTGACCAATTGCATGTTTGTCATGTAAGAACATTCTTGTATCTGCCTTTTCTTGTTGCAAATGCAGTTGCAAAATGTCACATAAGCCAGAGTGCTCTGCTTTTCCAGCAGTGAAACCACCAACAATGAGCACTTGTTCACTTCCAAAGCATCACTGTGATTCCTTAAGAAGCTGCTTACTTAGAAAATTAACTAGATTTTCTTTGTTTGTTGGTGAGGATATGAAATTACTTCATGATGCCAGTAATGGAAGGGATCTGCTGCTAATGATTCTGTAGATTGGCTTAGTAGTTTGAGTCCTTAATAGTCTTGTACCTGTCTTTATGGATGGTGATATGTATCAATTGAAGACAATGTCAATTCAATTGCATGTGTTGCAATAGGTGGTAAATACTTGTTGTACAAAGGAATCAGCCAAATCTCCAAATGTTTGTGCAGTTTTTGACTTTTCTATTCTCTATACGGAGCAATGCTGTCAATGATATCATCTGATTTCTGGAAGTAACATCTGGCAGATGATAACAAGGCTGCTTTGTCAGCCCTGTTGAGAAATTTGTCAGGTTTTAAATGTGATGGAGGGTGTCCAGACAGTTCAGCTATAGGAGACAGTGCATGCTGAACCTTCTACCTGCTGCAACCGCTGCAAGTAGCCTTTTCTAGATCTCTTTTGCACTCTACATCTGTGTCATTTTGCTCTGCTGTCTCCGTAGCAGACTATATCCTTGAAGTTTTTCAATTTTTATTTGGGTGCATTTGCATAGAAGCTCTCAATAGCATCTGCAGTAAGACCATTTCTGGATAATGGTGTTCAATTTCTCTTCCTTTGTCACATGCATTCAGATATTGTTTAATGCAATATCTTCCAGCGCAACAGCTCTTGTAGAAATACTTAATAGTTCATTGTTGGAAACATTAAACAAGTGGAACCTTTCAAACTGCTCTTCTAGCAACTTGACATCATCGTAATCCCATTTCAGTCATGTCTTTTATCTTTCATTGTGACTGCAACATGTTGGTGTATTGATCCCAAACATTTGATTTACCATCTTGGTTAGGTGACCTTTTCCATTGTAGTTCAGCTTCCATCATTGTCTAGCTGATTCATTGTGTGTTATGTTTACTATGCTACCAGCAATTTTCCAAACCTTGTTAATATGCTCTCTTGCCTGGTTGGATGAAATGTTTACAAATGGGAGATGAGTTGTCCTGACTGACCCTGAATCCTCTTTCCACAAGCTAAGCATACACCTTAGAAGCAAAATTTGCTAAATCCTTCATACATTCAAGATATACTGGATCCTATCTCATGTAATTGGTATGATCACGCACAGCTATCAGCACAAAGAGTATTGATAGTACATGCTCGTATTAATAGTACATGCTCATGCCAGTTTCCTCATGTTCAACCCTGATGAAGCACAAAGAGTATTGACTACTTCCAAATAGTTCATCCAGCACTTGAATGTACCTTGATGGGAGTTTTCTTCTACAAATTCTTGAAGTAGAGTGACAATCGTTGGCAGTTCTTTCACCATGTTTTTTCCAAACTTCACAGTCGTCATTTCTGAATGCAACAGCTATGCTACTGGAAATTTGGCCAACAACACCCTAATATAATCCTTTGCTTGAACTGGATGACTACACAATAAATTTGTTTATGAAAATATGTCATATTGCTTCAAATGTTATCTTGTATGCTCTGATAGTACAATTAAACAATTTTCCTTTCATTATGTTGGTGGTAGTGTTTTCAGAAAATAATTTACTTTCTGTCCAATACTCTTCAAATTCTGAAGTGGTGAAATGCTGACCAACTGCTGTTAGGTAAACCATGATAATATGGAGGTCTCCCAGTGAAATGATTAGTCCTTCAGTCTCTTCTGGCCAAGCTCACACAAGTTCTTTCGCTTTGCAATGTATGCCTGGTCAAATGTTATGACTGCAAGCTGCTGTCCAAGGTGTCCTGCAATTGTTTTACATTGCATGATGATAGTCCAAATGGTGTGAAACTCAGATGCTGGTGCAGGTTGTATGGGACAAAATCCAACAATCGATGGTGGTGAAGTATCATCAGAATGAAATTGTTTAAATGTTGTCCACCCTGGTAGAGCAGCATTCTCCTGATTGTTGGCTGATGATTTTACCCAGTGTCCATGGTAGCTCTGTTGATGTTTGTTGAACAGTTGTGATGTTAAGCTTTTTGTTTGTGTTACTACTTGTACTATGAATGGGTGATTTCAATGACTTATCATGGGTGATCATCATCAGAATGACTTTGTTAAATTTGGGTAGTACATCTTTCAAGGCTATTTTCCTTCATATTACATTCTTGCTTTTTTCAGTCTCATTTGGTTTTGATGGTCCTCTTTGAAATCCTACTATTTGTGTTGTATGAAATGATTGTTTTCCATCCAATGTTTCCTCCAAGATGTTGATATTGACCAATGAAAGAGCAAAATGACCAGGAACAAGATTCCTTCAGATGATAACTTCATTTTCTTCAATTTCGTTAAGTTTTTTTCTCAGCAATGGTGATCTTGATGTGATGAATTGGCATATGGTATGCTGCATCCAGCAGTGTGCAGTCTTTGTACCAGCTTCTTGGATCTAGTTGTGATGCATCAGCAAGCTTAACCCAACATGTTTTTGCATTAGCTTGTTGCATCTTGATTGCAGGTAAATTGAATCCTGACACACATTCAGTACATCTCTGTCTAGATTCTTATCTTGACTTCCAACATCTAGGTCATCATTGTCATCTTCCACAATCAAACAGATCAAAGTATAAAGACTATCAGGAACATATTTTTGGGCTTGCTCTTCATTTAAGCTGCTGTATCCCTTCATGCCAGCTGTAACTTTCAAATCTGCTTTGATCTTGAGAGCAGCATAGGACAAGTTCTGTGTGTTTGAAAACTCTTCTCTGAACTGCAAGCCAACGGGTTCCTCATCATTTGCAACAGCTTGTACAACTTTACTAGTTGTCACAGTTCAGAAGACGAGTGGCAAATTTGCATTTCTTTGGTGCTGAAGCTTAATGGCTATCTTGTAAGTCTGAAGTTTTTGCTTCATTTGCTTCAGTGTGGTCAGAGGATGTTCACCACCTTCACCTTCTACTAAATTACAATTTTTCAACCTGTACACACATTTTTTCTGTGCAAAGCTGGTATCTAGTTCATCAGTCACTTGATGCCATGCTTTCACTTCAGAAGAAGAATATCTCCTTGTCCAATCTCTGCACATAAATGGGAATGAGACACTTGTTGCTTCTGTTGTTCCTCCCACCTGCATTCAAGATAGTAACATGCAGCTATTAGATTGTCAACATCAATTTGGCAACACGATGCTTCATTTTTCTCTGCCAGCTTGTGTATTGTATTGGCTGGTTCAGATGACAACACCTGACTTAGTCTTTTCTTCTTAGAATGTTTCTGGCAGTATATGCACATCCTCCGGTGAACTGCTTGATGTCCTAGTGTGTTCTTCACTTGATGTTGCTCATAGGGTTTCCCTTTTATCTTTTACCTTGCACAACTTTTAACAGTCTCTTAATATGTCCTTTGTGTGTAAAAGAACTATAGCAAGAATGGTGCCAATTGAGGCTTTTGGAATGTTGCAGTGTAGGATCAATACAATATGGTAGTCAGTAGGGCTGTGCAAAATGAAAGTGTTCCATTTTGACCAGCGTTTCAACAGAACAGTGTTTCATTTTGACTTCTGTTTTGAATTGAAATGTCTGTTCTGTTCTGTTCCATTGAAACGTTTTGCCCATAGGATATAATGGGGAAGGTCGAAACAGCCTATAACTTTTGTGATTTCTGGTCTGATTTGGATGAAACTTCCAGGAATTATAGCCCTTTCTGAGGGCATGAAGCATGCTGAGTGTCAAGAAGATGGGTGCAGGAGGTTCAGAGAACCTGCACCCCAAATTCTTGAGAGAAGACTTATGTCATGTATATGTGTTAAGCCACAGTGGAGTCAGAACTGCAGGAATGCTAGCCTCTGAGGCACCAAAGCCTGCCAAGTTTCAAGGAGGTAAGTGCCGGAGGTTTGGAGAAACTGAACCCCAAAATCCTGAAAGCAAAACTTGTGTCACGTGTTTCTGTTAATCCACAGTGGGGTCAAAACTGCAGGTATGCTAGCCCCTTCTGAGGCCACAGATCCGCTAAGTTTCAAGGAGATAGGTGCAGGGGTTTGGGGAAACTGTACCTCAAGCTGTGGACAAGTGAAACTCATGATATGGGTGACAATGTGTGCGTTAAGGCGCAGCAGGGTGAAAGCTGCAGGCCTGCTAGCTCCTTCTGAGGCCACAACATCTGCCAGATGTCAAGGAGATTGGTGCAGGGGATTCTGGGTTCTGGGGCCCTGTACCTCTGGCTGCAGGCAGGCAAAACTCGTGACATGGGTGCTTGTGCAACTGTGTCTTGGGGTGGGGGGAACCACTGCAGGCCTGTCTGCTAGTCCCTGCTGCAGCCACAAAGCCTTCCAGCTGTCAAGGAGATAAGTGCAGGGGGGTTCTGGGGCCCTGCACCCCTAGCTGCCAACAGGTAAAACTCGTGACATGGGTGCTTGTGCAACTGCTGACTCTCATCAGGCAGCAGGACTGAAGATCCCCCATCACTTGCCACCACAGACCTGGGGGTAATAATTGACCACAGTATGAACATGAACTGGCAGTGTGATGCTGTAGCCAGCAGGGCCAACAATACGCTGGCATGCATCGATTGATGCATCTCCAGCAAAACCATTGCAAAGAAGTGATTCTCTTGCTCTACTTGGTTCTACTCAGCACTGGTGAGACCGCAGCTGAAGTACTGCATCCAGTTCTGGGCTCCACACCTTAACAAGGATGTGCTAAAGCTTGAGAGAGTCCAGAGAAGGGGTACCCGTATGATCAGAGACTTGCATGGCAAACCATATGAGGAAAGGCTGAGGGACCTGGGACTCTTCATCCTGAAAAGAGAGGGCTGAGGGAGAACTTGGTAGCAGGTTACCACTGCATCAGAACCATACCTCTAGGGCTTGGTGAACAACTGTTCACCAGGGCACCCTTAGGGAAAACTAGGAGCAATGGTCACAAACTCCTGGAAGATAGTTTTAGGGTCATTTGAGGCTCAACATTAGGAAAATCTACTTCACAACTAGGGTGTCCAGACTGTGATCATTACTCCTAGTTTTCCCCAAGGGTGCCCTGGTGAACAGTTGTTCACTGAGCCCTAGATGTGCGCTTTTGATGTAATGGTAACCTGCTACCAAGTCCCCTCTCAGCCTTCTATTTTACAGGCTGAAGAGTCCCAGGTTTTCCTTGTATGGCTTGCTGTGCAAGTCTCTGACCATATGGATAGCCCTTCTCTGGAGTCTCTCAAGCTTTGCCATGTCCTTGTTAAAGTGCAGTGCCCAGAACTGGCTGCAGTACTCCAGCTGTAGTCTCACCAATACAGAGTAGAGAAGGAGAATCACTTCTTTGCAATGGTTTTGCATTCCAGCATACTGTTGACCTTGCTGGCTATAGCATCACACTGCTGGATTATGTTCATACTGTGGTCAATTAATAACCCCAGGTCTGTGGTGGCAAGTGATGGGGGGTCTTCAGTCCTGCTGCCTGATGAGAGGCAGCAGTTGCACAAGCACCCATGTCTCAAGTTTTGCCTGTGAGCAGATAAGGGTGCAGGGCCCCAGAACCCCCCTGCACTGATCTCCTTGACAGCTGGAAGGTGTCATGGCCTCAGCATGAGCTAGCAGGCCTGCAGCTTTCATCCTGCTGCACCTTAACACACACACCGTCACCCATGTAATGAGTTTTGCTTGTCTGTAGCTTGAGATGTAGTTTCCCCCAAACCTCTGCACCTATGTCCTTGAAACTTGGCAGGATTTATGGCCTCAGCAGGGGTTACCATTTCTGCAGTTTTGACCTTTCTGTGGCTTAACACATACACGTGACGTGAGTTATGCTCTCAAGAAAGTGGGGTGCAGGTTCTCTGAATCCCCTGCACCTATCTTCTTGACAATTGGCACACTTCATACCCTGAGAAGGGACTACCATTTCTGAAAGTTTCATCCAAATCAGGCCAGAAATGAGAAAGTTATAGTCTGTTTCAACCTTCCCCATTATAGTCTGTGGGCGAAATGTCAAAACAGCGTTGAAATGGCAAAACATTTAGACTTGCCTCATTTTTTTTTGACCTTGAAACAGGTCGAAACAGTGTCAAAACAAAGCTGGTGCTGAAATTTTGCACAGCCCTAGTAGTAAGTCAAGAATACTGCTGTAAGAAGTGCCAAATTTAGTAAGTGTCATACATAGAATGTGTGCTTTGTTTACTTTGGCTAATTGATGACTGTAAATCTACACTGAGACCTATGATGCATCCTGTAGATTCCAAGTTGTGCCTTCCACACTTTGCTGAAGTCAGTAATGCTAGCTGTGATTGTAATCTTTGCTTAAGTGTGATAAGGATGATTCTCTTGCTGATGATTTCCACCAGAGATTTTCGTGTTAAGGTGATTTGAAACAGAACTGAGTTAATGTAGCAATTTTGCAAACCTTTTGGGGATTTAATGAACAAAAATAAATATGTGGCAGCCACCTTGGAATCCAATATGGCTACCATAATGAAAATGTTACAATTGACCATCTTGGTTCACACAGTGTCGTTTTGTCATTGGAATGAATTTTCTAATCTTAGTAGGGGCTGAAATATTGACCAAAACATGAACTCATGGCAGCCATTTTGGATTCCATTCAGGTGGCTACATGCACTGCTTGCCAGATTAGCAGCATGACTTTTCTGACATGGGTAGACCAACTCTACCTGAAACACACTGTTGTTGCTTGTGGCAATGAGTTGCCTATGGGGTGACACGTTTACGCTTCTTTTTTTATCCTACTAACATGGATGTGGAGAAGTAAAAGAGGGTGCAGAGCAGAGGCTGTTAACAAAAAAATAAAGGGCCTGGAAGGCAAGTCATACAGAGAGAAGCTGAGGGAGTTAGGCATGTTCAGCTTGTAGAAGTGGCACTTAAGAGGGGACATGATATCATTTTTCAAATACTTGAAGGCCTGCCATAAAGAAGAGGGAAAGCACTTTTTCTCTCTGGCTGCAGAGAGTAGAATGTAGACCAATGACCTGAACTTGCAACAAAGTAGATTTAGATTAGAAATCAGGAAAAAAACTTCTTGACTGTTAAACAGTGGCAGTAGATTGAATTACCTAGAGAAATTGTGGATTCTCCATCACTGGAGGTGTTCAAGAAGAGCTTGGGCAGGCATTGGTTGAGGATGATTTGGAAGTAGCTATGCCTATGTTCTACTATGGATATTCCCCATGTTTCTGGGCTTTGCTGGTTACCACATGGGGACAGGAAGAAATTTTATACTCTATGTGTGTCAGGGATGGGTTTTCTTCCCCCCAGAACCATTGGGTATTGTCTGCAGCCAAGGCTGGGGATTATAGCTGGGGTGTGCCAGTGTTCCTGCCGAGACTCAAATCCAGAAGTTCCTGGGTAAAGGGTCTTGCCCCTCCTCTTAGGATCAGGCTGATCACCATGTTTGGGGTCTAGAATTTTACCCCATGATCAGATTTATACAGACTTTGGGATTTTTTGCCTTCCTCTGTATTGGGATCATGGCCCTCTTTCTTGGATCTCTTGAGTGTATTTTAACATCAGGACATTGGCAGATATGGGTGTTATATCTTGTAGTTGTGTTAGCGGTTACTGTATAGTTCTGGTGATGTGTTTAGACAATGGATCTGTGTGGAATGGTTTGGATTGGGATGATCCTGCTTTAGGCAGAAAGTTGGACTAGATGACCTATGGAGGTCCCTTCCAGCCCTATTTCTATATTATATATTATTAAGTAACAGGACTTTTTAACTAATAGCATGTGGTCCCCATGGGGTTAAATTATGGCCCCCTGGTTCCCACCCAGTTGCCGTTCCCTGTATTGCACCAGCTGCAGTAGCAGCTGAGGGTTTTAGGCTCCCCTTTCATTTGACTTCCCCTTCTTCCGCTCCTGCCCTAGGGTGCATGACAGTGCAACATAGCACAGCTCACAACTGGTGGTGCAGTGGGAGAGCTCACAGCTGGAGACAAGGGGGAGGACACACAGTGCAGTAGGGGGATTTGGGAGGCATCAGAGGGGCACAGAAAGCCACAGTGTAGGGGGAGGCAGCTGGGAGGTATTGGGAGCAGGAGGGGGAGCACCTGCCCACTGGATGCCAGGTCCCTTAGTACCTGGCCAGCTCTGATGTAAGACAACATCAGCTACATTCTGCAGACTTTTGCCCAAGGGCAAGAAATGTACATGTTAATAATTTTGTTGCTAGTCTTGGAATTGTGGCATAGACTTGGGTTATGATCTTTCATGTTTTCAAGATGTACAGATATATTTTCTTGCTATAGTGCAAAGGAAGATTGCTTTTTATTTAAAATGGCCTTAAAAAATCTTTGATGAGATGCAAATTTGAAGGGCACAAGGAACCTTAGATGACCTAGTCTGAAATCTGAGTCTATAGTATATGCTGTACAATGTCACTATTAACAGTATATGTAGGCCATCTACTTGTATGATGAAACAGCCTTCCAAAAATACCCTGTGCAAAAGAAGTCAATCATAGAAACAAACCTCATTTAGAATCCAGCCCTATGAGGAGTAAGCATTTAATAAGCTTTGGGGGCATAGTGCCGCACAGAGGGTTCTCAGAACCTTGCAAGCTAATGTGCAATATCCAATTAATAGCTGAAGCTGAAGAATTTAGCACATTCTAATTGTTTACAGAATGTCCAATTGTAAAGTGGTCTACGCATTGCATTACTGCAAGCATGAACCTTTTGTAATTTTGGATTATAATGCCGAGACAGTAGTATCATTAATTTTAAATAATCTTCAACTGGAAAATTAATCTGATTTTCTCAAGATTGTTTCCACCCTGCTTGTCATAAATTGGATATAGTAGCTAAAAATACTCAAGGAATTCCCTTGGCAATAAACTAAGTTTGCAGGCTAAAGTCATTGATTTTCATGGAGTTTTAATGTTGACTTTAATAATACTTGTTTTCAAATTATTCTTTTAACTACTTAAATTATGCCTGTTAAAGAAAGTTTCCTTAGGTTATCTAGTGAATGATTATTCTCTAAAGTCAGTTTTCATGCCCTGTAAAATAAATTTATGCAAATACTACATATTTGAAAGTCAGATCCATGTAACAAATTGCAGAACCATATGAAAAATGCATCCTTTATATTTCCTGTAGATAAAAAGAAGCATTTTGTAGGACCCACTCCTAAATTATTGCACCTTTATTGGGGAAAATAACTGATGAAAATCTTCTAAAAATAAATTAAGGAAAATTAAATTCAAAGACAAATTATTAAAGATTGTTGTCTTCCTTATTAGCATATTGAGTGCTATAATAATCCCACATCAGCTCCTGTTGGTGCTACAATTATGGACAAGCTACTGTTCAATAGCAAATGGATGTGACCAGGAGTGACAATAGTTATACAGATGATTCAATTAAACTTATGAGCATATTTTACTAGTTCTAAGTATGTTAAACTCTTTAGAATGCTTTTTTCAAGTATCCCTGTGATGTGGTATCAAGACTGTAGGCCAAACACTATAATCCCATTGAATGCATGTAATTAGGGATAATTGAAAATATTACATTGAAATTGTTTTAGACAGGATTTTTTTAAAATCTAACTAACTTTTTCAAGTGTTTTCTTTAAATATTTTTCATTAATCAATTTAGCTGAAAATACTGATTTTAGGGCTGCATAGAAATTGGTTTGCTCTGTGCTCCTAGTACCTGGAAAAGTGACGTATTATGAGCAATGTCATTTGTTTAGGGATCTTTCCCCAAATAGGAGGAATAAAAGGGGAACAATTAGAATTCTCATGAGGCATTGAATCTCCTGAAAATGGATATTTTTTGGTGCAAATCTTTGGTTTCATGTTTTCACTGAAATTTCTAATGGAAAATTTTGAAATTAACTGGAAACATTTTTTTGTCAAGTATTCTCAAGTCAAAAACAAACAAACAAACGAAACTAACCCCCCAAAACAAACAAAATGCCACATACAAAATCTCTCTTTTTAAAACAGCTGTAGCATTGATAATTTATTCTACAATAAGGTTTGCTTATTTCTCCAGTATACATTCTATACTTGACTAGGTAGCATTCATTTAATATAATTTTCAATTAGCTACTAAGGTTGACAATGATTCCTAGAATATCTACTGTACAGTTGCATGAGATGTTTTAAGAAAAGAAGGCTAATTATTACCTGTGCTTTGCTAAATAGGTGTACATGGTTCAATTTAAACATATGTTTACATATTTCATGTAAGTATTGGAAGTAGACCAAATAATTGTTGGTGTTTCATGGCAGGTGGATAAATCATTTCTAATTAATATTTATTTTTATATTCAGTCTTATTTTCCGTTTATGAGATGGCTGGGAAATAGTTGTGTTCAAAAACATTTTCTGATTAAATAGTTTTAATCATTCCTGATCTGCAAATTATTTTCAAGCAATGTTGTCAGTTACTAATATTTGAAATTCCAGCTGTTTAGACTGGATTCAAAGTTCATGGATACATTTTTTTTTCCTAAGAAAAAACAGAATCTGATATCAAGATTGTTTAAAAAGAAGCAGTCATTTTTTCCATATAAATATTTATAGGGAGCAAATGGAAAAGGGGCAAATTCAGTCAGTTGATTTATTAAAGGAGAATATATGTGAACATTTTTTGCAGAATTCACCTGCCATTCATTTTTGCAGTTGCAGTTTACAGTTTTACTCCTCATTGTCCACCCCCTAAGAATAAATATTTCTCAGATACTGAGAGTCCATGGGCTGCCATCTCCTGAGATGGATATGTACTACCTACATTTGATGTCCAACTACTCTACATGTGTTCTGTTTGAGAGTGCACGCATCTTTCTTCCACATTGGCTCTGGGGAGTAATATATTCCCTTAATATGCCATGGTCAGGACATGGGTGACAAGGGCCTGGGGGCCAACTGGAGATCAAGATTTCTGCACTTGAATACAAACAAGTCAGAGAAGGCAATCAGAGTCTAAGGCAATCCAAATCAGGAAACCAGAAATCAGAGGGTGAGAAAAGTTTTAGTGAGCAGAGTCAGGAAATCAGGAAATCAAAAGGATGGTGAAATCCACAAAGTGGTGCAGTTATTAGATCATGAAGTGTCTTGTCACCCAGACACTTCTTGTTCCTCTTGCTGGTCTTGTAGAGAGGAAGAGGAGGTTCAGATGACAGGAACCAGCCACTTGGGTATCAGGGAGTAGTCAGAAACACTGGCACTGATGCAGGCTTTAAGTGGGTCTCATCCAGTCTTTAGGAATATCTGCAGGATGGCAGATTGGTATGGATGGCCATGATGATCAGATCAAGACCCTGCATTCAAGGCTTTATGTCTAACTTAGAAGGTTTGATGACTCTCTATCTAAATGAGTGAGAGACTGAATGGGTTGTCCTTGGCTCGAATGCCACTTAAGAACTCTGCCACCTCATAAACTTGTATGTGGTCTGTTAAAGCAAATGATCCTCCTTTCCTGATGCCACTCATTACTGTTTACCATAAGCATTGCCATTTACTGGGTTAGATCATAGGTCCATCTTGCCCAGCATCCTGTGTCACACAATGGCAGACAGTGGATGTTGAAAGGGAGAGTTAACTGGGTATGAGCAGGGTTTTTTCCACTGTTGCTCTTTTACTTGCAGCCTCCAGTGTTTACAGTCTAAGATGCAGTAGAATAGTGGCAGAGGAGCAAAGAACTCCTACCAAGAAAAAGACTCAAAGATCATCTCTATCTGTTTCTTAAGGAATGGAGAAGAGAAGAAATATTATGGGAACTAATGCAGCTTTAAAGGGAAAACAGAAACTGTGATCAATTCAGAGAGTTAGAAATAATTTCCATACTTTTTCTGACCCTTGCTTCACCTATATACTGAACTGGAAGCATTCCATCTGATGCTTTGATACATAGCCAGAAAACATGCCAGTGGACTAATCCTATAGTCCTGAGTGGCTTCTCAGTACCATACAACCATATTAATGTAAATCAAAAATTTAGTATAGCTAAACGTAATATGGTATAGCTTTTTCTTGGCATCTCTTTCTCTCTTTCATTTTACACATCAAGGGCTTATAACTACCTTAACTAAAGCCTTCCATATCCTCCAATCTTGCCCAGTCTCCTTCCAGATAATCAAATCATTGCCTATCCCTTCCAGATCAGTTTTTATATTCATATCATTGCCTTGGTCTGCCTCATGGTCTGATACCCTGCACCTCACCTTCCAAAATCTGCTTTACATGTCTTTTTGCCAGCGCTATGGGTCTTGGTGGCCTCAAGGAAGGGCTTGAGGACCACCAAGATCTGGGAGATGGTACCCCAGTCAGCTCTGTTCAGGGGGCCACTGATCCTGATCTCCCCAGGCAAGGCAATCTTATGGATGGCCTTCTGTTGCTCCACCAGCCTTTTGAGCATCAGGTATGAGAAGTTCCACTGAGTCTCCACATCCTGCATGATTTTGTGCTGCAGGATGCTCAGCTCTGCCTGTTTCTCCTGCAGCATCTTGCCTGCCTTGATGCTGTGGCGGAAGTAGCCCGTCACCTTCCTGCATTTCAAAATCAGCTGGCTTATAGCAGTAGTGCTGGCAGCGCCACCACCAGCAGTCCTAACCCCTTCCAAGGAATCCCTCATAATGAGGTGCAGCCTGTGTGCCACATAGCTGATGCCAACAAAATTGGCCTCATGGACAGCCTTTACTATATTGGCCCCATTGTCAGTGACCATGAACCCACTGGTGAGCTCGGCCTGCCCAATAAGCCATCCCTGCACCATGTGGTTCATGGCCCCCATGATCTCCCTTGCCATATGGGACTCATCCAGGACCTTGGCTTGCAGTAGAGTCCACCGATGGCCT
Organism: Gavialis gangeticus; assembly: GCF_001723915.1. NCBI lineage: Eukaryota > Metazoa > Chordata > Crocodylia > Gavialidae > Gavialis > Gavialis gangeticus. The sequence continues at coordinate 57,927,317 of NW_017729033.1, read as the reverse complement.
GACTGATTACACTAGTGCCTTGTGAGGGAGAGGTAGGCGTGATTGCCACCCTGGCTGCTCCAGAGGTCTGAGGTGAAGTGTAAGGCTACTGGCAGCCCTACCTTGCACAGCTCTTTCCTCAAGTAATCCCTGCAGGCCTAATACAAGGAGGGCACTACTGTCCTGCTAAAGGTGGTGCATGCAGGCACTTTCTGAGATGGGCCAGAAGTGCTATGAGCCGCCTGAACCCTGGCTGCTCAACTAGGGAGAAGTGCTGGCTATCCAAAGCCAAGCATATCCCCGGTGGTCTGGGTGATCTCGCTGGCCTTGGGAATACACCCCCCTTTCTGTCCACCTTTCCCCACTGGTCCAGGGTGGCCTGCCTCTGCTTTGGGGGGAAGAGGGCTTTGGAACGAGTTGGGAACTTCCCTTTTGGCATGCTCGCACTGATGCCAGGCTGAGCAGAAAGAAGGTGCTGCCTCCTCAGATGCATCAGCATCGCCATTGTGGAAAAGTGTCTCACATACTTGCCACGGCTGATGTGCCCTTGGCAGTGCTGGAGGGATGACAAACCTGGGGTCATCTGCCAGCTCAAAACGATCCCACACTACGCTACTTGCCCTCTTCTGGGCTGAGAGTGAGGATCCTGCCTTATCCCACACCTCAGCCGGCTGAGGCTCAATAGAAGGAGGAGCTGCCTCAGCTGAGCCACTTGCCTCCACAACCTCAGCTTCCTCTGAGGTGCTGCTTTCCAGAGGAGACCTGGGTCTAGGGGAAATTTGAGGGGTGTGGAGCACAAACTCTGATTCCCCCTCAGTCCCCAGAATTGCTTGATCCAGCGCACTCAGCATCCCTGGTTCCAGCTCCAGCTCCTCCTCTGGCAGTGGGAGGCTCATGCTGAGAGATGAAATTGGGGTGGAGGAGACAGTGATTCCATTGGTGGTGCCTACTTTTTGACTGAGGGGAGGCGATGCAGGTGCAGGGACATCAGGTCCAGACATTTCTCCCAACTCCTTGTGTCCACTAGCAGCACTGATGTCATGGCTGTTTGGGAAGAGAATGCATCTGTGTTTGGAGGGGGCGGGGGGACTGCAGCCCTAGCTCTTGCCCTACCCCCTCTCCTTTCCCTGCCTTTCCAGCATGCTTCATATTAATCTTTCCTGTGCTGCAAAAGGTCTCTGTGTGTGTGTCACTCCTTTTGTGTTGTGTGTTTATTCCCTCTGTTGCGTGCATGCACTGGATTCTTCTTTGGTTGTTTGCTTCAATAATAAGAAATATTAAGAGCTATGTAAAAAACGTGTGCTGTCTGTCTGTCTGTTGTCTTCTCCTATGAATATCTTTTTTTTTTTTTTACATATCTTTAGGTAGCAGGGGCTCATGAACGCTGTGATGCTGGGGCACATGGAGTGTCTCACAGAAGCACAGGAGAGCTCTCCAGCATGCTCGGCAGCAGACCCAGAAGTGGACCAGAAGTGCTTCTAGTCCTCTTCCGGGTCCACTGGAGAGTGCAGTCAGAGGCCTCCCTACTCTCCCATGGCTCGGTAACTGGTACCTCCTGGGTCTGGGGTGGGACACCTGGGGTCTGCCTGTGGCTGATCGCTGAGCTGGGGAGGTGCAGGGTGTGCCTCTAGCGTGCTCCGCAGCAGATCTGGAAGGGAGTGAAAGTACTTTTGGTCCACTTCTGGGTTTGCTGCCGACGATGTGGAGGGCCCCCCACCCCCCTGTGGGACACTCCACACACCCCAGCATTTTAGTATTCACAAGCCATGCCTGGTACCTCAAGGTATGTAGAAAAAGCTTTTAAAGCTGTATCAATGTCTGAATTACCAATTCTCTGAATCAGCATCAAATCTTCAGATCTGGATTTGGCCGAATTGAAACGGGGACAGTGATCTGAATCAATTAATTAAGTCACTGTCCCCAGTACTGGCTGAATCCAAATCAAATAGGGCCTGCTTCGCACACCCCTACTGCTGAGCCAGGACAGGCTTCTAGCTCTGTTCTGTAGGTGAGGGTTTGAGAGATCCTGGGATGCCGGAGGACTTCAACAGTGGTGGTACATCTGTGAGGAATGGCCACACCTTAATGGAACAGGAGCTGGGAGGTGTGGATCAGGGATAATCCTGCCCTGGAGTGGCATAACTTTGAGCCACATAATGAGTACTTAACACCACTATAAGGTGTTAATGTGCAGACAATCCAGGGGTTAAAAGCTCCAGGAGATGCTCCAAATTACTATGTAACAAAGCCCCTGTATTTGCATATAGAAATGCCATAGAGCGGATTATGTGGGACTGTCTCCTTCCACACAACAGAATGACTTTTTTATGTTTCAGCTAGACATCCTAAATATGCTTCCCTCTGTCACCTTTTAGTTGTAATAATCATTATTCTTGTGTCTGTCTTTGTCAGCAAGAAGGTTAAGGAAATGATAAAATGCTGAACTGGAATTTATATCGTCTAGCTCAGTGATGGACAAGGTACACCCTTAATGTCAGTTTGAGAACTTCCTCTGGCGCTGGTAGTTTTTTGTATACCAAGTGACAATGAAGGTAATGGGCACATCTCAGGGCACATCTCAGTGGTGTTTTGGAAAATTGACACAGTTTTTATTCAGCACAAAGTAGCAAATTGAAAATTTTGCTCCTTTACTGCAATTAGCCAAGATGCATTTGTTCCACTAACTATGTAGCTACTAGGGCTATGCAAAGCACCATCATTTCATTTTGACATCTGTTTCACCATTTTGAAGGGACAGTGTTTCATTTAGTTGTTTCATTTTGTTTTGAAGCACTGTCCCATTTTATTTGGTCAAAACTGTTTTGCTGTTTCAACGAGTTTCAACGTTTTGCCCATAGGCTATAATGAGGAACCATGAAAATGCCTAAACTTTGTCATTTCTTACATGACTTGGATGAAAATTGCAGGGTTAGTGTCCCCTTCTTAGAGCATAATGTCTGCCAAGTTTCAAGGAGATAGGTGCAGAGATTCCTGGGAAACTGCATCTCAAGTTGTTCAAAGTAAAACTCCTGACACTTGCTAGCAGCTGCAGCCTCCTTTCATTCGGTGTGCAGATCCAGGGGCCCACACCCCTGGGAGGGCTGCAGGGCTGTGCTGGGCTCCTCCCAGGAGTGCAGGCCCCCAGATCTGTGCACCAGATATGAGAGGAGGCTGCTGCTCCTGCCTGGGAATGGCACTGGGTGCAGCCTGTGCCCAGCACCAGAGGAGATGGCTGCTGCCATTTGGGACTCCTCTCATCCAGTGTGCAGATGTGGGGCTCACACCCCCGCACCCAGTGCTGGGGAAGATTGCTGCTGTCCTCAGTCCCAGGTGGTAGTGGCAGCCTCCTCTCATCTGACACACAGATCTGGGGGATCACACCCCCCAGGAGGAGTGTGGCACAACCCCGCAGCCCTCCCAGGCGTGAGACACCCTGGATCTGTGTCCCGAGATGAGAGGAGGCTGCCGCTGTTGCTTGGGACCGGCAATGAAGCCAAGTAAGCCTGGCTTTGAAACAGCTTTGAAATAAAATGCCTGGTGAAATTTTGCACAGCCCTTGTAGTTACATGATTAATTTTAAGTGTATGTGGGTATCTGATTCCTTTACTGGGGCACTTTTTGAAAATCAGGATACCCATTCAGAAACCAAAATACAGGGCTAGAAACCTTCTTTTATATCTTGTTTTTAAAAGCATTGTCCTCCCGTACATTGTAGCAAATGTTGTCTGGGTGGCTTCATTTGGAGAGGGTTTTGTGTTAAGTTTACAGCTATGAAAGGCTCATTGAACTGGCATCAAAGGGATGTGTGTGTGTATGTGTTTGTATGTATGTATATACATGACAGATGTAACAAGATGGTGGTTTAAACACATCATTTAAGAGAAAATTAAACCATGAAACACACATGCACACAAGATATATATATATAAATATTTCACAATTTAATTTTCTTTTAAATGTTGTGTTTAAACTGTCATCTTGTTATCAAGTTTTCATGTGTGGGCAGAATATGAAGGATTCATTTTAGTTTGAAATAAAGAATGCATACTCTTTTTTTTTTTTTTTGAACACTCTTCAGCCTTTAAAATGTGCCACAATTCTCACTAATCCTGTCTGCCTATCTTTATATCTTGTTGCAAAGCTGACCTCCATAGCTTCTTTTATTTTCCTTTCTACTCTTTATGTGTAGGAAAGGCTCCTAGGCAGCCGCCTTCACATTCTTCTTTTTGTCCCTCAAAGTTCAACTCTTTCAGAATACATATAAAAAGCTGGGATCTGATAAGAGACTGTGGTAACATGTGATTACTGCTACCGAGTTTGTTATAGCAGTTTATTTTTTGAGCTTTTATTCTTTGTGTGTTTGCATTAGTTATCTTCTGTGTCTTGTCATTTTTTAGATCGTAAATTGTTTGGGAGATGGGACTGTCATTTACTGTATGTTATTTACTGCAGAGTTCCTCTCGCTGGTATCCCAACCTGATGGTCCATCTAGACCAGGGGCGGGCAATTATTTTGGACAGAGGAACGCTTACTGAGTTTTGGCAAGCCATCAAGGGCCACATGACAAGCAGCCCAGGGCAGATCTAAATTGTTCAGGGGCCCCACGGGCGAGAGAGAATGGCCTGGTGGGCTGCATACAGCCCCTGGGTCACATTTGGCCCACCCCGATCTAGACGATGTCAAAATACTAATATTCAATAGTGAGAATTAAAAGAGAGCCAGCATATATAAAATTTCCAGCACAAGAATGGTATAACAAACTTTCAGAATTTGTATGTTTATCTGAACCCATCATCTGTTCCATTTGAAGCATGCCCTCAGTCTAAATGATGAATGGTGTCAGTGTCAGGAATCACTTACTAGTAAATATCTGTTACATATATTGTAATCTTACTAAACCCTTAGGTGGAGATAAGCAAAGTATCCTAGAAGGTTAATATCTCATATAAATATATGTCCATTAAAATTTGACCATGAACACAGATAGAAATCAGATGGTCTTTCTACATCATCAGTCCAAATAGAACAAATGTACACTGGGAACATCAACAAGACATGCTACATTGCCGTAACAACACACTACGGTGATGTAGTTTTGACAGGCACAAACTGTTATGCCACAGCTATGTTGCTGTAGTGACACGCTCCCTTGCTATGGTGCATTGCTATAGCAATGTAGAGGCTAAAAATAACTTCTTTCCTAAAGGAAGTACTGAACGATGGCACAATAACAACAGTGCGGAAGGGATACATGTAGGTTTCATAGTTTCGTAGTTAGTAGGGTTGGAAGGGACCTGAGCAGATCATCAAGTCTGACTTCCTGCAATGGCAGGAAAGAGTACTGGGGTCAAATGACCCCAGCAAGGTGATTGTCTAGCCTTGTCTTAAAGACCCCCAGGGTAGGAGCCAGCACCACTTCGCTTGGAAGCTGGTTCCAGATCCTAGCTGCCCTGACAGTAGAGTAGTGCCTCCTGATGTGTGCCCTTTGAACCTAAAGTGAATTTGGAGTGCAATTCTCTTATGTAGGAATGGCACCAAAATTAATCTGCATAAGTTAAGGCAATTACTTACATAAAAATAACTAAAAAGAGAATATATTTTAATGGAATATATGATGTGATTTCCCCTCTTTGCTTAACTATAAAACCAGATAAAGAAGAAATTACTGTTAAAGAAGTCAACATTCTGAAGTGTGATGCAATTTCTGCTACTAGTGCATTTCTGGACCGGAAGTATGATGGAAGTAGAATTACCTTAAACAGATATTTTTTGTATATTGCAGTTCTCTTATTAAGTTTCTTATTGCCTTTGAAAGTTCTGAACATACATAGGAAGCATCTGGAAAAACAGACTGTTAGCAGCTGAAATTTCTTTCTTCTATGCTAAATACAGATTATGTTTTCATTCTGTCTGAGTCTCACAAGTATTTCAAGTGAAACAAATAAGCAGGACGGAATGAAGAACTTTAGCTTCAACCATGTTTGTTTACATTCATGTTTATGGTTCTTTCCTGTTAATGTGTACATTAATGTATATGGTTCTGACCAGAAAAGCACCAGATGAGGTACTAGGTGTTTTCTACAAATGACTAATATCACAGTAGATAATTTTTAATATATAGAAAAATTGGCTTACCATGGGACACTTAAACTGAATGACATATGCTGGGTGTGCCTTGCTACTAGTATTTGGAATTTCTTGGAATTAAAGATGACAATTTCCTAGTTAAGTGTTGAATGTAAGATGAAGGAATATAGTAGACCTCATCTGGACAGAAGAAAAGGAACTGGTCACAGAACAAAAAATAATGGTAGTTTAGGTATACGTGGTGGTGACCTAATTATATTTGTTCAATGCAATGAAGGCCCGAATCAGTATGCATGGATATATATGGTGCTTTAAAAAGACAGATTTAGTAAAACTGAAGTTGTTTGTGATCTGGATTAGGTAGAAGAAAGAAATTGAAGCAGAAAAAATGACTGATAATTAGGACTTTTTAAGAACAGTTTAAGAATTTAACATTTTTAAAAACATTGAACAACTGACAGAGAAGGCCAAACTAGCTTAAAAAAGCACCTGGCTTACAGACCAGGAAGATTGTAAAACAAAATCCATGCACAACTGGAAGCAGTTTTTTTAGTAATTACTATACATCAAAAAAGTAGGAATGAAATTCATAAACTAAAAATTGTAGAAGAGGAGGCAGAAAGAGAGAGAGAGCAAGCTAGAAAAAACAGCAGAGAGAAAAATCATCGGTCAATTGGGATAAGAACAGAGAATATTTATGTACTTCAGCAACAGGAGCAATATGAATGGTTTCATTTGTCCATTAATAGATGAAAATGGGGGAATAACAATACAGAAAGGGGAAAATGATTTAATAAATATATATGTTCCATATTTGGGGAAATAGCAGATGATATTGTGAAGTAGTGAAATGGGGTAAGTAGTGAAAATGATGATGGGGGAAGTAACGAAAAGAATTTCATAATTATGATAGATAATTAGCTGAATATAAGCTTTGGACCAAATTGCAATTCTGGCAAAAAAACCCAAAACAAATTGTAATCTTTGGATATAGAAATACGGTAATCTTCAGCAGGAGTCTATCCAATTAAACGTAAAGCAAGATGCAATGGCTAGAAGTTTAAGCTATGTAAAATCAGACTGGAAATACAAAACAAATTCTTAAGTGAGGGTAAAGTCAGTGGGATTTAAATCAAAGTGATTTAAATTACAATAAAATGAGAAACTTAAATCAGCAAGTAAGAAATCTTGGTTTAAATAATGTTTTAATTTTATTCTACGCTTCATTTTAGTTATTTTCCACCAGAAAAGTTGCTTCTCATTTGTTGCTGATTATTGTTCTGTTGATTTGCATATAAATAGAACCTTTCATGTACATTGGGCTGTGTAAGGGTGGATAACTAAAAGGATATAGTACATGAATGTGAGCTGTGATATACACACATTTTTTCAGATTTTTAATTTTTACATCTTATGATAGGCAGTGGTTGCTGATAGTATGCATTTATAGAATCATAGGAAATTAGGATTGGAAGGGACTTTAGGAGGGCATCAGGTCCAACCCTCTGCTCAAAGTAAGGCCATCCCCACTTGCATCATTCCAGCCAAGGCTTTGTCTACCCTGGTCTTAAAAATCTCTAAGGATGGAGATTCTATAGCTTCTTTCAGTAACCTGTTCCAGTGCTTTCTCATCCTCCTTGTGAGACAGTTTTTCCTAATATCTAACCTCAACTTCCCTGCAACTTGAAATTATTGCACTTTCTTCTGTCACCACTAGCACCATCCTCTTTGGACCCACCTTCATGTAGTTGAAGGCTGTTATTAAGTTCCCCCTTCAGTATTCTCTTTTCTAGACTAAATAATCCCAGTTCCATCAGCCTCTCCTAATAAATTATGTTCCCCAGCCTCCTAACCATTTTGTTGACATCCGCTGGACTATCTCCATCCTTTCTGTAGTGGGAGATCCAAAACTGGACACAGTATTCGAGATGTGACCTCACCAGTGCCTAGTAGAGGGGCTGTAGTTCCCAGCTCCTTTTTTGCAGAGCTACAGCTGAGTCAATCAGTCAGTCTCTAGACTGTGCCTGTGCATGGGATTTTTCTAGCCTAAGTGCAGGGTTTTGCACTTCTCCTTATTGAACCACATGAAATTTCTTTTGTTCTATGTCCTCAATTTTGTTGAGGTCTCTCAGATTCCTAAGCTTACCCTCCAGTGCACCTACTACTTCCCCCATCTTAGTGTCATCCACAAACTTCCTGAGGGTACGCTCCATCCCATCTTCTAGGTTGTTAATGAACATATTGGACAAAACTGGCTCCAGGACTGACCCCTGGGGCACTCCACTTGTTACCAGCTGTCAGCTAGACATCAAGCCATTGATTAGAGCTTAACCATCCAGAGAGTTTTCTATCCACCTTACAGTCCATTCATCTAGCCCATACTTCCTTAGCTTGCCTGCAAAAATCTTCTTGGAGACTGTATCAAAAACCTTGCTAAAATCAAGGTATATCACATCCAGTTGTATCTGCGCATCCACAGAGCCAGTCACCTCATCATAGAAGGCAATGAGGTTGGTCAGGCATGACGTGCCCTTGGTGAATCCATGCTGACTATTCCTATACACATTCTTCTCCAAGTGCATAGAAATGGATTCCTAGAGAACCTGCTTCATGATTTTTCCAGGAACTGTGTTGTGGTTGACTGGTTAATAGTTCCCTGGATCCTTTTTCTTCCCTTTCTTCAAGATGGACACTATATTCGCCTTTTTTCAATTGTCCAGGACCTTTCCTGATCCCTGTGAGTTTTCAAGGATAATGACCAATGCCTCTGCAATTCCATTGGCCGTCTCCCTCAGCACCCTAAGGTGCACTGCTTTTGACCCCAAGGACTTCTGTGCATCCAGATTTTCTAAATGATCCCTAACTTGTTCTTTCACCACTGCTGGCTGCTCTTTCCAAACTGTGCTGTCAGGTACAGTAGTCTAGAAGCTGATTTTGCCTCTGAACACTGAGGTAAAAAAGGTACTGTGCCCTTTAGACTTTTCCAGCTCATCTGTCTCTACATTGCCTTCCTCATTTGGTAAGGGACCTGCACTTTCCCTGATTTTCTTCTTGTTCCTGCCATAGAAACCCTTCTTGTTACTCTTTGCATACCTTGCTAGTTGCAATTCCAATTATGCTTTGGTCTTTCTGATTTAATCTCTGCATTCTTGAATAATACTCTCATACTCTTCCTTTGTCATTTGCAAAATTTTCCACTTCTTGTAAGCTTCCTATTTGATTTTGAGCTAACTCAAGGGTTCCCTTCTAAGCCAGGCTGTGTTTTTACCATACTTGCTAGTCTTCCTGGGCATCAGGATGGCTCATTCCTGTGTCCTCAGTAAGGTTTCTTTAAAGTACAACCACTCTCCTGGACTCCTTTTCCCCTCAGATTGGCTCTGAGGAGATCCTGCCCATTGGTTCCCTGAGTGAGTTGAAGTATTTGTTTATGTATGGGTTTTTTGTCAAGCTGCTTTACAGTAGAAATTGGAATTCAATTAAAAATGAAGGAAACCTGGAGGGATGTGGGCAGTGGGGTTCCGCAGGGCTTGGTTCTCGGGCCCGCACTGTTCAACATCTTCATCAGCAACTTGGATGGGGGGGTAAAAAGCACCCTGTTCAAATTTGCTGATGACAGTAAGATGTGGAGGGATGTGGGCATGCTAGAAGGGAGCAATAGGCTACAATCGGACCCAGACAGGTTACAAGGGTGGGCGGATGAGAATAGGATGGGATTCAACACAGACAAGTGCAAAGTGATGCACCTAGGGAGGAACAACTGGCACCATACCTACAGGTTGGGGAACTCCCTTCTTGTTAGTACAGAGGCAGAAAAGGATCTTGGAGTCATCATTGACTCCAAGATGAACATGGGTCGGCAGTGTGGGGATGCAGTCAGGAAGGCCAACCACACCTTGTCATGCATCCACAGATGTATCTCAAGCAGGTCCAAGGAGGTGATCCTTCCCCTCTGTGCGGCACTGGTCAGGCCACAGCTGGAGTACTGCGTCCAGTTCTGGGCACCGCACTTCAAGAGGGATGTGGACAACATGGAGAGGGTCCAGAGGAGGGCCACTCGTATGATCAGGGGGCAGCAGGGCAGGCCCTATGAGGAGAGGCTACGGGACCTGAACCTGTTCAGCCTCCACAAGAGAAGGCTGAAGGGGGATCTAGTGGCCTATTACAAACTAGTCAGGGGGGATCAGCAGGCACTGGGGAAGTCCCTGTTCCCCCGAGCACTGCCAGAAGTGACCAGGAATAATGGTCACAAGCTGGTAGAGGGTACATTTAGGCTAGATATCAGGAGGCACTACTTCATGGTCAGGGCAGCTAGGATCTGGAACCATCTTCCAAGAGAAGTGGTGCTGGCTTCTACCCTGGGGGTCTTTAAGAGGAGGCTAGATGTACACCTTGCTGGGGTCGTTTGACCCCAGTACTCTTTCCTGCCATGGCAGGGGGTCAGACTAGGTGATCTACTCAGGTCCCTTCTGACCCTAGAAACTATGAAACTATGAAAACAGCATTTTTAAGAGATTTAATTAGTTAACTAAAACTCTCTTAAATGCACTGAATTCATAAGAGAAGACTATTAAATATAGTTTGTAGTGGGTGTGTCTACACATGCATTTATGCTGGTTTAAAATTACTGTGCAGCAAATTACTCTTCAGTAAGTGGGAATAGGCTTCTGTCTACACGTGCAGGCATTGAAGTGCACTAATGCTATGTGTAGTCTGACTTGGGACTAAACTTACTTTCAGGTATTGTGCAGTAAATGCGCACATGTAGACATGCCCACTGAGAACTGATTAATTAAGCAAAGCTATCTATTGTTGATAAATCAAACATTGTTTCTGATCATCATGTCCTTCACCTTGCACCTAATTTTTACTTATAGATTAGAGGAAGAAAACAGGCTTTTCTTGTCTTTCAATTATCAACCGTTTTCCAGAATAAAATGAACCAAAAGAAAGCAATTATTCTTTCTTCACCTGCAGACGAGAATACATTTACCAAAACAACTTGTTGTTAATCACTGTTAGAAACTCTGCTTCCAGGTTTCACTTGTTTTGCCTCTCTTTAAACATTTGGCAGTAAATATGTGCTCTTGAACAATATATTTTAATTTTAAATTAAACTATTTCAGTGCTTTAATGTGTGTCACAATTTAATTTTCAAATAAGATGTATTTTAATAGGAAAATGTTTTATTTTCCTTTTTTTAAAAATTACTTTATATGCACCCTGCTGATCCACCATTGAACAACATACCAAGAGTGGTAGTACTATATTTTTACACAAGGCTTACATTTCCATTTTTATGCGCTGATTGGGCCTGCTTACTTCTAATGAGCTATTTTCTATCCAAGCCACAAAACAGCTAATTATGATCTTTTCACAGCCAGTACTAGAAGTGAGTTCCAAAGTGACAATGTATTTTGGAGTTTCAGCTTCTGGAACCAAGTTAGAGGGGCCAAGTTTTCATATAGTCTTGAGTGAATATTCCCACCTCTGCAATCCAGACCCTGTTTTAAAATATCTTAAATCAACATCTTTTTAACTTCTTAAAAAATTTGGCCTGCCTGTTTGCACTTTTATTCCAGCAAGTATATACCTTGTTTATTAAAAAATTGGTTATCTGCCTGAATAAAAAAATAATTCTACTTTTGTGCTGCTCAGATTCTTACTTAAAGTATGTGTAAAATATTTGAGAATCAACTAATATTTTCTTTGAGAAAAGGGAGACTTAAATTATAACTTCTTGCGTTGAAAATTGTTTCTTTAATATGATGTCATTTAAGAAAACTCACAATATATGTCTTTAACATCAAAGTGAGGAAGGTCTATGATGTTAAATAGTCACAAATAGATGTGGTCTGATAGATCCACAATTCCATAAATTTGAACAACTTGAAGGATGATAGATTATTTAGTGTTGTACTTATTGAAATGGATTTTAAAATATTTTTAGCGCTTTCTCCTGAATAGAAGTGGGCAAAGTTCTGAAATGTCATTATTATGATGAATATAATTGGTCAGTAGAGATCATACATCAAGGCATAATTACACCTACATATTTTATGAACTTCATAAATGGTAGACTACTAGCACATTTTGCACAGAAGACTCTGCATGCTGAGGGACAGATTGTCAAACTTTCCTTTTTAAGAAGATCCAGAAGAAGAAAAAAAATTTACTATTTTGTACAGGATGGACATTGGAAAAAAAATCCATGTTAAGGAACTGAAATCAAAATCTTAGAACATTTCTGATCTCATCTCCTTGTGTTTCAGGCTTTCCTGGTCTGCAAGAGCTGCCTAACAATTGGTTGTGGTGCCACAGACAGCCCATGTCATGGATTGTGGAGTGTGGAAGCCCGGGCAATCCAGCCACACACCAGAGACCCTACAGGGAGTGTGGATAAGAGAGCAGGAAATCAGACAGTTTTCCATTTTAAAAAAAGCAATCAAAGTATTGCTTTAATCAATAATCAAACCAGAATAGTTTGACTTTGACAGTCCAGAATTTTCTGACAAAAAAATTTGTGGCATTAAATTTATAAACTTCCTTAGAGTTTCAAAGCAGGTGGAAAAATGACAACTGATTTTCTCAGCAGAGAACACCATTCAGGATCAAATTTAGACATAAGTGTAATGCATAATCCAATCCTTATTTCTTCCTCAGCGTAGGAGGTGTACCCATGCAGAAATATGGTAAAGATGTGCTGCTGAGGTATAAAAATGGTTTGCAATGATATCTTGTCCTTTTTTCTTCATCTTGAAATATGAATACACTTAACAGTGTACTTATAACATTTACACATCTTATTATTGGATATTTTTGTAGTAATTAGAAAATGTATGAATTGTTTCTATTTTCACTTTGCCAGCTGCTCACTTCTCTTGAGGCTAGAAAAGTGAGAGAAGAAAAAAAAAATTAAAACATTTCTTTATTAACTCCTGAGTATTTTGGGCAGAACTTTCTCATGTAATACAAGCACCTTGAATAACTGAAAAATAAAGTAAAATTCTATTAACAAGCAGAAAATCAATGCCATAGTATTGTGGGTTAATTCCTTAACCTGTCACTTCTAGTATTTTATAATTATTAGAGTACAACAGTGTATAAGAGAGAAAAAGAATGTTAATAAAATCTGCTGTGTGTTGCTTTATTTTCTTAAGCCCCTGCAAAATATACCTGACTGTTATTAAAGGAATAGGCATTTTGGATTTTTTTATTATCAATCACTAAAACTCAGATATGTTGACTCTCTGTCTGATTCTAAAAATAGGTTTTTCAACTTTTTTTAATAGCAGATCAAATAATTAGTGGCTTTCATAGTTTCATAGTTTGTAGGGTCGGAAGGGACCTGAGCAGATCATTAAGTCCGACCCCCTGTCATGGCAGGAAAGAGTACTGGGGTCAAACAACCCCAGCAAGGTGTTCATCCAGCCTCCTTTTAAAGATGCCCAGGGTAGGAGCCAGCACCACTTCTCTTGGAAGTTGGTTCCAGATCCTAGCTGCCCTGACCATGAAGAAGCGCCTCCTGATATCTAGCCTAACTCTTACATAGTCTAAGAACTTTATATATATAATGATTAATCTAACACTTCATGGGACTTTTGACTGAATAGTGGCTATAGGATCATACTTGTAGATAGTTTCAGATTGTAGAAATGGGTGTTTTTCTAAAAGGATCACTTCTTTCTTTTTAACATGGTGTCATATAGTTTCTGGGGATGCAGTAAAATGAAAACTGACACCTCCTCAAATCATGTTGGAATTTTCAGTGAAGAAGAAGAAATAATCATTGACTGAAACCCTGCTGCTATATATAGAGAGGTGTAGGTCAATGATTTTAGCATTATAAAATTTTCACTTAGAACAGAGGTTATGTAAGAATAAACAGAACTTCAACATGGTTAAACTCAAATAATATGATTTAAGAGAAGTAAATTCATTCCTTTGATTTAATGTCAGTATATTCTTGTTGCCAACACCAATGAATATATTTCTGTCAGAGTTTGGGATCCCTACTTATATTAGGGCTGTGTGAAATGGCTATGTTTCACTTCAGTTTCAGATTTGGCCATTTTTGAGGACAGTGATTCATTTAAGTGTTTTGAATCACTGTTCTGTTTCATAGATTCATAGATTCATAGATTCATAGATTAAGGGTCGGAAGGGACCTAGTAGATCTTCTAGCCCGACCCCCCGCCAGGGCGGGAGAACAACAAAAACCCCAAAAAGAGAAATGGGACTCAAACGAGTCCAGCTAGGTGGGCATCCAGCCTCTTCTTAAAGACCCCCAGGGTAGGGGCCAGCACCACTTCCCTTGGAAGTTGGTTCCAGCTCCTAGCCGCCCTAAC
>NW_017729033.1:57896836-57912492 GCF_001723915.1 Gavialis gangeticus | reverse complement strand
CCTAGTTTTTTAACTAGGATGGGGTGAGAGACGGTGTCAAAGGCCTTGCTGAAGTCCAGAAAGACTACATCCACCGCGACACCTGCATCCATGGCCTTTGTGACCTGATCGTAGAAGGCAATCAGGTTGGTCTGACATGATCTCCCCCTAATAAATCCATGCTGATTGCCCCTGAGCATCATTTCTGACGCCGGCCCCTCACAAATGTGCTCCTTTCAATTTGACTGAATCCGTTTCAGAGTTTTAATGCTGTTTTAGTGAGTCAGCCAATGGGGAATCACTAAAATGCCTATAACTTTGTCATTTCTTGCCTGATTCAGATGAAAATTTCAGAGATAGTAGCCCCTTCTCAGGGCACAAAGCTTCCCAAACTTCAAAGACATAAATACTGGGGTTTTTGTGAAACTGCACCTCAAACTGTTCAAAGTAAAACTCATGTCACGTGTGTGTGTTACAGTGAGTGCTGCCTCCAGCTCTGAGTGTAGGACATTACATGGTTTTAAAAATTTTTTAAAAAGGAAATGGGTATACAAACAGAATGAGAAAGGTGGCACTCACTCCATCTGCTCAGGGGGCTTGGGGAACCCCAGCAGCAGGAAGTTCACCTTGAGGAACACCAGCTGCTCCACCAAGGAGTATCCAAGGAGGTGTGGTGGGGTGTCACAATATCTCCAGCAATGCTGAACACCCTCTCAATCAGGCCACTGGTCGGTGGACAGGACAGGTGTTCCTGAGCAACTGTGGCCAGATCCTGTCATATGTGGCTGAGGCTTGCCCAGTGGAAAAGGGGTTGCAGAGCAGTGGCTCCATTTCCTCAGTGAGATAGGTAGCCACCAAGGCCTCAGTGTTACCTGCCCAATGCTGGGGTTTGTGTCTCTAAACCCCAACAGGGAAGACATGCCCTTGGCCCAGATTGGCAACCCCTGGGGTGGAGGAGACTGGCTGGTGGATGGAGTGCTGGCACAGAAAAATAGATCATCTTCCATGTCTCCCTGCCTCTGCCCCCCTAACCTTGTTCCCCAGCACCTGCATCCAGTGATCCAGGGTTTTGCTGGTGCACACGCTCCCCTTCACCCTCAGGTCACACATGGCCACCAGCATGTGAACTGTAGTGGACTGCAGTGAATCCAGTCATTTCTTGATGCCCTTCTTCAGCCACTTTACCAGTGCCTGTACCTCTGGTGACAGTGGCTTGCCCCATCCAGGAACAACAGTCCTCTGGAACTTCTCCATTTGGTTCTGAAGCTCCCTCAGTATGGGGATACCTGGCTAAGGAGGGCATCACCAGCACTGAGGCTCTTGGTGGCCTCAAGGAATGGCTTGAGGACCACCAAAATCTGGGAGATGGTATCCCATTCTGTTTTGTTAAGGGGGCTGCTGATCCCAATGTCCCTGAGCAAGGCCATCTCATGGATGGCCTTCTGTTGCTTGACTGGCCTCTCAATCATCGGATATGAGAAGTTCCACTGAGTCTCCACATCCTGCTGGATTTTGTGCTGCAGGATGCTCAGCTCTGCCTGTTTGTCCCACAGCATCTTGCCCCCCTTGATGCTCTGGTGGAAGTAGCCCAAAACCTTCCTGCATTTTTAAATGAGCTGGCTGGTTGTATTGGCATCCTCACCAGCAGCCCTGTCCCCCTGCAAGGTGTCCCTGATGACAAAGTGGAACTTGTGTGCTACACAGTGGATGCCAACACAATTGGCATCATGTACTGCCTTGACCATATTGGCCCCATTGTCGGTGAACATAAACCTGCAGGAGAGCTCACCCTGCCCAATGAGCCACCCCTGCACCAAGTAGTTCATGGCGCCCATGGTCTTGGTTGTTGTGTGGAACTCATCCATCACGTTGGCTTGAAGGAGAGTCCACCAGTGCCCTGTTAGGGAGAGGTAGGTGTGATCTTCACCCCGGCTGCTCCAGATGTCCGAGGTGAAGTGTAAGGCCACCTGCAGGCCTGCCTTGTGCAGCTCCTCCCTCAAGTACTCTCTGCATGCCTCATACAGGGAGGGCACCACTGTCCTGCTGAAGGTGGTGCATGTGGGCACTTGGTAGGATGGGGCCAAGAGTGCCCTGAGCTGCCTGAACCCTGGCTGCTCAACTAGGGAGAAGGGCTGGCCATCCACAGCAAGCATCTTCCCAGTGCTCTGAGTGACCTCATCTGCCTTGGAAATGTGCTGTACTTTGTCCCCGCCTTTCCCCCCACTACTCCAGGGTGGCCTGCCTCTGCTTCTAGGGGACAAGGGCTTTGGAGTGAAAGGGAGATTTCCCTTTGGGCATGCTCCCACTGGTGCCAGACTGAGGAGGAGCAAGGGCAAGGGAGTGGTGCCTCATGATATGCATCAGCATCCCTGTGGTGCTGAAGTGTTTTTCATCTTTGCCCAGGCTGGTCTTGCATTGGCAGTGCAGGCAGATAGCATACTTGGGATCATCTGCCACCTCAGAATGATCCCACACTACACTGCCCTCTCACTTCTGGGGTGTGGGTGCATATTCTGTCTTATTCCCCTCCTCAGCAGGCAGAGGCACAATGACAGGAAGAGCTGACTCAGCTGAGCCACTTGCCTCCACAACATCAACCTCCTCTAAAGTGCCTTCCAGAGAAGGAGACCTGGCTCTAGGGGAACTTTGAGAGGTATGGAGCACAACCCCACATTCCCCCTCCTTCCCCCAAATTTCCTTGGCTATGGCACTGAGCTCCCTTGGTTCTAGATCCAGGTCCCCTTCTGGCACTGCAAGGCTCATGCTGGGAACTGAAATTGGGGTGGAGGAGACTGTCATGATGTGCTTGTCATACTGGTGGTGCTGGGGGTTACTATTATTGCTGTTCTCAGCTGCTAGGGAAGAGGGTGTATCTAGGAAGAGGGTCCTTCTACCCCATCTAGCCCCTCTTGCTCCCCTGCCAGAAGACCTGGCACTTGCCTTTCTAGCATGTTTCATGTTTGCTGTTCTGGAAAGTGTGTGTGTGTGTGTGTGTGTGTGTGTGTATAATATATTTTGTATGTTTTTAATATGTATATGTGTGTAATATATCTTCTTCTATCTGCTTATTATATCTTTTATCTGTAATATATTGGAAAAGTGTATCCAAACCTTTCCAAAAAGAGAGACTAGCAAGAGACTGACTAGGAAGTCAGTCACTGCAGCCAGCCAGTACCTTTCACGCACTGTTGCTTCCAGACAGACAGCTCACAAAAGGGAGAGAAAGGCTTCACGCAGAGCTTTATATGCTGTTTCTCTGTCTCTCTCCCAGAGCACTGGGATTGGAAGGGACTTCAGTGACAGATCACAGACACTGGCCAGCTACAGATGTCAATATCGGAGCAGTCCTCCCCTCCCTCTCTTTCTCCTCCTTCTTCTGAGTTTTTTTCCCCACAAGCCCACCTCCAATACATTCCAAAATGTTTTGGATGCTTTTGTTTCTTTTCAGAGATATTTTGGAGCCTTCCATTTCATTTTGGTTTCGGTGTTTCAGGTGCTGAAACGGGCCAAAACACCTCTGAAACAAAATGGCTGCCAAAATTTTGCACAGTCCTAATTTATATATCTACAGAAATGGTCTTGATTTAAGAGATGAAATGCTTGTCTCATTTCAGTCTAGTGGAGTTTTTCCATTAGCTTCAATGGAGCTTGGATTTCAGCAAAGGTTTATTTCTATTTTCTTTTTCCACTCTTCCATTTACTCCAATTAATTTTGATAATTTGAAATTTGTATTGTAAATGGAATATATGTGATTTTAAAAAAATGCAAACTATTAGAACAGTCTCTATGCTTCTAGTCTGTGCAAGCTAAATTTGTTAATTACAGTTAAGTGGTAGTTCAACAAATGGCATTTGCAAATCAACTGATTATTTATCTAGTGTGAAGCTTTTCAAAGTTGTCTGAAGATAAGAATATCATATTACTAATTAATGAAATGTGGGTGTCCAGACCAATAAGTACTTTGAAAAGCTCAGCACTGAATGCTTTCATTTATGCACTTTCATTTATGCATACAGTTTTTCATCCATAGATGAAACTATAGATACAATATTCCAGAACCTTTTAAAAAACAATTCTGAGAGACTCTGGGCTTCTGATGGCTCCAAAACTGCAACTCCCAGGAGGCATTATAGTGGCATTTCAGTGTTGTGTTTTTTTTAATTTGAGGAATTCAGTATTTGGTGGAAAGAACCTAGCAGGTAAAAAGGACAGTAGATTTCTCAGTTACTAAAGGAAAATGAAGGTAGAGAAGAGGGATTAGGATAAATTCAGGTTGGGAGAGAGTTTGAGATAATGCCCTAGAATTATGAAACTTGATGAAGGGAAGATTTTTGGGATAGGGAAATTGTATTTGTCTGTCAGGGTTTCCCAAATCTAAGTCCACGCTGAGCTTACATGATCCATCAAATTAATGTGGTTAAAGTACATCACTTTTTGTAGCTAACAATATGTAAGGGAGTGATGTGGCTGTATCATGTCCAACTACCTTCAGATCCCGAGCTGGAATGATCATGTACCTTTTGGTATCCGTGTTGACAAGGGAAAGCTTCCAGCATGAATATGGGCCCAGGCTTAAACTTATGCTCCTGGTTCTGTAATGAAACTTATTAAATGCTTGGCAACCACATCCTTATTTGCAGAGTGCTTTTAGTCAAAAATAGAGATGAAGCAGTGAGGAAAATAAATCACTGTGACTAATGTCCACACACAAGTCATGGAACATAAATGAGAGTTTCCCCAAACCTAATTGGAAGAGGGAATTCTAGCCCTAATGGGCTTTCCATGGATGGAGAGAAGTGAGGGAACACTTATAGTGACAGGTCTTTCAATCCTTGTCTCTATCTAGCTGCACACTTAACCCAATTCTGCCCTGTCCAAAAAGGCTTAGTGAACTACTACAGAGCTGGGATTGACACTCTACAAAGGGTGCACATATTCTGTGCTCCTTCCAAATATTCTGCCATCCAGGTGCAGAAAAACCCCAAATCTTGTGCATCCTCTGAGTGAATCAGGTTGTTGTACAGGTCTGAGTGAATCCTTTCTTAATCGCTTTTTAGAAATTCTTTCCCAGAAATGATTTTATTGCAAAGAAGTTTCTGGAGGTTAATTACATTATAGTAATAAATCTAGAGATGCATACTTCATTCTCTCACTTTTTCATTACTGGAGTTAGAGAAATTATTTCAGAAGAGTTGGATTCAAAGCTTTTATAAGCATATATCTGATGAGAGCAATCAGCAAGGGAAGTAACAGCTTGCTCTTTACCCTTCATTTCTAAGGTTCATTAGATTACCATGCATCTTGTGTCAAACATCTGAGCTGGACTAATGAGACTAACTGTTCCAAAAAATGAACAACAAAAAAGGAGAAAGTATTAAGTAAAATTTAGATATTATGTTAAAAAAAAACCTTTGCAAAAGTGTAAATGCTGATTTAACTAAGAAAATTGAAATGAATAAAAGCAAAAATTAAAAGAAGTTGTGGAGAGAAGTTCAACAGCTCCAAGGTGAAAAGATTCATTTGAATTATACTTCCCTTTCAATTGCATCAATCCAAATCAGATACACTTAGTATTTAATTTACATTTACATTTACATCAAATTCAATTCATTGCTATTGAAATAAATGTAGTTAGTGCTTTTCATTTTTGAAAGTTTGAGATAAATGCTGCTGGTCCTATTAGATATATGGGGCTCCATATGTATGTGAAAACATTGAATCTCCTAAGCACTGATAGTCATTTGATTTATAAACTTTTCAAATAATGTGTACACTTTAAATTACATCTCAACACTTCATAAACAGCTGTGGGCTACCTTCCTAAATGAGGCCTAAGTATCACAACCCTGAGAGTTACTTTTCTTGCTATAAAATGTGGACTTGAAAATTTAGGCTGCACCCCCACAAGCAGGGTTGCACATGGAGTTACTGCAGAAAAAAATACTTCGGGTGGAGTAGGGGAGTCTGGAGCCAATTGGTACCTGGGGACACTACTTCTTGTGCTAGCTGGACTGCTGAAGCACCCTGCACCCTCTACATACTGCAGCAGTCCAGCAGTGGGGGCTGCTGCCTGGCTGTAACCTGCTGTGCACCTGCCAGACCCAGATGGGGACTGCATAGCCAGGAGGGGCATCTGCCTCTCTGGGCTAGTTGCCAGTGGACTGTGGTTGTAGGGTTGGCCTCTGTGCAGCACTACTGCCATGTGTGCCCCCTGCCCAGCCATCTGGGCAGCTATTGCCTGGAAGATGTTCTGGGTGTGGTGACCTGTTTTGAATCATCAAAGCATGTCCTCCTGGCCCCATTTGGCGAGAAGGTCAGCCACAGCCAGCTGGGCCCAAGGTGCAAACTCTAAGGCAGGGTCCTGCCACTGCATCCTTATCAGGAATTCTGGTGATCTCTATTGGAAAACTAAAAAAACCCTGATTAAAAAAAACCCCAAAGTCACTCTGTAAAATAACCCCAAATCCATGTTCCTCCACAAGTAAAACAAAAGACCACTATAAAGAGAGTGTGAGACCAAGACAGTGATCAGTTGGACAATGTTTTATTGATCTATCTACAGTGTTAAAGCAAGTCTCCTATCATAATAATAAGGTGAATTCTAAATACATATTTCATGAATACATGAATATATATTTTGCTGCCCTCCCACAGGGTATTCGGCCCCCCCAACAGGGCTACAGCCTCCACATAAGGGCTACGGCCCCCCCAACAGGAGATTTGGCCCCCACACAAGGGCTATGGCCCCCAAACAAGGGGTATGGCCACCAAACAGGGGATTTGCCCCCCCAACGGGGTTCAGATCCCACACAATGGCTATGGGCGCCCCAACAGGGCTATGGCCCCCACCCAAGGACTACGGCCCACCAACAGGGGCCAAATGCCCCCTACAGGGGCTACTCCCCCACAAAGCCCATGTACTCCACTCCAGCTCCCCAATTGCTGCCCCACCTGGCCCCATCCCCCACCAGCTGCTGCAGATCCCCTGATGGCTGCTGTATCCAGCCTCACCCCCCAAATTGCACCCCCAGGTCCCCATGGCTATCCCCACCAAATCCCAGGCACCATCACTTAAAAAAAAAACTCAGAAAAAAACCCAGAAGAAAAAAAGGAAAAAAAAAGCCCCTACTTAGCTTAGAAGCAGGGGTGGGGGTTCCAGAGCCTCCTGGCAGAGCCCCCCCCAGGGCAGCACAGGGTAGTGGGGGGGAAGTAGGGCCTGGGCTGGGGCCTGGGGCCACTGGGGCTGTCCCTCTGCCTGGTAGCATGCAGGTGGGGCCCCAGTCAGCCAGATGGCAGCTCCAACTGCTGGTAAGTGCCGGGTTTTATTTTTTTTAAACTATGGGGTGGGGGCAGGTATCCGGGGGGGTTGGGGGGATGGGACCAGGCAGGGCAGGGTTTGGGAGCCTCTGGGGGGTAGTGGGCGGTGGGGTCAGGCAGGGCAGGGTCCCCCCCATGGTCCCCTCTGTCCTCCTCCAGAGACCCCGACCCCTTACTCACCAGCACCAGGGTGAGGGGCCAACCAGAGAAATGCTGTGGCAGCCAGAGCATGTTCATGGAGGACCCAGGCTCTGGTTGCCTCGGGTCACGATCTGGGACCACGCCCTGCTTTTTTAAACTTCAATTTTTTTAGACCCCTGGATATCCAGGGGTCTAAGTTTCACCCCGCACTGTAAACTTGTAGCTTGGGGAATGGTTTTTCATTCCCTCATGTATCTGTTGCCCTGCCTGAGGGGTTTAAGAAGGGGCAAGAGGCATGTGTGCACTCATCTGGATGCGCCCTTTGAGTTCTTTTGTTTCTCTAGTCATGTGTCTTTATTACTGTTTCTATAATTTCCAGTGATAGTTGATTTACTTTATTTGCTATTCTTTTGATGTCTTCTTTTACTCAGGGGATGAGTTGTTATAATGTTTTAGTAGGCTGTTTTTTCCAATTACACTGTTTGGGGGCCATGTCAGGATAATTCCTTCATGTCATGTTCACCTTGATAAACACACTCTTTGAGTTTTGTAGAATTTTTTTTTCCCACTAAAGCAGAGAAAATACCTTGGCATATTCTCTGGGGTCTGCTTTGTTTAATGTCAAGTTCTTTTTAGCAATCGATCTT
The DNA here is from genome assembly GCF_001723915.1 of Gavialis gangeticus. NCBI lineage: Eukaryota > Metazoa > Chordata > Crocodylia > Gavialidae > Gavialis > Gavialis gangeticus. Next base: position 57,904,407 of record NW_017729033.1, on the reverse strand, counting down.
CATTCATGAATTAATCAAGAAGAACATTCTTGATACTCTTTCTCCAAGTCATGGCTTGGAAATTCAGACTAAGACATTTGGGTATTGTATCCAATTGATGTAAGGGGGTAACTTCCATTAATACTAATGAGAATACTGAATCAAAGTTTCTATGAGATGGAGTAGTTTATGTAAAAGATGAATAGAAATTTAGCCCATTTTAGGAAGTAGCTGTTATTAGTTGAATTCCTGTCACTTACACCTCCCACCCACTAGAATGAATTATTAGAATTCATTCCACATATGTTCCCCTAGGATTCCTCAATAATTTATAGTTTGATAGTGGCAAAGACCTTAGTCAGGATTAGGATTACTTTATGCTAGTTACTTTATAATTGTGTAGGTAAACATAGTCACCACTTTAAAGACCACTGGCACTGTGATACAAGCACTGTATCACTGTATAAACCTGGAGTAAAAGACCACTCCTTCCCTGAAGAGTGTACGTTCTCAGTACAAAATAAAGGAAAGGGAAAATAAATATAAGGTATAAGAACAGGTTTGAAAATGCATTAGTGTGTAATTATTATTTTAATATTTAAATCCTTAAAATTTTTTTTTAATTGTCTAGGCCGAGAGAAAAGAAAAGGGGACCCTGAAAAGTGTGTGTTGGTCCCAAGATATGTTGAAAGAAGAAGAGAGAAGGAAGGACTGGTAGAATGACAAGAAGGTGAGAAGTGACAGGGTTTGGGAAATGTTTAGGACAAATGGACAATCAACACAGGGAAGATAGTGTATATAGTGAAAACTACAAAAAGCATTCTGTTTACACCTGAATTATTATATTTTCTTGTATACACATACCTTGTTTTTGGTAGGCAAAATGTATTAAAAAAAGATTTTTCTAGTCACAGCCAACTGTCATACAGCAAGTCCTCCAAGAACCACTGTTTCCAGGAATGGGCTAGGGACAGACATTACACATAAACCAGTTTAAGTGATCAAAACTAGGTGATACATGTAACAGAACGGGTGTTCAGTGCACATAAATGAGTTTGAGAATGGCTGAAACTGGTTTGAGATAAACCTGGTTGAATGTAGTATCAGACTTAACTGATTTTGCACAGACCGGTCTATGCAATGTTTGGCACAGACCCCTTGCTGAATTAAAGTAAACCAAACTCCCCCAGTATCCCAGCATGCTCCCTGGGCTGGGCGGGGCTCTCTGCTCCAGAGCAGGGCTCGCTCTGCCCCTCAGCTCGCTGGCTACAGCTCTGGCAGAGACTGTGGTCTGCTCCTCCCTCCCCCTCACCACTCCCTGCTAGGCAGGAATCCCCCTCCCCTCTGCCTTGCTGGCTACAGTCCCTGCTGAATCCCTCTGCCCCCCTCACATGCTGGCTAAAGTCCCTGCTGAATCAACAGGCAGAATCAACAAGTAGTTGGTAATGTCCCTCTATTGTTTTCTTAATGGGGTGATAAACACTGTAATCAATTCCCTGTTGGGCTAATCACAGTGTCCTGCCAAAGCCTGGCCACACCCCCCTCAGCTTCATGCTGTGGAAGGAAGGGAGGGCTGCTCAAGTACCCCCTGGCACCTAACCTGAGCCTGTGACTGCATTTCTGGGATGTCTGTCTGGTTGCAAAATGGATTTAGTCTAGCTAGATTAGACTGAATTGATTCAATCTTTGCATTAGTCTTAGGGTTTTTAAACGTGTGCCCCTAGCCAGGAGACAGTCTTGGTGAGGTAGTAGGAACTTTTTGCCGCACTAGGAAGTTCCTGCTGCCTGCTTCCTCAGTCAGTGGCTAATAGATCAATTGCAGTAATGATTCACAGTAGCTGAGAGAGTAGTTTCCTTCCTATGTCCCTCTTTAACTCACTGAGCTTTTGGATAATTTAAGTGTGAGCCTATGCCAGTGAATATCCTGTGACTCTGACAAAACAAGTTTATGGCTCCCACCTTTTTTAGAGGTATCTTAAAATATATTGAACAGGTATGAATTCATCAAAATGTGTCATCTTGGACACTGAAAGATATCTGGAAATGAAGGCATGTACTAAATGTAACACTCTTCTTTTTAGCTTCTTTTTAAAAGGCAGTGATGGCATGTATTCATCTGTTGCAAAAAATTATTTTTCCCAGTCCACTCTCCTTTTTATCATTTTCTTCTGCCTTTCTATATTAGTTTCTGCTTTCTTTTCTAGTTTACCCTTTTTCTTCCCCTCCCTTCCTTTTTCCCATTGGAACATTTCTCCTTTTGATGTTCCCCGTGTGTGCCAGAGGATAATCTGTGAGACTAAGAAGGAAAACTAAGTTGCTGAAGGAATCTCTTTTTCTTCATTTATCTTAACTTGGTTTGGGTCATTTAGACCACGTACTTCTCTAAGATTCATCCTTCCAACATGGTCAATTTATTTATTTAATAGTCTTTTAATAATGTGCTAATAAATGAATAATGCCTTGCCTCCACACTGATTACCGCAGATAATATCAATCTAGGAAACTGAGAGACAACATAAATGTAATAGAAAATAAATTAACCTCCGTACACTATGATGTCCTACCTAAAATCATTTTCTCATGCGTAAGAAAGAAAAGCAGATGTTTCACTGTGCCCTGAAGAGTAACTAATGTCAGGCTAACTGTTCCTACTGGGAAGTTATACAAATGAGGGGGGTTATACAAACTGTCATTTATTTTCTGCTATGCCCATCTTTAAAAATAATTTTGCAATTTCTTCAGTTTTCAATAGATGGTTGTAACTAGATGTAAGTTTGACAATATAATCATAGGATACACAATATATCTCATTATTTCTGTCTTAACTATTGTGCTTACAACATCTGAGAGCTAAAGTGTTGAGCCTTAATCATAAAAAACAGGTTTGGTATTTTGGCACACATTCTTTTAATCTTTTGTATGAACAGAATTATGAAGACCAGTTCCTTGAATAACTTGCACAATGCATTAAATTATTTTATTTCTTATGCAAATATTTCTCTTTGTTTTGTGCAGTGTAAATTATTCCTAACACTCCCCCTCCCTCTTTCTCCTGTGGATATGAAAGGGCTTGCAGTAGGATGGGGAAGAATGCAGACTAGAATCATACAGTAGGGTTTTTCCCTTCTCTGGACACCTTGTGTGAGATGAAAAGCTCTATACCCCACCCTGTTTTTAAATAATTTAATAATTTCACCATATATTTTTTGGCCTTTGACTACCCTCACCTACCTATATCTAGCTGTGGTGTAGAAGTTGCTGTTTAAAGATTCTGTGGCTCTGGAAAATTGCCTCTTTTGGAGGCAGGAAGGATTTTTTTTTTCCTATTGCGGCTGAAACTGTCAGTGTCCTGATCCCTGCCCCTCCCCACCTCCCATCCCCCAGCTCCCATCTTTTTCTTATCTTTAGTTTGGCATGGTTAGGCTAATAGGTGTAGGACTAAGCAAATTAATATTAAGAAGTTAATTGGAATATTTAATTCATTGTAATTTAGAACTGGTACCTAGTTCAAGTAAAAGGCCAAAGGGCCATTAACCAAACATGAAAGAGATTTGGGATTTTGCAGGTAGATGAGTGCCTATGCAAGAATTGAAGATCAAAGGAATTCATACACTGATCCTCCTTTTGGTGCCTTAATGGAGGAAAGAGTAGATGGATTATATCACCTACTACAGAGTGGTTTTACTTCTCAAATAACAGTCTAATCATCAGGAATCCTGGTTTCTCTGATTAAAAAAAATCCCCATTTTTTGGCTAGAAAAAGTGGCATTTCATTTTAATCATGGAAAAATGTGGATTTTGGGTTACTTTTTTATATCTGAAAATTGGGGATTTTTTTAAAAAAAGAAAACCTTTTTCCCTGCTAATCATCCTTATCAACATGAACACTATTATAACTAAAATAGTTATAAAGTGAGTTTGGTGAAAAATGAGTGAAGAATGTTAGTCTTCAATCTGATGGCAACCAGAGACCAGAGATTCTTTACCATGCAGTAGGGGGCTGAACCAAAGCTAGCTAGATTCATGCAGCCATCTGGACCACTTGGGCACAGTTACTGGTTAAAGTAAAATGTAATTACAACACATTAAAGGTGAGATTTGAGCATTAATTTAACTTATTTCTCACTGAAGTCAAGAAATGTTGAGAGATTTCAGTGGTTTCACTTATGTACTTATGGATATCCCACCCCAAAAATACTTGATTTAAACTACTAACACATTTAATGAGTTTGCCAGATTTCAGGCTTGAATCTACTAGGAACTTTGCTATCACTAATTCTTATGCAGAAGGCATTTGGATATTATGATACATGGCAGTATAAAACCCTAAGACAAATTAATTGGTGAGCAAGTTTGGGGAGTTAATTGTTATTCCTTTTAACTATTAAGAATTAGGTTAATAATTAAAACATGAGAATGAGAGACAGGCTTTGTTATAAGCAACCATGAATCATATTATTTCCACTTGTGTAAGTTCTCAGACAACAGATAAAAGTTGTTCAAGATACATGATGAAAGGCCCAAAAGAACATAGTACTTAGTAATTCAGAATCCAAGCAATATACAGTACAGAATGACAATGCTAAGACATAAACACAATTGAGAACAAGTATAATATTTATAGTGATCTATTGCAATGCATGTCTAATGCTTTTGCTTTAAGACCAACCTGTGCAGGCTAGTTAGTGAATAATTATGGAAAATGATGTTCTCCAGTGCATTCTCCAAGATGCCTGTTTTCCGTAACTATCTGCTAATGGACCCCATGAGAATTCCAACAGAGCAGAAACACAAAATGTTATGCAATTTATTCTCAATAACTCTTGTTTCCTTGATAGTAATATTCCATGCAATTAACAAACTTGCTGTTCTGGGGTTTCATAAAATTTTGAGTGGAAATCTACAAGCTGTATTTAATATATGTTTAAATAGACTATTAAATGAAACATTATACACGTTTGTTTTTCTGTAAAAAGATAAGGATGATAGAGATAGGGGGTTATTTACTTCTACTTCTTGGAAAAAGCTGCTTTGCTAACTGTAAATGTCTGTGTGTTGCTTTAGTCTGACATTTATGCCTTGAGGCAAGGTCTTCTGTGCACCTGCCCTTAGGACCAGACAGTTTGACCCCAGATGTAAACTGCTAACAAACCCTCTTTTCTCCCACCGCACTTGATATTACATATTAAAGAGGAGGGAGGTTTCCTATTTTTCTGTGCCGTTAATTGTTCAGTCAAGCAGTGTTCGTTGGGGCTCCCCCTCCCTTTGCACCCTGTCCTAGCACCAACCCAATGTCCTCAGTCTCAATCAGGTTATTAGGGCAGCAAATGTGTCAACAACATCCTCAAGTACTTGGTGCCTACTCTGTATAAGCCAGAAGCCTCAGTTAACTTTAGTCCTATGGACTATCTGGCCACACCCATTCAAAGTCTTATTCCCCTGGCTGAGGTTTCCCTTCACAATCAATTAATAGTGAGTCCACAATTTACAAGTTATTTAAGTATTGTGGGAGAAACTTCTCTCCACTCCTCAAACAACTCATGTATAGATGTCTTCCTTTCTTCCACAGGATGGTGAGTGCTCCTCACTGCTTGGCTGGTTCAGGAGCTGGTCTGGATTTTTCTACCGTTGCCTCCCAGGTAAATTTAAAGACTCCTCTGAGTCTTCACATGTAGAAACTGCAGCCAGTTCCTCCAGTCTGCCACTGCTGGGGCACACTAATTTGGAAGCTGGCTATCCTTCCACCTGGCTTCCTCTTCTGGGTGTGTCCCTCATAAGAGGCAGGCAGATCTTTATGATTTGTCCTGGCCTGAGCCCCACCAGCTGGAGCCAGCACGCGCTGATGAACCTTATAATCTGTGAATTTGTTAAAAATGATTTGCAGATACTGAATTTAGTAACAACAATGTGAATTAACAAAAAAGGGTCCAATATAAACCACTGAAATGAGAACATGTTGGGGATGGCTTTGTAGAAGCCAGTGGTACACAAGATCAAGCCAAAAACCTGTGGTTAAATAGCACACTGAATAATCTGGAGATGTAACTTCCTTTTCAAAGACAATTCTCCAAACTTTGAATATGTGGGTAATACTAATTAAAGTTGCTGAAACATTTTTCAAGAAAATACAAGTCTCTGAATTAATTAATGAAGTGTGTTGCTTGAGAATGATTTTCTTCAAAGCCAAACTGGTTAGTGTAGAGCTGTTCATTATCAAGTCTCACTGTGTCCCCCCCCAGTTGTTAAATCTCTAGGTGAATAATTTACTGAAGGCTGAAGTTAATCATCAGGGAGAAAAACATAAAAAACTCTACAAATCAAATTTGTTTGAAAATAAAGCCATCTAATCTGAGATTGTAAACACAAAATGTATTAATCATAACTATGTTTTATTAGGTATAATGTTAGAACAAGACTAAATTAGGGTTATTTTTGATTGTTTATCTCTATTCCCTACAATTTTACAATCTTGGTTTTCTTTTAGACTTTAACAACTTCAGCGAATTTATAGTAGCACTTGTTTTGGGATGAAGTGTGTATGTGTGTAAATTTTATTTACCTTTAATTTCAATTTTAACTTCATATTTATTTATCTTTATATAGGAATAAAAAATTCCTGAAGTTTTTTCACTGATGGATAGAATTAGCATTATTAAAATGAAAGTTGTGTAAGGTAAGAGTAGTTATTTCAAGACATTGGTAATTAGTCCATTTTTATAGTATCTGTTTTCTTATTGAGACTGGACACAATTTGAGAATTATAGTCTTTTTAACTCCCTAGCATCTTGGAGAAAGTGCCTTTATAATCTACTACTATTTGTGTTTCTGGTGCATATAGACTTTTTAAATAATTTTGTGTTTATTTGCTCCAACTTGCATTGAAAGAGTCTGAATACCTAGTTAATTTATCACTTAAAATGTACTAAGGGAAGGGTGAAAGGCTGTATTTTCCTAAAGTAAACAATAAATCTTTAATATTATGAGGTATTCAGATAATGCAATCATAAGCCCTAGGGGCGTGCGAAGCAGGCTGTATTCGATTCGGATTGGGCCTGATTCAGGGGACAGTGATTCAATTTCCTGATTCAGATCACTGTCCTGATTCAATTCAGCTGAATCCAAATCTGAAGATTTGATTCTGATTCAGAGAATCAGCGATTTGACCATAGACACAGCTTTATATGTTTTTTTTTCTACATATCTTGAAGTACCAGGTGTGGCTTATGCTTCTGTTCCACTTCTGGGTCCATCACCAAGCATGCTGGGGACCCCCCTGCACTCCTGTGGGACGCTCCATCCACCCCACCATCTCAGTGTTCATGAGCCACCTGGTACGTTGAGGTACGTAGAAAAAACATATAAAGCTGTTTCTATAGCTGAATCATAGAATCTCTCTGAATTGAATCAGGAATCGAATCCTATTTGATTTGGAGAGATAAATAGGCCTCTTGATTCAATTCAGATTTGGAGATTTGGCTGCCAAATCTACTCTGAATCAAATCAGCAACTGAAGTTTCACAAAGCCATAATAAGCACTGTATAAAGGCAGCTTACATGTAAAAAAAAAAAAAAAAAAAAAAAAAAAAAAAATT
>NW_017729033.1:57884313-57896743 GCF_001723915.1 Gavialis gangeticus | reverse complement strand
AAAAAAAAAAAAAAAAAAAAAAAAAAAAAATTGCTTGTGACAGCAGATTATTATTGTGAAAAGATGCACATAAGCAGATAGAAATCTTCCAACAATTAAACTATAGTGTTTCATTTGAACTTGAGGGTTGAAACACCAATATATTATTTCATGTTTCCGATATTTTTCCCTAATACACTGTAGGTGCTTTTTGGAACTAAATATCCTAACTGAGGGGTATATGATGATGAGCATCGTGTGAAAGAACCGCTGAAGTTGATTTTCACATGGACCACCATTCATTGTGTGGTTGCTGGTTTCATAGGAGACTGGGTTTGCTGATCTGGATGATTTCTTGCAGTTTTATATATTTGGATGTTGCTAATTACTGCTTCTGAGTGAAAGGGAAGAATTTGGCTTAATTAAATTTGTGTCTAGAGAAATGTGGCAATATGGCTACAATTGGCATTTTGGAATCCTGTGAAGAAGAGTGTTCAGCAGACAAACAAAAGGCTAAAAACTTCATTAAATAAGGGAACTACCCTGCGCCCTAACACTGGCAATGGTATGGTCTTAGTGTTCAGATATTTTGGAACAAAGGCAAAAAAAAAAAAAAGCCTAAGACGTGAATTCCCTAATGTCATACCATTTGTATGACAAGAGTTACATATTTTAATGAATACAGTACTTAAGGTAGTGGAATAAACAGCTGTCCTACACATTGATTTGGGTTTGATATAAAAATAATGGCAAGATTTATGAAGGCACCTATTGATTATGAGTGTTCAAGGCACACTGAGCCAATACTTATCAGACTCATCAAAGATGTCTCAAAATGAACATCATTATAGATATGTGAGGCACTTAAGTTCACTAGATATTTCTGAAAATCACAGCCCAAGAGCAAAAGAAGAGCCAAATGTATTATTAATGAACAAACATATTACTTTGAGAAATAAGTTGGGCCAGCTTCTCTAGGAGCTGTATATCTTTATCTTATGCCATGCTCTACAACAACACGAACAAAATCCTCTTATGTCACTTATTTAATGCAGTTTCTATTCATTTGATGTTTCCTGTGTTATATGCCTTCTGTCTGCATTGTTTAAGGGTATATTTTTCTCAGCATGTCTCAGAGATGCATGATACCATAAAGTGTGTGCAAAGCTGTCTAAGTTTGTTAGTTTATTTCATAAGGAGTATGGTTGAAAAAGTCACTAGAGGATAACAAAGCCTTTGCCCAATTCTATTAATAAAAGCAGGGCAATTCCTTGTTTAGTTCTTACTCAGGCTTTATTCTGCCAAATAGTAACTGAAATTTGTTTTACCTTGTTTCGCAAGGTTTGATCTGATAACAACTATGGGAGATGCTTCAAAAGTAATCCTGCACCAAACTCCCATAGACTTCCACTTAATTTACGATGACACCATGCAATAGCCATATGGCTATTATAACCAAAAAGAGATTTTAGATGACAGAGGTATATGAACTTTGCTATCTAAACTATTTTTAAAAATAGATTTATTTTCTCACCATTTTGATCTCACTACAGGCTGGAATTAAGGTAGTTTAGGGGTTTAATAATGCATTTCTATTTACCAGTGGCCTGGTGAAGAAAGACCCATTTCCAGAATCCCCTTTTGATCCTGCCTGTTTCTGTAGAAGGATTGCCTTGGTGTGTAAAGAAGCAAAGGGAACTATTGAAAAGACATTTGGGAATTCTAATATGCTGATGATTTTTTTCCATACTTTTCTATTGACTCCCTCATACCACAGAGGATATGAAAAGCTGACATGAAGGATAAATTAACCTGCGCTGAGATTATTGCCTACACTGCTTATCATTACACTTAAAATTTTTCTTTCAGTGTAAAAGATTTTACTTATTCTTCTGGTACACCCAATATCTGTAGATGGATCTTAAGTGACCGAAAACTTCCAGATTGTCTCGCGTATTTACTATTACTACCATTTTAATATGCAAAATGAATTTACATCCATAAAGAAGGATGGAAATAATGCTGCTTCAAAAGCCAAACAGGAAGAATGTAATTGTTCTTTAATGAGTATGGAAAAAAATGATCAAATTAAAATGAGTTAATATGGGGCAAAGATTTACATTATTATATGGGATGCATGGTAACTGTTTCAATGCCCACAGTAACTCCATGGTTAGTGAAAAGTAAAGCAGGGCATCTTAGCACAGAATAAAAGAGGGCCAAATAGCTTGTTTTACTGTGGAATAATTGTAGGCACATAAACATTCCTGCATTTCAACTGTCTTATTTTAAATCCCAGCCTTCTGTTAATTGCTTTAATTTGGTTATTTCTCTGTAACCACAGGGTACTATTCTGACAGAATCTTTTTCTTTATAAATGCACCTGGAATAAAACCTCATGTTTGGAAAGAAAAAACAAAAAAACAACCCAACTAGTTCAATTTATCGCTTTGGGGATATATTCAGAATTTTGAAAACATATTTTAATACAAATGCTTTTGTAATTCAGTAGTCCCCAGTCTCTTCCTCTCTCACAAGATTAAGAAACAAGATGAGTGGTAAAATGACTAAAATTAATTTTATGATTGAACAACTAGCTAAAGACTTACCAATAGAAGGTAAAGAAAGAGTACTGGCTACTCATTTGTAATTATTTTAAGAATACCATCTGATTTTTTCCTGTGAGATCTTTTGTTGTTTTTTTAAAAACTTTATTATAAACATGTTAAAAACAAAACGTGAAAGTGCAAAAGTGTGTGGCCCCACCATGGGTCAAGCATGAAACACTAATTGCCATTATCACTAGGGATTGAACCCCACTTTTCCTCAATGCCCTTCATGAGGTTACACATGTAGGATTAGCTGTCCATCTTCGACCATGAAGAGTGCCTCCTTAGTGGCCCAGCACAACAAAAACTGGTTGACATTTTGCTATATTTTCTTCTTTATGCCATGTTTTCAAAAGGTGTTTGCCTATTAGACTATAGACTAAAAGTCTGATTTCACCCCATAACAGGAAGAGAACACAAACAGCAGTAATACAAGTTTAACTCTTAATTTTATTCAACAATGATTTAGAGAGACTTTTTTTTAAGAATTCTATTTGCTGGTGCGGTCCTTGCTATTTAAATTTAATTTTTCATCAAAGGAAACTGAAAGGGATTCTATCTATCTATCTATCTATCTATCTATCTATCTATCTATCTATCTATAAAACCTAGAGTGACACCAATGACTTATTTCACATATAGCACAAGTGAACTATCTGAGAGTAATGACTGCCAACTGTAGCCAAATCTGCAGTAGTAAACTTCAAGTGAAAGGTTATGGTACATTCCCAGTCCCTTGATCACTGTACTGGTTAATAGTGGAAATATAGCTTTACACATTATCACCCTGGGTAAGATTTTGTCAATAGTTTCGTATTATGGAATTTCAGGGCTGATTAATGATTCATGTTTCACTTAGGCTAGTATGAAAAAAAGACACTATTAAGTTCATTATCAGAAGTCTCCTGTGGAAAGAATTCTACATTATTCTGAGTAAATCTAAACTGAAAAGATCAGGGTAGGAATCGATATTAAAGCTATTGATGGAACTGTAATTGTTACCAGCTGATACTTTTTAGTTTTGTGGAGTAATATTTATTATTATTATTATATGTTGTATTCAAGCTGAAAAATAGTGTTAGCTGATATCAAACAGGAAGAAAAAGGAACTTCTGTAAACACTTCAACCCCATAAAATATAATTTAAAGTCTGTTTAGACTAAGAGAGAGAATCCCCAGGAGCAAAGCCATTGATCTCTTGTAACTTCCCAGCAGTCTACTGGATGCAGGTATATGTCCACTGTGTCTGTAAAAGCAGCTGCCTGCTGCAACTTAGTCTTGTCCATAGCTCCCTAAAGAATACCTGCTGTCTTAGTAGGACTAATTGGTGGATTTCTGGAAGCAACTGCAGGGATTCCAGTTCATGTGGCAGGATTTTTAAATCTCTTGTTTGCTAGATATTATACTGGGTTCTTCTGCCCCATTCCAGTTCCTCTTGTTTGTGAATAGTATTTTTTATATATAAACCTCTGAAATAGCCCCAAGCTCTCCTGCCTTTCTTATTTCCTTTAGGAGATTTGAAAGAGATTTAGTAGAACGTGAACCACCATTTGGCCTGCCTTTTTCCTTAAAGTAGTTCTTTGTAAGCGACTAAAGGTGACTTTGAACTAGTTTGTAAGACTTTTTTGTTCTTAACTAAGAAAAGATGACATAACAGATATTAAATTGGAATAAATATTTCCTGCAGTACAACAAATACTAGTGCATTCACTGTCAATAAATAGGAAGTTATGTGCCTTAAAAAGCTTTTATCATCTTCATATTTGTTTAGCCATTAATTATTGACAGTGCCTGTGCTGACTACACACACAAGTGTGCATACATTCTTAAAATGGTTGTCTCTCTCTTTCTCTCTCTCTCTCATTTGTGCATAGGCTGTTTCCGTCTCTTAATTTAAAGCTGGTTCATTTATACTCACTTATTTCAGTTGGAAAGGGATTCATACCTTTGTCAATCTAGTTCCCCAGATGTCTAGTATCATTTTATAAGATAACTAGGGAATTAACATTTTGAGAACTGTAAGATACTGTATTTACTCAAATCCAAGATAAGACTTGTTCCCCAGTCAGCATGGGGGAGGGGAGGAGGAACCCCTCATCTTAGATTTGAATATAAAGTGGGTCGGGGCTAGAGTCAGATAGACAGCAGCTGCCTGCCCCCCCTCAACCCTGCACTTGCCCCATGCAACTTGTGCCCCCTCTCCCCCATCCCACCCCCTACCTTACTGTCAGTACAAGTCAGCTCTGGCTCATGCTGGATTCTCTCCTAGGCATGGAGTACTGGAAAACTCCATTCCCTGCTCGGCCAAGCTGGAACATCACCGCTGCTGTATGGCCCAGGAAGGGCTGCACTTTCATGCGCTGTGCTTCATGATCTGACAGGGGACAAAGCCCCAGCAGCATCTGGCATTACAGGGGGGTGGGGGAGGCATAGATTATGAGATGTGATGAGGGAATGGGTAGAGATTGTGGGGAGCTGGGGGAGAGGCCAAGACTGTGGGGAGCTGTGGGTGAGGAGGTGCAGGGTCGGGGAAGGGCAAGAAACCTACAGGGGGAAGTGTAGGGAGAGAGGACAAGGGGGCTGCTTGACCTGCTTTCCCTGCTGCAGCAGTCAGGTGTTGGGGTGAATTTAAGACAAACTTACAAAAATTAGATTCTATACCTGGAAATTATAACAAATTTATAATTGTTCTAGATGTATTATCTAATTATTGTCTTAAATTCAGGGTTGTCTTAGATTTGATTAAATAGATTTAAGAGAAGCTAATGAGATTTTAATGATGTCCATGATGCAGTACTGATTTTTAGCAGCTGAGGATCTACCCTACATTTTTGTCTGTTACAGACACTCACCTTTGTATCACAGATTTTTTTTTCAGGTTGTACTCTTAACAGTAATTCTGAAAACACTGTAACTGCACATGACAGACTTTTCCTTTGCATCTCAAGCCCAGGGTATGATTAATAAAACTCAGGATCTCTTTAATAACATTGTGTACTATTTAAAAACATTGAAGGTATTAGGTTAACTACGCCTTTCAAAATACCTTCTGTACATGTATAAAAAGAGCTCTTTTTGTTTCTCTAAATATACTATCACCAATAATAGATGTTATAAAATAATAAAAGTTAGTATGGTAACATTGTAGTTGCAGCGAGCTAAAGATTTCTAAATTTGTGAAGAAGAATAGGATCTATCTTAAGGTTTCATGTTTCCATTGGTTTTGTATACCTTAATAAAATTTATTTGGGTTAGAGAATGATATGATCCATAGAAAGAAATGCCACGCTCTTGAAGCTTCCTCTGACTGCAGTTGCATTTATTAGTGCTTATCACCTTTGAAGAGGCAGTGATACAGTTGACCGATTACTAGATCTGGCCTCTTCCCCAACCTGGCAACCTGAATAAATGTTTGCATTTCTTTCTGCCTCTGCTACCTCTACAAAATGTAGCTTCTTCAAGACAGGACCTTTCTCTTATTATTTTCATAACTCACCTGGCAAAATATGAATTTGAGCCAATAACTTCTAGGATATTCAGCAACCATTTCCTCCAGACAAGATACAGTACCTACTATAGGATGCAAAATTCTAAATGCTCTAGTCCTAGACCTAGTCAAATAAGTTTAAAACCTGGTTTAAGGGCCTATTTAAAAGGCAGGTTGGAAGGTTACTGATGTTGACACTACCTTCTTGGGGGGTGGAGGGGGAAGCGGGGAGGAAGTAATTTTCTATGAGTCTCATTTATTTCTATTGAGTTTCAAGCTATCTAAAATGGAGATGTGTCTTTGGGTGACAAAGAAAAAAGAGGTGCTCAAGAAAATTCCCTTCTTCATATTTGCTTTATAAGATGATGGGATTCTATAGTCAAAAAGAAAGGTCATAATGAATTCAAAATTTTAGGAAAAGTGGTCTGTATGTGTGCATGTATGGGGGTAGGGGGGAGGTGGGAGGGAGGAAAAAGCAGGGTGCTGATGAGAGATTGGTGTTAAGTAATGTAGGCAAACCATTTTTGGTTTTACCATTACTATAAAGGTTTTTTTCCTCTGGATCTTTTGAACTCTGAATGTGCTTCTCTACCTACTTAGGACTTGCTGTCAAAATGCTTGCTGCTCTAGTTATCACTTACTTAAAAAATAAGTTTTAAAAAAAACAAACCAAAACATTGTATGTTATGCCTTGTGGTGACTACAGAGTTTACACCAAAATCAGAAGGCAAACTGTATTTTCTATAAGACACCATGTTTTCTTTTCTTTTTTTATTTGTGTGTTCGTTTATTTGCTTGTTTGGCTAAATCAGAAAAGGGATATTTTGGACTATTAATGAAAGGAGATGGGTGTGCCAATGTATTGCACTACAGCTCATCATACTGGACTCCAATATGATAACAGATGTGCATCCACCCAGGAAATTGCCATTTTCAATAAGAAGCAAGCAGCAAATGAATTTTCATGCATGGAAAAATAATGTAATAAACTGAGCAAGGCCCCTGACTTGATAAATTATATGGTTGTAATGTGGGGAAAACTGTTTGTTTAAATGTCTAAACCTTCAATAGACCTATAAAACAGGAGCTATAAAACTTCTTACACCCAAAGGTAAAATAACAAGCAGAAGGGTTGCAAGGAAAATATGTCTAAAAGTTTTCAAGCTCTGTATGGCTTTCTATATATATCTCTATAAGGCAATTTTATTTTTTCAGCATCCAGTATAGTTGATTCTTAGATGGTATTTGGTAAGTACCTTATATTTATACATTTGTTTATACTCAAACAATGGTCTTTCTCAAGACCCTTACAAGAAAAATAACTCAGCTGTATGTAAAGACTACCTAATGCCTGACACTTTATTCCTGTTGAAGTTAATGTAAAATGCCCACTGATTTCAGTATCAGACTTTGGTGAAAGAAAAAAATATGAGGTGGACCACTTGCTCCAGAATGATTTATGTTACATGAATGAAGCTTTTTGTTGTACTGTTTTTCATTTTGGGTTCATGGACTTATTTACCTTCCGCTGGACTTCATGGACTTTTGTCTGGGGTTGGTTTGCTTGGTTGTGAGCCTTTGAGTGACATTTACTATAGGGGCAGTAATCTTATTGTATCCACTTTAGCAAAAACAGTTGGTGTCTTGGATGTTTGGACCAATTTTTCCTGTTTTGGCAGCCTTCTACCATAGACGGCTGGGTACTTTGGGCTACCTGCTCACAGTAAGTCTCTCTGTCCCCCTTGACTCCCCCGCCACATCTTGATCTTAAATAGAAAGAATGAAGAAAAGGGAGGGTTCTACGTTAATATAGGCTATGTTAATGAGTCCTATCAGTGATTTTCACATGGGGCTCTGCCTTCCCTACACTCCATCCACTTGCCAAGCGAACTTGATGGCTCCAGTTGTTATAGTTCTAAGCCAATGGTATCCTGTGCTTCTCTCGCCCTTGGTTTATACTCAGACCTTCCTTGTGTCCGGGTGAGAAGTACATTTTTTTATCAGTCCCTTTTGTGTCAGGAAGTGGGGAAGAAATGCATTTATAAATTTTAATTCAAGGCCCTTGATGGCCTGACAGCTTATCCCCACATATGTCTATGAGGAGTCCTAGGTTGTTCTACTCATGCTACCAATTCATAGAAGTGTAAAACATAGGAATCGAATCAATTCATAAATGCTATAAGAAATATCAAACTCAACTGAAATTCAAGGATCAATCCATTAGTTCCCTGGCTGCCATGACATTGGCTTCAATAATCAACCTTTGAGGTGGGGGTTACCCCACCCAGACTGTAAACACTGCTTAAAGTTGTGTGTCTTCTCTTTTTTTTTTTTTGTCTTTTACTTTACCTTGCTTGTCATGTGCATGTCTTCTGGGCTTTGGCATAGGGTTCTTCCCAGTATCCTCCTCTGGGCTTTCTGTTTTTGGGCACCTGAACACAGGCTCCCACACAGATTTCTGCTCCCCCGTCCTGTGCCATGAAATAGCCTCTGGGTCTCAAATCTAGAGAAGAAGCACAGGTGCTTACCATGCTCTCTGTCAGGGAGAGCAGAGTAAACGTGGTGTTTTTTCTCTCTTAGCTAAAAGGCATTTTGGGTCTTTTAAGCTCCAGTGGTGGGCATAGGTTTTTGAAGTCAGATACTTTATTTGTAACTAGAGCAAATTACCGTGCAGTAAGCATCACCGTCTGTATGTGCAGATGATTACTATGCTGTAATTTGCTCTAATCATGATTAAATTTGCTATCTTTAAATACAAGTTGCAAATACAGACCTGATGACTTACTGCGTACTATCGCACATGTAGACGGCTGACTGGGAGCAAGTAAGTTGAGCAGCAGGGGGCAAGAGATTGTTCCCTGCTGCCAGGGCAGGCTCCACTACTGGAGCATGGGTGGGAACAATGACCTCCTGTCCTGACAGCAGGGAGCTCTGAGCCCCTGTTTTATGATCATGATTGGGGAACAGGGGTTGCGAGATTCTTATCTTCCAACCCTAGGTCCACAGTCATTGGTCCCAGACTGGGAGAGTCTTTGCAAATCTGCTCCCACTTCCCCACACATGTAGGTAGCTGTCCATGGTGTGTTTACTCTAGAGTAAATTACATGGTGATTTTACTTTAGAAGAACAATGGGCATGTCTATATGTGCAAAAGCTATGGGGCAGCTTTACACTAAAGGTAAGTTACTCTAAAGTAAAACCACCCCAGAGCATTTGCACATGTAGACACATTGTTCCTCTTTCTTTGCCTGTATCACTAAGCAATATGGTCCTTAAAGAACTTCTGTCACTTATTTTTGCCTTTCATTACTGGTTAAGGCAGCCAGCTTGGCCCTTGAAGAGTTTTGTGAGTTGGTCAATTTTTTTTATTGTGTTTCCTTCCCTGCCAGCAACTTAGGATGAATGGTGGAATTTTTGTGTGAAATGTATGCCCTTGTTTCTCTTTTCAGGTTTTTCTAAAATATCTTTTTTACAAGGCCTCAGCTTTCCCTTTCATCAGAACTATGAAGTTCAACAGGTAGAGAACTTCACTGATTGTCAGAATGAATAAATTATCAAAGGTTTAGAAAGAGAAATAATCTAACCAAAATAAATAAAGCTAGCTAAAACTCATAACCTAAACAAAGGCAGCCAAAGAAAATTTAATTTTTTATCTGGAAAATGTAACTAAGAGAAAAAAAGCAAATAGCTATTTACAGAGTGCAACAGTAAAACAAGTATGGAAAGTGCTTGGGGAGTACAATCATAAACAAGCAAACACAAAACAAAGTGTTTCAGAAAAATGCAAATAATCAGAAATTTCAATCAAAAAAGAGGGAAAACTGAACACATGCTTCGTGTTGTACTTTTGGATCAACCCCTCAGGTGTATACAAGGGCATGCAGAACCAGTGGTAGTAAAAATTGTTGCCTGTAGCCATTTTCTTTTTTTCTTCTTCCTTCCCCCTCCGCCCCCCACGCCTCTCCCTGCAGTTCTGGTGCATGTAGTGTGAAACACAGTTAGGGGAAGGAGACTGATTTATTTTTTCTGTGGGTTGATATCTAGAGCCTGCAGCCATTGGCAAAGCTAGGATTTTAAAAACGGGGGTACAGATAGTGTTGTGCATCATCACATATAACACAAGATACCAGTATATTTTTCTTCAGTTAAAAAGTAACTAGAAGTTTGACTAATATGCTAGGGGCATAGGGCTATATTATTCAGTTTAAGGTTGAAGCAGATTAAATATAAAATTAAACATAATTTGACTGGAATCTGCATTAATTTGCAATATCTTATATTATTTCTAAAAAACACAAAAATTAGGCAAAATAATCAAAAGATGTTGCTTCTTTAGTTCTGTAGTCATTAGAATTAAATGTACATCTCTCTTTCTGATCCATAAAACAAATGTGGCCTTCTTGAGCATCTTCAAAGTGCAACTAGTGCTTCACTAAAATTTATTTCCACACCTGATTTAATGATCATGTGAGTTAACACTTCTAGCTAGAGTTAAAAGCAGTCTTTAGGGCTGTGACATAGGAACTCCATTACCGGGAGCCACTAGCAGACAGCAGAATAGCAGAAGAAAAAATAGCTTAATTAGTGGAACATCAAAAAATTAAAAGGAGAGAGGATCATTAACACACATGGAATGAAGAGTTTAGACGGAATCAAGTAGATTATAATGAGCCATGAAGTCAATTAACAGTCTCCATGCTGCCAGTATAGAAA
This sequence comes from Gavialis gangeticus, assembly GCF_001723915.1. Taxonomy (NCBI): domain Eukaryota; kingdom Metazoa; phylum Chordata; order Crocodylia; family Gavialidae; genus Gavialis; species Gavialis gangeticus. The sequence goes on along the minus strand of NW_017729033.1, from coordinate 57,885,955 downwards.
AGCTGCTGCTTCTACTGGGTAGTTGTTTTTAAGCTTTGGTTGAACCAGGAATCAAAGGGGTGGCAGAGTGGGGGGTACAACTGTACCAGTGCATGCCCCCTGGATCTGCCTTTGACTGCAGCTCATTGTAGGGTGCAGGATATGTTGGAAGTGTGGGGGTGACAAAGGACCTCTGTTGCCCCCACAGAGCTTGGAAAACTAGGGGCTTATTTGGAGGAGCCCCCACTCCATATGTCTTTGCTGCCCGCACTGGAAAATACTATGATGAGGGACTTATTTGGAGAAGCCTTGTTAATTACCAAGATGTCTAGCATGTTTTGGCCTGCCAACAAGTTTGCCTGAATTCCAGCATGACAAATTTACAACCATCACCTCTCAAGAGTGGGTTAGGATCAGGAGGGATATTAATTAGATACTTAAGCTTGACATCTCTTTTCTATGAGGCACAGTCTGGGTAAGCCACTGGAATGAGTCTGGGGGAAACTGTGAAAACCATTTGGGCTTGGCTTGTATTGGGAAAACTGAATCAATTCTGAAGCAGTTATGAATTGTATCAAAGATCATTGCCTCATTCCATTCCCCCAAAAGACAGCTTGTGGTAGGAATGACTTTGCATTAGTTAGTTTTGATTTAAATATCTTGCAGGCCAATCCTGACATTATCATTTTTAAATGAACACACAGTAGGCCTGGGCCTGGGCATAAACATATAGTGGGGGCTGGTGTGTGGAAGAATAAACAACTCTATGAGCCTCTGACACAATTTTGTGGGAGATATGAAGCCCTGTTGCATATATTTATAAAACCACAAAAGAGGCAATAGTAATGATATTGCTTGGTTTGGACCTTCATTTTCACCACTCAGACCGCGTCCCCATGAGTGTGGATGTTTGTTTCCCTAGGGACAACTAGAAGCAGGACACCTTGTGCCTTTGCTACTTGTCCTTGGGAAACACTTGTGCCATATGCCCTCTGACGTGTGTCAGGTTACCTCAAGTGGGGTAGGGGAGGCTGGGTTGGCAGCCTTTCTTGGGGTCCTGGGGACCTTCTGGGGATGCTGTAGCAGCAATCCTGCTGCTTGGAGTCTGGCCAGCAGCTGGAGTGTGGCTCCAGGTGGCCAGGCTCCAGTTTGGGTTTGCATGTGTTGTCCTTGCATGTACCACCCCGCTTTTATTGGTGTGGGTTTTTTTGACTCTGGGATCTCCTGGGGCCAAAACCCTCCCCCCTGTGCTGCTACCTTGTGTCTTGGAAATTAGCTCTGTGAGTGCTGCCAGTGCAGAGGCTATCTTGTAAGCATCATAGTAACAGGCCCTGCACGTGGCCTTTGCATGACCTATGGGCCTGTCACTCAAGGGTGACCTAGTTTCCCTGTCAGACGCATGCCCAGTGTGAGGGAGGATAACAGTGCGCATGCCCAATTATGTTATATAATCAGACTAGAAAGTTCTGTGGAGTATACATTCTGATTGGCTACCAAATTCTGATAAAAGTCTAGCGAGCCCCCTCCCACAGAGGGAGGGAGGGGGAGAGAGAGAGAGAGAGACAGACCCACGTGACTGGAGACAGAGGCTGACTCCTTCAGGGACTGTCCTCCAGTTAGGCCCTTGGGCCTATTGGCCTCTCTCCCCGCCTGGCGTTCTGTA
>NW_017729033.1:57882643-57884241 GCF_001723915.1 Gavialis gangeticus | reverse complement strand
GGGTTCCACCGTGACACTTGGGACCCTTTCTCTGGGGAGGGAAACCCAGCATGGCATCATGAACAGGATCTGTGGGAGGCGAGGAGTCTGAGATAATAAGAAGCTGCCCATGGTGCAGCGGAGTCTGCCCGATCACCGGCCCGGACGATATAAGGGCCCATAATATCTATCACCAGGCCATGGATTCGGCCGAGAGTGTGATCAAGGGGCACCTATCTCTCTGTGGGGCGAGAGATCGCAAATGGGCCATTCAGCTAAATACCGGGGCGTACTGCTGCATTATGCAAAACCCCCAGGCCGTTTCCTGCCCTGAGGAGGAAAGCGGGGATATGCCACTGGCCCGTACTAGCCCCCCGGTCGTGGCACTCAGCCCAGCCCAGGAGTTTGGCCGGTGCGTCCGGTATGTGAACGAGGGAGGCAAGGAGATACCAAGGGACCTCTTTCTGTGCCCGAACATTGTGGCCAGATCGAAAAGCCATGAGTTCCTGACGCGGCTCCAAGAGGCCATGGAGCGAGATGGCAGACGGGGGAAATGGATCGGAGGCAAGATATGGAAGAAAGGCTGTTTAATAAATAAACTATTTAGTGACTATCTCACATTATTGGGGGAATTTGTGGAGCGGGAGAATCAGCTTGAGACCGCCACCCAAGCTCTCACTAAAGAATTTGCTGAGCCGCCATTATCGAACAGCACCAGCGAGGAGGGGAGTGTACAGAAGGACGTAATGATGTCACCCCCACCAGCGTCCAATCCTCCCAAGGCGTCGAGATGCCCAGCCCCCCTGCCTCCCAGTCAATCCACCGTCATGGTCCCGCCTCCACCCGTTTGGGACTCAACCCCCTTGCCCTCACCACCATCATTCATAGCCACACCCAAGCCGCCTCCACGACGTCACCAACCTCCCGCAATAGTGCCACCTATTGAACTTGCAGTGCCACCACCCTATGCTAGCCAACGAAATAAGGATGACAATGTGGTTGAGGACCATGAAAATACAAGGAAGCCCATCGACATCAGGACTCAAGGCGTTAATAAAGCAACACACGAATGACATGATCGTACCAAGCCCATCACACTTGCGCAAGGAACAACAGAAGACGAGTTGGCAACAGGGTCAAATAGTGATTTAGAGCTAACCACTGCTTTCCCCATTGTGGTCCGGAAGGTTGTGGGAGGACCACAAGGACAGAGTCAGATAACAGTGACAACAAGGTCTAGGACCCACATTGAAATGAGTGAATTAAAAAAGGAGACAGGAATTCAACCTCAGGAAACCCCGATTGCTTGGCTGGGAAGACTTGTGGCTGAAGCCAGCAGTGAAACAGTTGACCGGGACGAAACCTTGCAACTAGTCCGCAGCACGGATTGGAGCCGGGCCAAAGTGGTCGAACCGGTTCCGATACTGGGCAATCAGTACTGGCCTATTTCGATTCCAGCCCTTGTTGCCAAAGCATTGCAACATAAAGTCCACTGCTGGCATGAGGGGGCAAATACCCGCAACATCACAGCTACTGTATTAATCCATGCAATTATCGGGGTATCATACGCCTTATGGACTCCAGGTCATCAGCCATTAAATCTCACTCCGGCTCAAGTA
>NW_017729033.1:57880755-57881252 GCF_001723915.1 Gavialis gangeticus | reverse complement strand
GACAAGACAAAAAACGAATAAGTGCCGTCGACGCAAGTCCGGCGATCGACGGCTATCCCACCTCCACTTACCTATTAGAGGAACAACAAATGGACAATGAGCAATGCCGAAACGATGACAAACTAATACCACCATACGACAACCCAAAATGGACCAAGTCCGAATTGATGAATAAACCGAAGCGAAGCCAACTACAAGAAATCGAATTGCCACGAACTGAATTTACTCCGTCCAACCTCGAACTAAAACGTAACGATCTGAAAACATGCGAGTTATCGATAGACGAATCAAGCTACAGCGAATTGGAACTAACCGAACCGATTGTAACCAAGCGAAGTGACCTGAACCTGAATGAACTAAGAGCAAACGAATCAAGGAAAATGAAAGCAACGTACATTGAGCGAGATGAACTGCAGTGATTCGCGATACCTGCACGAGCCATGTTGAAGCAAAATGAAGCGACACCAGATGGACTAGAACTCAAGCGACATATAAAA
>NW_017729033.1:57873416-57880744 GCF_001723915.1 Gavialis gangeticus | reverse complement strand
CACTTGGGACCCTTTCTCTGGGGAGGGAAACCCAGCACCTTGCAGTGCAGAGAACACCTGAATGTGTGGTATGTAGCACCACAGACATGTCTGCGGTGCCACATACTGCATGGCCACACTTGCCTAGATGCAGCTTTAGTGGGCATGGGGACAAGCATGTAGAAATTGTCAAGAAGAGTTAGGACAAAACTCTAAAATGTTGTTCACACTAGACTGAAGCCTGTTTTACCCCAGAGAAGTCAAAAGTGACCCTGGCTTTATAGTTACTGTCTGCCCACCAGGAACTACTTCTTCTCCCTTTCCCCTTAAAGAACAGCGGTGGTGGGTGTTACTTACTGGGCTGAATGTCTGCTATAGGGCTGTCATTGGTGTGTGTGCTGAGTTGCTTCTTGAAGAAATCTCCAAGGATTTTGCTGGGGATGAAATCATGTTGGTGCTGTCCTGGAGTCCTGGGTGGTTCTGGGTCCTAGTGGTTCTGGGCACAGTGCCAAGGGGCTGTTTCCTCCAGCTACTTGAGACAAATGTCTCCTCCTCTGATGTTCTGATTATCACAGTCACGAGTAATTAGACATGAGGGCACTGTGCTGAGGGCAGCAGTGAGTGCTTCTTCAAACTTCTCCAAGTTTGAGGTACATTACTGGGTCTCTTCCAGACTGTTTATTGTGGTTCTTGGCCAGGTTGTATTTTGAGTTAATTCATATAACATGATCTTAATGTGATCCCTAGTGCCACTAGCCTTTGTGAAAGTGTATGGAAGATATGGAGGTTCTTAGAGCTGCAGCTGAAATTGGTTCCTTGTGTGGTCCCTGAGGACATAGACCACAATATAGCAATGTTCATTAAGAATTTTTGGAGGTCAGACTTGCTGTAGCAGTTGCTGAGTGCTGCTGCAGATAAATCTGGGTGGATGCTGAGAAAATAAGGGATTAAATGACAAACAGAGGATTGGGACAACCAAGTTTCTAGGTAAAAGAAAGGAGGACGGGGGCAAGGGGGTGGACCAAGAGGAAAAAAATATGTGTAGAAGTGCTGAAGCAGCCTACTTGTAGGAGTGACATTGATAGATTCTCCATAAAGTCACCCTGTAGCACATGGATACTTTCTGATTGCATCCCACTAATGAGAGGGCTGAGAATTGAGCAGCAATAACTTTGTCTTCAGATCCTGGACTTTGGGAAGGCTTCCAAAGGGTCAGGTAGAATGTGAGCTTAGTTACATTTGGAATAGATGACTAGTGGGTCTGGGATCTCAAGAGCGATCTCAAGCTTATAACTAAAAATGTATATAGACATGCCTTCAAAGGACATGTTAGTCTGAACTGTTCTGACATTTACTGTGGATAATGATTTCTTAAGGATAATGATTCCTTATTCATTCCCCTGCTGCAAAGGATCACTTGGTTACTTGTATATGATAATCATTCAAGCCCTGATTATCTCCCACTGTTTTGTCTCCCCACTCTGTCCCCTATCTAATGAAATATTCTGGAAAAAATGCTACTTCATCTAGGCTAGGGAAATTCATTACACATAAACTGGTTTAAGTGAGCAGAAACTGCTTTAAACTCATAAAAGAACAGAAGTTCGGTTCACATTAACCAGTTTCAAAATGGCTGAAACTGGTTTAAGATAAACCTGATTTAATGTAGTATCAGACTTAACTGATTTAGGTAAACCAGTTTATGGAACTTCTGTCCCAGACCCCTTCCTGGTTTAAGTTAAACCAGAGTCCCCCAGCATGCTTTTTAATCCTGGGCTGGGCTGTATTATCTGCTCCAGAGAGCAGTGCTGGCCCCACCCCTCTGTTCCCTAGCTGGAACAGTAAGGGCTGGCTTATTGGTTCCCTGGCTGGGGTCTGGGGCCGGGGAGGGGGGTTAAATTCACCTTTCCCTGAGTACAGAGCTGCTCTTTCCTGCTGGTTTACTTAGTGCTGACTGTGACTGTGGACTATAGATCCCAGAGGCAGCTGAAAGCAGGAAGAAGAAGTGATAAGCAACCCTTTAGAATCCTGCTGCTGTGATTCTGGACTGCAAATCCTAGGGACTTCAGGGGCAGCAGGAAGAGGAAGCAAACATGCAGCCCATGCTGGCTGTGCCAGAGAGCCATGCTCTAGCACCCCTGACTTCTGGCTTGAGTCACTGCAGGCATGCATTTCCTGAATCACAAGTGAATGTCTGTTTATTTGCTTATTGGTTCAATCTTTGCAGCTTAGACTAACTTGCAAAGACTGAATCAATTCAGCCTAGGGCTTTTTGACTGTCTGTATGTAGCCTAACAGAACAGAAGTTCAGTGCACATGAACTGGTTTCAAAATGGCTGAAACCAGTTTAAGATATAATGTACTGTGTTGGACCCCTTTAAAATCCTTTTCACTGGATCATTGACTTCCCTATAGTTTCAAGTCTTTGCTCTTTTTTTCAAGGTTTTTCACAATTCACCTCTTTACTAACTCTTAGCTCATGCCTCTAACTCCCTCATACTACCTCTTGACATATCACACGTATGCCCTTTCAATATACCCAACTCAGACTTACTTTTACAATCCTTACTGGAACTGCCTTGATAAACACACAGCCTTTAAATACCTTCTTAAGATCATCAAAAGATATTGTCAATGATCACCTTAGATTTTAAATACCATACAAATGTATTTCTAAAACTACTTTTTAGATATCCATATTAACTCTCCTAGCGACCATGCTGCCATTTCTTCTCTTCCTTTTGTTGACAATTGTCTTATTTTACTTAATTTGGATCATAAACTCCAGAGTGAATGGAATCCTCTTTTTTCTATATTGCAAGTTGCTGTGAATATTTGAGGTTGGTATGCAAGTAAATTATTATAATTATTATAATCAAAATCATTATAATATTGTTGCTAAGATTATAATTATTATAATATTAGCAGCAAATATCTCTTTCTGAAGAATCACTGTGCTTCAAGGTTGTGACAGAAAACATTCCACATTATACTTGGCATTGCTCCATGTATCATTAGTGGCCCACTGGCACAATTTCAGAACAGCCTTGCTAACCAAATATAAAATCATAGCCTTCCCCCTCCCTTTTAGTTTGGGCCTGGCAGGTCTTGTAATGAAGATTCTGCCTAGGGTTTGTGCAGTTGTGTGATTGAATTGCCAAACTAAATTGTATAACATTCCTATGAAATCATTCTCAGTTTGCTTAATTGTTCATCCAGAATTACTGCTGGAGACTTTAACACAATTTAGATCCTATCCCAACTGTCTTTCTGTAGTGTATCATGGGATTTCATAACATAGTTTCTGCAATTTACAGTGCTGTAATTTGTATATCAATAAATCTGCATAAAATCAGGGTATGTCACCCCTGGTTTGTCTTTTCTTCTGCTGTAAATTAACCTGCTACATAATTTAATACTCTTTCTAACTTGTGATTATTACTGAATATTTTTGCCAGCTTGCCATACTTTACCAAATCATGTGTTGCTTATACTCCCATTTATATCATGTACATCTCCTTTGAATTTACCATGGTTTGTAGAGTTTTGGTTAATGTGACAGAGAAGCATAGTACATATTTTTACATATTTCCATTTATTATATGATTACAATGATTTAATCAGGATGATTTTGGGCTTAGCACCTGTATTTTAAAATGAATGTTTAAATTTTACCTGCTGGAAAATCTGGCATCGTTTATGTTGCTTAGCTCAAATATTGCAGTGTGATTATTAAATTCAAGCTAAGAGTGGGACCCTACACCTCAAGCTGCTGACCGGCAAAACTCATGATGTGGGTGGGTGACACTGTGTGTTAAGGTGCGCCCTTCCTGGCACTGGGGCCTCTGCACAACATGGCAATGTGCCCCAGTGCGGCCTCCTCCTCCTCCTCCCCTACAGTCTCATGCCCGGTCCACCACTTTACATGACAACAGGTAAAATAACTTAGCTGGCTCAACACCAGTAGCATCAGCAGCAGTATCAAAGGTACCCAAACGGAACTGTCACAGAGCCTTTCTTTTTATAAAGGAATTGACAGCAAGAAGTAAAGATGTTGTGTTGTGTTGGACATATGATGTTATTCACAGTGTGTGATGGCTTATCTTGTGTTTTTATGTCTATATGTGTATTATTGAAAAAAATAGTACATAAAAAAAATGTATCTGGTCCTGGATGGAAGGAATAGTAAAGAAGCCAGAGGCTGGCCTGGCCTGGCCCACAATGCAGGCAAGAAAGCCAGTCAGTGAAAATAGAAATGGAAATGTCAGGGGGTGAGGGACAGGATGGGGTTGGGGTAGGGGGGAAAGGGGGATGTAGCAGCACAGGTAAAGGTGGAGAGGTGCCTGGGGTGTCAGATATCTGGCAGGTCAGTGTGCCAGAATTCCACTGTATATTGAGTCCATTAATTTCTGTACCTACTACCTAGGAGGCTGGTGCTGGGAGAGATGGCATGAGAAAGTGGATCTCCCTCTTCCACATCCCCTCATCTCTGCACTTCGGCCTCCCTGACTTTGTTGACCTGCCCCTGCGTCCAGTGACTGAGGGATTTGGGGCCGCCAGTGCACATGCTCCGCTTCACACTTGGGTCATACATTCCTGCCATCATGTGGACCATACTGGACAACAAGGGATCCAGTCATCTCCTGACGCCCTCCTTCAGCTACCTCACTAGTGTCTGCACATCTGGTGACAGTGGCCTGCCCCAGCCAGGAACATTGACCTCCTAGAACTTCTCCATTTGGTGTTCTAGTTCCCTCACTAGGGGTATCACCTGGCTGAGGACAGCATCACCAATGCTAAGGGTCTAAGTGGCCTAGAGGAAGGGCTTGAGGACCACCAAGATCTGGGAGATGGTACCTCACTCAGCTCTATTCAGGGGGCTGCTGATCCCAATCTCCCCAAGCAAGGACATCTCATGGATGGCCATCTGTTGTTCCACGAACCTTATGAGCATCAGGTATGAGGAGTTCCACTGAGTCTCCACATCCTGCATGATTTTGTGCTGCGGGATGCTCAGCTCTGCCTGTTTCTCCTGCAGCATCTTGCCCACCTTGATGCTGCGGTGGAAGTAGCGTGCCACCTTCTTGCATTTCAAAATCAGCTGGCTTGTAGCAGTAGTGGTGGTGGTGCCATCACTGGCTGCCCTGTCCCCCTCCAAGGCATCCCTCACTATTAGGTGCAGCCTGTGTGCCACACAGTGGATGCCAATAAAGTTGGCATCACGGACAGTCTTCATCATATTGGCCCCACTGTGGTGACCATGAACCCATGGATGAGCTTGGCCTGCCCAATGAGCCACCCCTGCATCATGCGGTGCATGGCTTCCATGATTTTCTTGCCGTTGTGGACTCATCCAGCACCTCGGCTTTCAATCGAAACCACTGATGTCCTGACTGTGCACACCAGTGCCCTGTGAGGGAGAGGTAGGCGTGATCACCATCCTGGCTGCTCCAGATGTCAGAGGTGAAGTGCAAGGCTACCTGTGGCCCTGCCTTGTGCAGATCCTCCCTCAAGTACTCCCTGCATGCCTCATACAGGGAGGGCACTGCCATCCTGCTAAAGGTGGTGCATGCAGGCACTTTCTGAGATGGGCCAGAAGTGCTGCAAACCACCTAAACCCTGGCTGCTCGACTAGGGAGAAGGGCTGGCTATCCAGAGCAAACAGTTCCCCAAAGCTCTGGGTGATCCTGCTTGCCTTGGGAATGTGCCCCCCTTTCTGCCCACCTTTCCCCCACTGGTCCAGGGTGGCCTGTCTCTGCTTTGGGGGGAAGGGAGCTTGGGAGTGTGTGGGGGACTTCTCTTTTGGCACACTCAAACTGGTGCCAGGCTGAGCAGGAAGAAGGGAAAGGGGGTGCTGACTCCTCAGATGCAGTGGAATCGCCATGGTGGAAAAGTGTCTGACATCCTTGCTGTGGCTGATGTGCCTTCAGCAGTGCTGGCAGATGGCAAACCTGGGGTCATCTGCCAGCTTAAAATGCTCCCACACTACATTACTCCTCCACTTCTGGGCTGAGAGTGAGGATCCTGCCTTATCCCACTCTTCAGCAGGCTGAGGCTCAACAGCAGGAGGAGGTGCCTCAGCTGAGCCACTTGCTTCCACAGCCTCAGCCTCCTCCGAGGTGCTGCTTTGTGGAGGAGACCTGGGTCTAGGGGAAATTTGAGGGGTATGGAGCACAAACTCTGATTCCCCCTCAGTCCCAAGAATTGCTTGATTCAGTGCACTTAGCATCCCTGGTTCCAGCTCCAGCTCCTCTGGCAGTGGGAGGCTCATGCTGAGAGATGAAATTGGGGTGGAGGAGACAGTGATTCTACTGCTGATGCCTACTTCTTGACTGAGGGGAGCTGATGCAGGTGCAGGGACATCAGGTTCAGACCTTTCTCCCATCTCCTTGCATCCACTGGCAGCACTGATGTCATGGCTGTTTGGGAAGAGAATGCATCTGTGTTTGGTGGGGGGGAGAGGGTCTTGCAGCTCTAGCTCTTGCCCATACCCCCTGTCCCTTCCCTGCCAGAAGACCTGGCACCTGCTTTTCCAGCACGCTTCTTTTTGATCTTTCCTGTGCTGCAAAAGGTCTCTGTGTGTCAATTCTTTTGTATAGTTTGTTTTATTTCCTCTGTTGTGTGCGTGCACTAGACTCTTCTTTGTTTGCTTCAGTGTTATAATTTATGTAAAAATTGTATGCTGTCTGTCTGTCATCTTTTCCTATGAATATCTGATTTTTCTTCTTTATGTTGTGTGTGTGTGTGTGTGTGTGTGTGTGCGTGCAAGCGTGCAATCTGTGTGCCTCCCTGCACAGTGGTGGATCACACTGGCAGGGAAAACATAGCTTTCTTTTTTCAAAGTATCCAAAAAATAAAAAGAGCAAATTTCAATTCTTTGAATTTATTAGTAAAAGTAATAGTAATAGCTAACCTAAGATAAGCTAAATCCTACCCAATCCTTTCTAAGAAGAAAAAGGAGCAGGCAAGTTCAACTACTGAGTAAAGCAAGCAAGCTGAAATGCTTGAGTCTGACGGTTCCTTTCTCATGCAGTTCCTGAGAGGGAACAAGCTTGGAAAAGGCACAGCACACCTCCAGGTTTTATGCTGTTTCTAGGTCCCTCCTTCCAGATGCTGTCATTGGAAAGGCAGCCAGAGAGAAATCCTTCTCACTGGCCACCTACACATGTCAGTCTTCCCCCTCACTTCCCCTCCCTCCCCTGCTCCCCCTCCCTCTTCTAACTTTCACTTTCAGCATCTGAAATATCCAAAGCATTTCTGAAGCATTTTGGAAGCTCTGAACTGCTTTGGACATCTTAACTCAGCCCACGCTTCACTCCGGGCATGCTGCTTCGGACGCCAAAGTGGCC
>NW_017729033.1:57867087-57868416 GCF_001723915.1 Gavialis gangeticus | reverse complement strand
CCTCACTTCCCCTCCCTCCCCTGCTCCCCCTCCCTCTTCTAACTTTCACTTTCAGCATCTGAAATATCCAAAGCATTTCTGAAGCATTTTGGAAGCTCTGAACTGCTTTGGACATCTTAACTCAGCCCACGCTTCACTCCGGGCATGCTGCTTCGGACGCCAAAGTGGCCCCAGATCTGAAGCACTATCTGAGGCCTTGTGCAGCCCTAGTGTCTACAGACACTGCCTGATCCTGCAGGATCAGGTCCTTGTCACTTCTGGGGATTCAGTGAGCCAACTCCCCAAGTAATCTATTCCAATGCTTAACTATATTGACAGAATGTTTTTTCTAATTATCTAACTTAATCTCCCTTGCTGCTATTTAAGACCACTACTTTTTTCATATTCACTGGTGACAGGACAAGATATAATAGCATAAGAATCGCCATGTTGAGTCATACTGATGATCCATGTAGCCCAGTTAACTTGTCTCCAACAGTGGCAGTAACAGATGCTTCAGGGGAACAGTATATAAACAGGGTATGTCTAGAGTGATTCATTCCCTATTGTATCACTCCTGGAGTACAGTGATGATGGATGCCAATTTGTAGTTATAAATTTGTAGTTACACTTATACCAACTGCAGGACTAGCCTCAAGCAGTCCTTATTGTCCCTAAGTACAAAGGTCATCTTTGTGCTGCCCTTTGTATTAAAGGGCATAAGTAGAGTGAAAGGAGTTTCTCCTTTCTCTCACACTTACCTACTATGGTCCAGACATAATTGGCTAATAGATTGAAATTCATTGAAACAAGTGTCTTAGTAGTTGATTGTGAAGCACCTAGCACATTTTGGCACCATCTGAAAAATAAATAAGGATGATGATCCAACTCAATTATAGCAATTTACTGCAAGTAGTTGAACATGCTGGGAATTGGTTAGGAGAAGATGGGAAATAGCTGAACCTTGAATGAACCGTGTAGTATATAATATAAGTAGTATATGAAGTAGTAATTCATTTCCAACTGAATATGAATACTGAATATGAATACTCCTTATGTCTATTTCTCTAAAATTATCTATAAAGTACACTTGTTGCAGACCAGGCAGCTCAGATTGGAAACAAAACATGGTGGCTTCCTCCTCCAAGTCATGCTGAAGTCATTTTGAGATTTTAGTGGCCTATGGAAAATGAGCTGGTGTTCCCATTCCACTCCATATGTGCACATTCCTATAATTAGTGCTGGACCACACTTTAGTATGTTTATCATTTGAACAGATTTCTATAAATTTGAAGTTGGCTGATCTCATGCGGCGAGCTTTAAACTAGACTCGCCAGGGGAGGGGGCTGC
>NW_017729033.1:57854093-57867076 GCF_001723915.1 Gavialis gangeticus | reverse complement strand
CTACTAGGTCCCTTCCGACCCTTAATGTATGAATCTATGAAAGTCTACCGGTCAGGAGACATTAAAAATTCTAGGATTCTTCCATTTAAAAGGGGAGATGATAGTGGTCTATAAAATCATTACAGGTATGGACAATGTGAATAGGGAACTATTATTCACTAAGTCCTGGAATACAAGGAAAAAGGAGCACCCACTAAAATTAATAGATGGCAAAAGAAGAGGAAGTACTATTTTACATTACACATAGTTATCTTGTGGAACTTGTTGCCACAGCAAGTTGTAGAAGCAGGTTGTATAACAAGGTTCGAAAAGGGGTAAGACAAATTAATGGGGGATAGGTCTATTAATACCTAATAAATAGAAAAATCAGGGTTGTATCCACTGACATCTCTAAACTAAGGATGGTGGATGCCAGGGTGATATGACTTTACTTCCCAAATATTGGCAGGGTGGATGCTTTACTCCTCAGGAGTAAGAGTGGAACAATCAGACCATTAGGGTGCCTATAGACATGCTCATTTACATTCTAATTAGAATGCTCCAGTTTTACCTCAGTCCAATGTATTAAACCCTGCACATTTAAAAATGGCCGTGGGGGTGCTTTATGTAAACCTCATGAAGTGAGCTTTAGAGAAAGCATCTTGCAGCCATTTTGAAACACACAGGGGCTTAATACATGTGATGGTGAGGTGTTTTAATTAGACCAACTATCTGGCAACTGCTCTAATTAAAATGTTCCCTCTGCCCCTGAGCACATGTATAGGTGTCCTTAGTTTCAATTTACTGAGCTGAGGATAATATAAACCTGTTAAATTACACAGTAGATACCAAGGAAATAATTACTTCAAAAAACTATAAGACTGTTGTTTCAGCACATTGGAATCAATAGGTGTCCCGAATTAGCTGAATAATACAGTGAGATCCATAATGCTGAGTGTATTTATTAGACAGACACTACCTCATCTATGCTAAGATATGGCATCATGTTGCTGCCTTTATAGTCTTTTAGGAAATAGCCATAATACTACACAGCCTAGTCAATCACACTTTGAGACAAGCTTCTTGCAGAATATCAATTGATACACTTTTGGATTTCTTAAACATTTATTGCAAAACAAAGCAAACATTTTATGAATGCAGTCTTTTAAATGGATTTGCCAAAGTAATATTTGTAATGGAAGCTAGAAGCCCAGACATAGTTTTAAAAACACTAGTTTCTACTTACATTAACTTAATTTAGATGATACATTTAATGACATAATGGGTATTAACCACTCCATAAATAAAACACAAGAAAAGGCATGATTTGTCTTCCAAAAATTATTTAGGCATTTGCAGAATTAAGATGGATGTATCCTTTTAGTTCAGAGGGGGGAGGGGGCAGAAGGAGAGAGAAAACTATCAAACCTCAGAAATCCAAACATATCAAAACTAATTTTGAAAATAAGATACCTAGTTAAACTAAATACAATAACAGTATGAAATACATGGCAAGTTTGCCACTTTTCAATAAATGGTCACAGAGAAAATAAAAAAAAAAAAGGAGAGGCCGACACCTTAAGAATTATTCATGAAAAGGTTCTACTTCACAGACATTGGAAAAAGATAACCAAACACCCTAAACAAATTATTCATTAAACTTAACCACAGGAAGTAGCAAGAGGAAAAATAAAAGTGCCACCATTAAATATAAATGCATGGTACATCACAGCAGGAATAAAGTGAATGTCATTTAAGAGAAGCCAGCTGCATGCAGTAAACACATTAAGAAATTAAGGCTTCTCTTGCAGAAATAGTAAAGTAAAAAATTAAAAATGGAGATCATTACATAGTACAAGTGAAAATTAGTAATGCCTCTGTTGAAATACTTATTAGAATATTAAATTGATGAAAGTATTTCAAAAAAGTGAAATCCCCTTCTTTGTTTTTTCTAAATTTAAATTTTGAATTTTAAGGGGTCCATAATGATTTCTTGTTGGACCTCTACCTCAATTACATCCTATATTAACTTTAGGATGTTCAAATTTTTAAAGATAAAATTAGCTTTCTGGTCCTAAAACTTTTGATGGAACCCTTCACTTCCTTCTCTAACTTTGTGTCTATTATCATGTCCCTTTTTATCACTTTTGTGTGATCTATAATGTCCTTCCTCTGATTTTTCCACATTTTATCCTCTTCATTTGGCCTCTGTTGGGTCTCTATTTATCCACAATCTATTGGTCCATTTTCTAAAGCTTTTTTTTTTTTAGGTACAATTTCTATTCACTTGACCATACAAAGTATTTTGATACCATGTATTAAAGAGATTTTATTCTATATATGTAATTAAACAGCATATATCACAGGAGTACTCAAGCAACTTCTAGAAGTGTGGAAATGACACTTATGTCTGTCATGTGTGGTTCACTTTGTTTTTTATTTTTTGGAGGAGCCTTAATGGTGGGCTTTAAAAAAAAAAAGTATGTTAAATTAGATAAGGTTAAAGAAGTGAATCTTGCCTTTGAAAGACAAGCTCAACATGCAATACACTCCATAATCTCAGACTAATCTCTGAGAGAGTCGTCTTCTGTAAAGACATCTTTTTATAGATCTCAGAGTTGTCATTCAAGATATATAACTATAACATAAATCATTTCACAGGCGTAAATTTTTAGTGACACATGCACACTCCTCAGAACAAATATTCCTGAGAATAGCCACTCTCTTTCTTCCATTTTAGACAGAGCAAGAAAATAAGTGATTTGCAGTACTGTTAGAAAAACTGAATTAGAAACCAGACTCTCAAGGTGTGAGGGCACTCAACTAGGAGGAGTCCTGGTTTCTGGGCTCTACTCCCAGATCTGTTTCTGGCTTTTATCCAACAACTGTTTGTATGTAAAATTTATTCATTGTCCAGGGAAGCAGAGATCAGAGCAATAGACTATTCCAATGTGAATATCCTAAACACTAAGCTGCAGTTATGCTCCCTGTTACTGCCACACAAGGAGTGAAAAAAGCACTCTCTCAACCCCAAAATTGATCAAGCCTATAAGTTTATGGTTAGGACTCTGTCTTGGGAGATTATAGATGTGGGTTTAAATCCCCTCAGGCTTAGGAGGCTCTTGAATGAAGGTCTTCCAATTCCTGGGTGAATTGTAGGATCCTGTGGATTGAGCTGCCTACACTTCAGAGGGGGGTGAGGTTTTAGATACACTCTTTGCTTCTGTTGGCTACATCTAGGCAGTTTTTGAAGGTGTCCAACTCCCCCCCTCCCTAAGATGCTGTATAGGGAATTTAAATTGCAAGCTATCTGCTCTGTGACCCAGGTGTCCAGAAGTTAGGTCACTGGCGATGTGTAGGGAGTGCACGTGGGTACACGTGCAGCCTCTGAGTGTGGCGGTGCACCCCCTATGAAAAGGTGCTGCTGACACTGCAGGAGGTCGTACCTGCAGGAGGTCACCACATGTCACCCCCACTGCTGACACTGCTGGTGGCATCTTTGGGTGGTCAGCGATCACCGCTGGCCACCACCAATGGTGCCAGCAGCATCTGCAGGTAGTCACCGCCCCTAGTCAGCTTGCCACCCCCCCCACTGCCAACAGTGTTGGTGGCATCTGAGGGAGATCGCCATTCACTGCTGCCATGCTCCCGCCACCACTGTGCCCCTTCCAGCCACTGGGAGCACACATCGGTCATGAGTTAGGTGTTCCTATGTATATTTAAACAAGGGATCTGCCCATTTCCAAGATGTAGCTGAGGGGCAGCTTTGTCACAGTTGAGTTTAAGCAGCTTGCTGCTTAAGAGATAATTATTCTAAATGCCCTGAAATCGAGATGCTAACTGTTGGAAAGGGCTGAGCAATGGGCAATGAGGAAATAATGCCAGTGGAATGAAGACACTGACATACATCCAGTGATCTTTGTGGCTGATGTAATCTTTCTCAAGGTGCACAAGGCAGTAGAAAGATTAGAAGTGGGCTATTAAATACCTTCACAAATGTGGAAGACGTATGTTTAATAATGGGACTTCCTATGTATGTACAAAAGGTACCACACACACTTGGAGCCCTAACCTTTCTACTTGAGTACAGGGAGAACAGGTACCTTGACCTTCCCCACTCTGCCTATATGTACCTGCTTTGGTCTGGCACCAGGGTTATGGACCAGTAGGAAGGCTACAAATTCTGTTTATTTTTTAACAGTTCTTTACCCATTTTCACATTTATAATATCAAAGCAAATTTTGACTTATGTTTCCTAATCTTTTTGTAAGACTAGCTGTTTGTGTTTATAATGTAGCTTCAAACATGAGCTTCTTGCATATTCTAGAAGCTTGTCTGTGTTGTTCAGAGATTATAAAGGGATATCTGGTATTGCGTCTATTTATAACACTAAACAGGTGTTCCTCAAATACAGCATATTTTCAGTCTTGGAGTGTTTTATTTCAAATGGCAGCATACAAGTGTTTGAAAAGAATGCCACTTAGATATACTTACAAAAACAATTGCTTATTTATTTGTATCTAAGTATGGAAACCCAATCCTCTTTTCATACATATAGTACAGGAGAACCTGAGAACAATTCTTTCTCCTTCAAGTGGTGAATATAACAGGGAATTCATACCCTGTTGCAGGGAAATAGAACATGCCCTTAAAAGGGAAGAGTGAACCAGACTAAGACAGCCAGCAAGACTAAGGTTATTGAACAACTCTTTGGTCATGCCAGCTAATAGGTCACTTGGCTAGAAGTGGGCAAGGCTTGGAGAGGCAAATAAGCCCTGAATGTGAGCCAAAAGCAGTCTGGCCCTGCAGGCTGCAGGGGAAGGAGCTTCTAAGCTAAGAGGCTGCAGAGGACTCTCTGGATTTCTTTTGAGTTGATATGGGCCGTGCAAGTATAGATTGACTGGCTTTCAGGGGAATATGACTAGAGTGGGGCAGTTTGTGTAATAGCCCATAGGCTTGCCAGCCAGGGCGGGGGGGGGCATGGGATTCAGGTGCATCAGCACTGGGAGCAGTGTCTCTGCCCTGCCACTGCTTGCCATCTAGTGTGTGGGAGTGGGCACTGCCACTGCTTGCCAGCCGGGGAGAGTGGGGCATGGGATGCAAGTGCGGCAGCGCTGGGAGCGGGGGCTATGACCTACTGCCACTTGTCCCCTTCCACCCAGTGTGAGCCACGGCTGCATCCTGCTCCCCCTCCCACCCCAGCTGGGCAAGTGACAGCAAAGGAGAGCCCCCACTCCAAGAGCTGCCATGCCTGCATCCTGCACAATCCCTCCCTGTGCCCTGAGTCCCGGCCCCCCCCCCCATCCTGACTGGGCAGCTTGTCCTAGCCCCAGCCCCAATCCCTCTTTCCTCCACTCCCCTTTCCTCCCCCCTCCTACAACCGCAATAATTTTACCAGCTAGAGGCAGCTGTCAGCTGCCTGTTTAGTCTATGACTGAATCTCCAAATAGGCCAAAGCTTTTCTGAAGCTTTTCCAAATTGGTTCAGAGGCTTCAAATCAATTTGGAGCTTTTAATTGGTCTCCCAATTTGATTTGGATTCAGAAATTCAGTCTCTGAATTGGGCTGAATCTCCTCCTGATTGAATCAGCTACTGAAGCTTCATGCAGCCCTAATGACCACCAGGGGAAGCCATGGTCACGTCTGGAGCACTGATCTTGTTACAGTGAGTCAAACAGCTTGATCCTTACCTGCTGTTCTTTATTTGCTCAGTGCATGTTTGCCAACTTTTCCACTGCCCGAGGTGGAAAGGTAGTCCATTCTGTAGACCGTC
Source organism: Gavialis gangeticus (assembly GCF_001723915.1). Lineage (NCBI taxonomy): Eukaryota > Metazoa > Chordata > Crocodylia > Gavialidae > Gavialis > Gavialis gangeticus. The sequence goes on along the minus strand of NW_017729033.1, from coordinate 57,861,325 downwards.
TTAATTTCACCTTGGTCTTCTTGATGTGAGGGAGTGTTACATGTGCTCTTAATAACAGTGCCCCCATCTGACCTTGTGTAGGCACTCTCAGGTGGCCTTCAAGCATTCACTCGACTCTGGCCAAGGGGTATGTCCCTGGGACCTAGGTGTTAGGTCACGTTCCACCCTGAGGGAAGCCCTGACACTCACCTGCCACAACTTGGTCTTCTCTTCTTCAGTGGTGAGGCTCGTTCCCGGGGATTCTCGCTGACCAGCTACTACCTGCTGGAGGCGTTCTTGGGGCTCCACCTCCCCTACACCCCAGCCATGCCCCAACCCTCAGGACTGCCAGGTGGTGGATCGTCGGCCTGTCACCTGACTTGCTTATCCTGAATGACCATGAGGCGTATGAGTGTCCCTGCCCTTGAGCCCAACATTTCTCCGAGGCTTCTGTCAATCCTGCCTTGATCTTCCTTTGTGACCCTAGAGCCATGGAGGGTCTTTCTTTGGTCACAAGTCTGGGTGCCCTCCAAAATAAAGTGGAATGAAGAAAAGAAAAGAAATAACAAAAACATCTCAGTGCGGGTCTCTGCCCACCCTACTCACAGGTCCGATGTCTGTGGTCTTTCCAATCTGTTGATGTAATCCCTCTTTATCCCAGCTGTCCCACCATTCAGGGTGCCGGGTCCTCTTTAATGTGGATGAGACCCCTTCAGAGGATCTCTGTCCTGCCCCTATCAGAGCTGCAGACCTTCCTGGGATGTTGCCAGGGGAACAACTTCACCCTTGGGCATCCCTGTCTCTCCTGTCCTTTCTCCGCCACTGGCTTTTGAATCCGCTGGGTGCCGTTTTTTTCTGACCTCAACTGCTGGCGCCGCTGCCAGCCGGCAATACAAGTGGCTGATGAACTGCGCCAGTGGGCCTTCTCGGCACAGCTCTTTCTTCCCTATGGGAGGTAAGTATGCCCTCTTTTCAAGGCTCTTTCTCTCTTTTCTTGGGCGGGTTGCCCCTGCCTCAGGTCCCGCCGCAGGAGGCGGTTCAGGTGCCTCTGTTTTTTTTCCCCTGGTACAAACAGACTACAAAGTGCATGCCTATATTATTCAATGTCTATGTCTGTGCATCTTGGTTTTTTTACATGCTCTAACAGTGAACTGAAGGATGCTTATCTTTTTCTGATGTGCCTATTGCCATTAGTGTCGAGTATAGCACAGGTTTAAATGTATGAACTCTAATCTGCTGTGCTGTTTGTTTAGTGCTTTAGAGAATTTTATCAAACAAATCCTTGACTAACAGGGAAATATTTATATTTGGGAGGCTGAATTTAATCTCACCTTTTCCATGCACAGCTTATTCTTTGCCACTTTGTTTCTCCTTTTTTGACTCTCATGGCTGTCAAGAAGAATCTCTGTTACACACACATCTAAATTCAATGTCTCCTGCATACACACCTTTCAGTCATATTTTAGCCAAGCAATACCTTTGGAAAAGATTAATGGAAGTCCTAGTAAATTTTGCACATGGGAGAGAGGTTTCATTTTTGTGGTCTATTTAGAGATACATTTGAACTGGGTCAGGTCAGTTTGCTCCACCTGAGCCCAGGCAAATGGACAACAGTGGAGATGTGGATGGAAATATTGAAGTTGGAATGAAAAGTGAGATTAAAAGTGCCTTGCCTGCATGTGTGCAATATAAAGATGCTGGTAGGGTGGAAATCAGTTCTTTAAAGCAGATTTATTGTTCCTCCTCTACATCTCTAGGGTGAACCACACAAGAGCAACTTATGATCTGAGAATGAGAGAACTGGTAGGTTTCTTCTTTTGCAGACAAGAAGAAATGATAGTTGGAGTCTGAAATTCAGACAAATAAGGATTGCAGAATGTGGCTTAATTGGAAAAAATGGCCATCTGCATTAGCTTCAATTCTTTTGAAAATTCTTTTTCTTTCTCACCTCTTTATATTTATTAAATGACTGCTTATTATTATCCTTTTGACATATTTTAACTGAATCAACATGGCAGTCTCACTGAGTTCTAAATGATGTATTTTTTACTTCCGTGGTTTTAATGTATAATAAATAAAACAGTGAGGAAAAGTTCAAAAGCTGTACCCATCAATTAATCCACCTTGAATCTTGTTCAATTTAAAAATGAGCTCTTGCTTTTCTTTCAAAATGGAAGAAAATTTGAGCTAAAAAGCATTTGAGAATAGAGAATTGACATTAAGAACAATGAACTTAGAACAGAATCCAAATATTAATAACCTAGTAGCTTGAGTCTGCATAGCTATATAATCTGTTGAGCTCAGTTACTACACACTATTTAAAATTTAGTCATGAAAGGAATGATATAAGGTTCATCTATCAGCAACACTCGAACATCCCGTAGAGTCATCAGACTCCTATTTCTTGCCTGTTTTTCCCCATAATTGGGCATATTGTTTTTCTTAGTTACATATGATGTAAACTTTATTTTAAAATAAAAGGTTTGTTTTTATTGGATTGAAAGGGTTATTGGCAGCTCAAACACTGCACTAAAAGGCAAAAAAGAGTCGCTTTCAAAACTTCATTTCTGCTAAAATATGATTTTAAGGTGTACCCATTAAATATATAATCTCTTAAAACTGGTTTTGAACCTATTCATTGGTGCTGCTATTGTACTTCATTTAAACTAGAAAAGCCTTGAATAGAATGGTAAATAGTGAACAAATACAGTAAACACCCTTTAAATGTTTATGCTATGTTTAAAGATTATGGATTTTCATCTTATCTACTATATTTAAAATGAACTGATGCAGCTGTAACAGATTATATTTCCAGAATCATCATGTGCTACTAACAGTGCTCACCATGTTCAAATATTTTAAAATTCCATGTTTTGATAAAAAATAACATTTATATGGCACTGTATCTGGAGACTGATATTTAGAGAGAGATGCAAACATCTGAAAAATATCTTTTGAAAAATATCTTACCGCTACAAAATGTTGAACAGTTGGTAACCTTGATTATTGTACCATAGTTTAACATATTTCTTCAGGGCAGAAATGACCTCTCATCTTCAGACTTGAGCAAACTGCCATCTTAATTACCTCTTCCTGCCCTTCAAGTTATCTCCTAGTTTAACTGATTCATTTTTTCCTATCTGCCATCTGTCATCAATGGTGCTCTCACCAAGTATTCAGCTATTAACTTCATTGCAACCTCACAGGATGAGAGACCAAGAAAAATGTATGAAGATAAATCATAGGACAGCAGTGAATTATGAATATATGTTATATTTTTCTAGAAACGATATTGTTAATAAATATAAGGTTTGTCTCTAGAGGTTTGTGCTTGAGTTTTGAGCTTAAAATGCACTGGAATGCTTAAAAAAAGTATTTGGTATTGCCTGAATAAATCCATTGCTGCCATTTTCAGATATCAAGGAAGATATCAGAGGAGAAACGAGGTTCCGTTACATTTCATTTGAAAGGCATAGAAACTGTACGTCCTGGCTTATGGTAACTATTGGAATCTGATGTTTAAGAATACCTGATTGAAAATTCAGAGCCACAGATTATAAATACATGTATTTAAACTGTGTATTAAAACAATGGAAGCCAGCATTTTTCAAAAGTTACTAAAAAGCAATACCCAAAATATTGTTTTTTGTAGTCTGTGCAGAAAAGCTGTCATATTTCATGTGCCATTGTGTGGTAATTTCTGACAAGCGTTGATTTTTTCATAGCAACTTCAGTAGCTTACAAAGGCTATTGCTAAACCTTTCATAATAACATGAATGCCAATACTTCTAGTTGTAACAGCCTCCTAAGAATTACGATTTCTAAATACTAGAATAGGATGGTGTATAAATTTGTACATATAACATGCTGCCTTTTAAAATAATACTTATTATAACTATATGTTGAAAAGCTAGGGCTTCAAGTTTCAAAATCCTTCCAAAGCACGGACGTATCCAGGCAAAAGAAGAAGAGTGGTGTAAGAGTGTTGAACTGATACACAACAGGGAAGTATTTCATATGATATCACTTTTACTATGTCCACCACCCCTGACCTTGAAGTATCAGGATTACTCAAGATCTCATTATTTAGACTCAGTAAGTGGCCACCAGGGGCATTAAGCTGTTTGGGAAATATCTAAACTCAAATAACCATAAATATACCATTGTAGGTCTGGCCTTCCATTAAGGAGGTAATTTATAAACAACTTATAGTTATACTAAATTACACACATAAAGCCCATGGCTTAATTTGTTGAATGAAGTCAACTCATGGTTGTGACGAAAGTGGCCTGGACTGAAGGTGAATAGATTACTTCAGTAGCACTTGCTTAAATTGCTTTGGCACATGCAATTAAAACCTTTATTAAATTTATATTTCTTACATGAACTATCCATTACTGTCTTGGTTGAGGACCAAAATCATCAGGTCATGAGCTCAAATTGAATGAGTCTGAGGTGACTGATCAACATAATTAATTTGTCCTTGTGATTGCCTTGGAGAAAGGAGGATGGAAATGTTCCTGGATACACCAGGTGAATATAATGATGAGCTTTAGAGAAATAGCCTAAGGAGCTGAGAAGGCAAAGAATAGCTTAGAGCAGAGTTTGTGCATCTGCCAAGTAGGAAATTCATACTATCACAGATTTAACTAATTAGTGATGTCCCACCTTCCTTCCCAATATGGTGGCTGAATTCATAGGGTGTCTACACATCCTGAACATTAATGCAGCCAGATATTGAACTCTGGCTATTTGTGATTGATAGAAAGCATTTCTGTCAGGAGATCAAAGCCAGAATTGCTTCTAGTCACCACAAAGAGAAGAGCTGAACTTCTGTAGAAAGAAGGGAGGTTTTAGTGTATTTCATGCAGCACGTTTAGAAAAAAGTACTTTCCTAGAAAAAGGGTATCCTGAGTACCACTTACTGCTCTAGTGAGTTTTTGCATCATTAAACAATCATTAGAACGGGGGCTGGAACCTAGGACTTCACTGTCTTATGAAAGCTCCTGGAGCCTTCCCCCCATTCCCCAAGGTCACACTTACTGGTGCTCTTTCTCTCTTTCTGTACATTTAAATATTTCAGTATTCTATGAAAATTGGAATACTTTTTACAGGAGAGATCAAGAGGCACCTCCTTACTCCCTTCTCATGCACTTTCTACAATAGCATACACATCGTTGAGGTTCAGTTAATCTTTGTGATGTGAGAGATGGGGGTGGAAATCCCCTCAAGCACATGAGAGAATTGAATCCTTTCTGCAAAATACACTCATATTGAGTAGCATTTATACATACATGTATATTTTGGAAGCATTTCTATGGATGTGTGCTATCTATTACATGGGGGGGGCTGCAAAATTGGGTCCTATATAAATATGAAAGTAAATGAGGATTGCAACAGAGGCTGAAGTTGGATTGGGAGGATAAGAACAAAAGTAATAGGATCATCTGAACACTTGAAAGAGCAACATTATGATTTTATTTATGTTTTAAAAAATGACCACTGGTTTTGTTGCTTCCATTTTTGTATATTCAGTACTTGAAAGAGCTTCTCAGATACGAGAATGAGAAGGGCTAGAAGGTTATTGCTGACTGAAAAGGTAAGACTGACAAAGATAAAACTCTTTCTTTAAGAGGAGAAAAAGCCTTTAAGAGGAGATTTCAGCATGAAAATGGGGTACCTCTAGTTGATTTGAATACAGATGATCAACCAGAGAATGAGAATATTCAGTTTTGATAGCTTGGTAATAACAAATGCTAAAATCATTTTGAACTCCAGGAAATAACTTTTTCTAATCAAAGAAGAAAAAAATAACTAAAAGTAGTAAAAAAAAACTTTATCTGCTAATGTCCAAAGCAATGGCAGATGTAATTATCCAGGTAGTAAACTACATTTCATTATATGAAATATTATACTCTAACATTAAGAAGATATTTTATTACTTTTACTAAAATTGTACTCCTTGAATGCAGCACTTTCTGTTTTCAAGATGACTTTCTGAATTTCGTTATTAAAAATGAGAACATTGTCTTCAAGATTGATAACATCATATTTTGATTGAACTGGACTTCTTAGCTTTTAAAATGAGTAACTAATTTGAAGGACTGTAGGGTTGTTTGTGTGTCCCAATATAAGGAACTTTAATTGGTCAGTTTTTTAAAAAGTACTAAGGAGCCAATCTCTAATAATCAGCCCCAGGTTGAGCACTCAAAGTAAGATACCCAAAGTTAATATTCATTTTTGAAAATTAGGTCTCCTTGCTTGAGTTGGTCCATGCATTTCAGTTTGCTCAGTTGGTCTGACACCTCTTCCAGATGCTTTACTCAGACAGGCTTAATGTAGCCAAAACAGAGTTTCTTATGTCCCAGTCTCAGATTATATATTGCAGTTGATCAGTAGCCAGCACCTTTTAACAAGCTGTGGGGTGGAAAATTCATCTCTGGTCTAAGGTGGCTTTGGTGCTACATCAGCAGTGGTCAGGGGCAGGGAGGGGGAGGAGGGAGGGGAGACTTTGCCTGCACCCACACCAGGAACAGGCAGCTCAGAACTGCACCCACACTGCTGCTTCTTCCAGCTGGAGATAGGCCTGTTGAGAGTTTCTGGGATAGAGTCAGAGGGGACAGCATCAAGGGTGATGTTATGGTATGGATCTGCTATAGACAACTAGACCAGGAGGAAGTGGTGGATGAGGCTTTCTTCAAACAGCTAGTGGAAGTTTCCTGATCACAGGTCCTGGTTCTCAGGGGAACTTCAATCACCTTGACATCTGCTGGGATGCAATACAGCAGTGAACAGGCAATCCAGGAAGTTTTTGGAGAGTACTGGGGACAAAGTTCTGGTGAAGTGCAAACTAGGACAAATAACTATGGAAGACTATACGGGCGCATCCAGATGAGCACACACATGCCTCTTGCCTCTTCTCAAACCCCTTTGAGGTGGGGCAAGAGGCATGTGTGGGAATGAAAAAATGTTCCCTGCACTGCAAACTTGCAGTGCAGGGAGAAAATTAGACCCCTGGATATCCTGGGTGCTAAAAAACCACTCCACAGAAGAGCAGAGCAAGGCACAGTCCCAGACCATGCCATGGAGTCAGTCCTCCAAAAAAGACACTCTGGTGTTGGCCAGAGTGTCTCTTTGGTTGTCTTCCTGCCTCCAGGCCCTGGTGTTGTCCAAGGTAAGTGTGGGGGGGTTGATGGGTGTGGGAGGTGATGTAGTGAATGCATCTGTTGATCATATGGAGCTTTTCAATCTCC
>NW_017729033.1:57852194-57853323 GCF_001723915.1 Gavialis gangeticus | reverse complement strand
GGGGGGTTGGGGAGCGGTGGGGGGGATATCCCCAGGGCTGCAGGGGTGAGGACCTTGCCCAGCCCAGCCCCACGTGGCTTGCTAGTCCAACTTTGCACCAGAGTGGGTTGCAGGGCTTCGGGAGGCATGCACAGAACATGTGCCTCCTGGAGCCATGTGACCCACTCCAGTGCAAAGCTGGATTAGCAAGCCACACGGAGCTGGCCCAGGTCCTGCCACATGCCTCCTCTCCCCCCCCCGCAGGCACAGTGGGGCACAGGCAGGACCCGGCACGGTGCATGGGGACTGTGTGCCATGCCCAGTTGGGTCCTGCCACCCTTTGGGCCCCTCTGCCACCTGGCCAGGCCATTCCCATGGTGGCAGGACCTATCACACTGCACAGGGATCATGCGCCACACCCAGCCGGATCCTGTTGGCTTTGGGACTGTTTCTGCTGCCAAGCTGGGTAACAGAGGGGCCCCAAGGGTGGCAGGACCCGGCTGGGCATGGCACGTGGTCCCCGCATGCTGCACCACATCCTGCCACCATGGCCTAGCTTGGCCAGGTGGCACAGAGGCCTCAGGGCCGGCAGGACCCGGCTGGGCCCAGCGTGTGGTCCCTGCATTCCACACCAGGTCCTGCTACCATAGCTTAGAGCACCTTACTCCTGCTGCTGCTAAAGGTAAATTATGTGCCTGGGGGGGGGGCTAGGGCCCTCCAGGTTGCCTTGGACCCTGGGTGAGGGGGCTGGGGCCCTCCAGGGGGGAGCTGGACCCTGGGCAGGGGGGGATCTGTAGTTCTCCAAGGTGCCTGGGACCCTGTGTGGGGGGCTGTGACCCTTCTGTGGTTCTCTAGGGTGCCTGAGACCCTGGGCGGGGGGGAGTTGCTGGGGCCCTGTGGGGGATAGGGGCTGTGGCTCTTCAGGGGGGAGCTCAGGCCCTGTGGGGGGAGGCATTCCATGTGCTGGAGGGGGGCTGCACCCTGTGGGGGCCAGGGGACCCTCCTCTCCTTAGAATTCCCCCCACATGGTCTCCCACACCCACAGTCCCCCCAGCAATCACCCCAAACATAGCCACACACCAACCCACATCCCTCCACACACACACACACACACACACACACACACACACACACACACACCCCCACACAT
>NW_017729033.1:57845061-57847194 GCF_001723915.1 Gavialis gangeticus | reverse complement strand
TTCCCCCACATCACTTCCCACCCTCTTCCTGCAAACACCACATCCCCTCATCACACCCATCATGTGTGAGGAAAATGAAATGTACACATCAGCACATATAGGTATTTAGAATTTATTTTATCATGATGATAGAGACACTGTTAGACTTCCACATTACTTTAACATTGTAAATATACCAATAAAGCATTGTCCAACTGACTACTGTCTCTCTATCGCTCTCTGTCTCTACATGTGTTTGTGTGTGTATGTGTGTGTGTGTGTGTGTATAGAGTGGTCTTTTGTTTTAATTGTGGAAAAACATGGATTTGGGGGTATTTTAAAAAATGAATTTGGCATGGTGCTGCAGCAGTCCAGCTGGAACAAAGGGTACTATCCTAGGTACCAAGTGTCTGGGCCCCAGAAGCTCCTGAGAGTGAGTAGCCCTGAGCTGCTTGCCAGGGCAGCTTTTTGTATGGATGGGGCCAGGGCAGGGTAGCATTTTATACTGCTGGGGACAGCACAGAGGCTGGCCCCAGACTGTAGCTCTCCCTGGCTGCAGATCCAGGAGCAGCCAGGCAGGGTTATTTTGCCCCAAAAGGCACAATTTGCTCCACAACAAAGTGCATGTCCGAGCATGTGCACGGAGGCAAAAAGCCCCGGGTCTATTTGAGTTGCTGCAAGTGCACAATTGCACGTATGGATGCACCCTAAGAGTGTAGCAAAACACCCAATTTTTCTTTTTTTAAATTTTGAAATGCATTCCCTCTCTTCCCCAACTATTTCTGACTTTTTCTCTCCCTCTCTATTCCCTATAGATAAGTATGAGTCAGCTAAAACATGAGATAAGCTTTAGCATTTTTGTAGCAAGTTTTTTTCTCTCTCTCCTTCTTTGATCCACTGTTTTATATTGTATAGTTATTATGTTTATATTGATTTTTACTGTGTGATTACTGTTTTGCTGATTTTTACTGTTTTTTCTATTGATATTATGTGATTTAGGTCTACATGTGTAAGTTAGCATAAGTTATGTCAAGTTTCCATTTTTACGTCAAGCCTCCATCTTGTGTCCTCTGCCTGGGTGTAACCTATGACTCATGTTTAACCAGTCTCATGTAAATTGGTTCCTGAATGAATGGGGCTGAATGAGGGTGCTTGAGATACAATGGTAGCAGGCCTCTACTGAATAATCAACTCAATGACTGGACCATCAGCTCATTGACTGGACCATTGCCTTCTGTTGACTCACCCAGGAACCATGGACCCATCTTTTGAAAGACAAAGACCCTACAGAAATCAGCCAACCCACTATTGGAACACAGACACCTGGAACTGCAAGTTCTTGCCTGGAGTGCACATGCTCAGTACACCAGGGATGACCCTTGCCTGGGCATGCCCCTGACACTAGGGTCATAGAAGGTCTGCCCCCTATAAAAAGGGGTAGTGAAGACGCACCCAGTGAGACACCCTCTCCATCTGGACCAGCACCATGCCACACCACCTACCTACCCAGACATCCTGCTGGCAACCCCCTCTGGACAACACCTTGCTTTAGAAGACCCCAACTGGCCATCAAGGATCAACTCACAGCCCAGGATATCACCCACCTTCCTTCTCCAAGCAAAGGACCTGGACTCTGTCCCTACACATCTTGACTTCAATCCCTCCACCAAGCCTTTTTTCTCTCCTGCTACCATTGTGTGTTTGTGTGCGTGTAGGAACCAATAACTTTGGGGAGCCATGTAGTGTGTTCTCTGTTTAATAAACCTGTTATTTTGAAACCCTGAGTTGGGTTTTTGTCTTACTGACCTCCCGACCCTCCTCCTTTATTTCCTGGCTATCTCCCAGCTTTCTGCCTCTCTGTTTCCTGGCTGTTTCCTCCTTGCCAGGGCTTTTCTCTTTGCTTCCACCCCGGCACCAGGTGAACCTGAGTAACCCCAAGGCACTTGACCTTAAGTAACCCCAGCTTCCCTTCCAGTCTGCCAGTTCTAATCCCAGCCCCAGCAACTTTCACTCTCTCATTTTTCCCTCTCTCATTTTAACCCCCATCCATCTCCCTCCTTCCCCTCCTTCTGGAAACCTTTGACACTTGATTCCCCTCTACCATAGTCACCAAGCACCCTACATACCCCTGGTACTCCAAGCACACACATACAT
>NW_017729033.1:57839758-57840061 GCF_001723915.1 Gavialis gangeticus | reverse complement strand
CTGGAAACCTTTGACACTTGATTCCCCTCTACCATAGTCACCAAGCACCCTACATACCCCTGGTACTCCAAGCACACACATACATACTATACCACCCAAGTTAGGAATTCACTTGTATGTATGTGTAGGTGAGGTGCTATGTGTGTGAACTGGCAAATTATATATATAAAATTGTGTGCATGCTATAGAAATTAGTGATCTGCATATGTGTATTGAGTGTGTGGATATTGACAACTGATATTTGTCTAACTTTTGGTGTCTATAGTGTGTAGGTGCTTGAATTGGTGATAGGTGTGCATGTGC
>NW_017729033.1:57833234-57839747 GCF_001723915.1 Gavialis gangeticus | reverse complement strand
AACCAGTTGGCCACCCATTGGACTGTATGGGTGTCTATGTGTATGTGCCCAGAGTGTGTGCATGCGTCTAGTGATTTTTGTGTGTGTATATGTGCAATTGAGTCTCACCCTCCCATCTAACAGCCCAATTTTGAGATCCTGAGAGTTGGCCTGGCCCTACAGGATAACAAGAACATTGCATGGGCATGAAGGGATGAAGTCAAAGGCCAAAGCACAATTGGAGTTGCCATTAGCAAGGGATGTGAAGGGTAACAAGAAGGGTTTCTGCAAGTATATTGGTAGCATCCCCCTGCCTCAGCAACTGGTTCTTCCTGGGTCTGGCAGGGGGCATCAGGGTCCCTCCACAGCTGAGAGCCAAGCCATGAGGGCACAGGAGGGCCCACCATGTGCCCCCTGGTTTACCCCTTCCGTTCCACTTCTGGGTTCACTGCTGAGCATACGGAGGCCTGCCCCTGGTGCTCCTGTTGGATGCTCCATTCACCCCAGCATTGCATCGTTCACAAGCCATACTGGTACTGGTACCTCAAGGTATGTAGAACAAACTTTTAAAGCTGTGTCTATGCCTAAATCACTGATTCTCTGAATCAGCATCGAATCTTCAGATTCAGATTCGGCTGAATCAAATCAGGGACCATAAGCTGAATCAATGAATTGAATCACTGTCCCTGATTTGTGCTGAATCTGAATCAAATAGGGCCAGCTTCACACACCCCTACTGGGCAGCACAGTTTGGGGAGGAAGTAAGCTGCCCTCAGTGGTGAAAGAACAGATTAGGGACTACTTAGAAAAGCTGGATATATACAAGTCCATGGGAATGGATGGGATGCACCCAAGGGTGCTGATGGAGTTGGCTGATGTGATTGCAGAGTCACTGGCCATCATCTTGAAAACTCATGGCTATCAGGAGAGTTTTGAGATGATTGGAAAAGGGCAAACATAGAGCCCATATTTAAAAAAGAGAAAAAGGAGGATCCAAGAAACTATAAACCTGTCAACCTCACTTCAGTCTCTGGAAAAATCATGGAGCAGATCCTCAAGGAATCTATTTCTAAGCACATACAGGAGAAAAAGATGATTAGGAACAGTCAGCATGGATTCACAAGGGGAAAGTCATGCCGAACCAACCTGATTGCCTTCTACGATGAGAAGACTGGCTCTGTGGACGTGGGAGACTGGTGGATGTGGTGTTCTTTGATTTTAACAAGGCTTTTGATATGGTCTATCACAACATGCTCACAGGCAAGGTAAGGAAGAATGGGCTAGATGAATGGACTGCAAGATGGATAGAAAAGTGGCTGGAGCATGGGGCTTAGTGGGTAGTAATCGATGGCTCAATGTCTAGTTGGCAGCCAGTATCAAGTGGAGTGCCCCAGGGGCTGGCTTTGTTCAATGTCTTCATCAGCAACCTGGAAGATGGCATAGAGTGCATCTTCAGCAAGTTTGCAGATGACACAAAGCTGAGGGGAGTGGTAGATATGCTGGAGGGTAAGGCTATGATTCAGAGTGACCGAGACAAATTGGAGGACTGTGTCAAAAGGAATTTCATGAGGTTCAGCAAGGACAAGTGCAAAATCCTGCACTTAGGACAGAAGAATCCCAGGCATTATTACAGGCTGGGGGATGACTGGCTGGACCTACATAAGCTGAATATGAGTCAGCAGTGTGCCCTTGTTGCCAAGAAGGCTAATGGCATACTGGACTGCATTGGTAGGTGTGTTTCCAGTACATCAATGGAAGTGATTATTCCCTTCTATTAAATCCTGGTGAGGCCATATCTGGAGTAGTGTGTTCAGTTTTAGGCCCTCTATTACAGAAAGTATGTGGAGAAATTGGAGAGAGTCCAGTGGAGGGCAGCAAAAATGGTGAGGGGACTGGGGGACATGACTTAAAAGGCAAGACTGAGGGAACTGAGCTTATTTAGTTTAGAGAAAAGGAGACTGAGAGGGGACTTAATAGCAGCCTTAAACTACCTAAAGCAGAGTTTGAAAGAGGATGGAGGTAGACTGTTCTCACTGGTGGCAAATGACAGAACAAGGAGCAGCATTCTCAAGCTACAGCAAGGGAAGCAAGGCTAGATATTAGGATGAATTTTCTCACTAGGAGGGTAGTAAAACACTGGAACAGGTTACCCAGAGAGGTGGTGGAAACTCCATCCTTGGAGGTTTTCAAGACTTGGCTAGACAAAGCTTTGGCTGGGATGATCTAGTAGGGGATGGTCCTGCTTTGATCAGGGGGTTGGACTATATGACCTCCTGAGGTCCCTTCCAACCCTTTCTATGTTTCTGTGATTTCCATCTCTCTCTCCATTGTCCCACCCACCTGTCATGTCCAAATACTGTTTCCACCTCCAAAATATTTCCCCAAATCTGCCACTAGGTTCATCTTCCCTGCCATGAGTTCATCTTGATTTGATTATATCACCACTCTTTTGGAATTTTTCCACTGACTCGTCCTCTTGCACACCAGGAAATTCTCATTTTTAATCTTTTCTTTCTTCCTTCCTGTGGCTAACTTTGCCCCTCTCTGATTACCTATCCTGTTCTGTACTCTTCCTACGTTTTGCATTCATCCAGTGATGCTGACCGTAACTATTAATTTCTTTGCTACTTCCACATTGATCTCTAAGCATTCATCTTTCTCTTTGAACACTCTTTTTGAAGAGGTCAATCAGACCACATCTCATTCATTATTTTTACCATTCTTTTCTGGCTCTTTCATGAGTACCTGGAAATAAATCTAATGTGTATTTTTACAATTAGAAACTTACCACTTGTATTACATGATTTCTCTTACTGCTTTTAGGGTTGTCATCTAAAATAGAAACTATTTGGAGGCAGAAGCCACATCCTCTAAGTTTGGAAATACGTAGTGTACCGGAAATAATAGCTGCTGCACAGTGCTGCTAACTACTGTTAAAAAGATGTTATATTTTAGTCCGAAGAAAGCACCATTCCAAATATGATGGATATGATGTCCTATGTATTTTTGGGTTTCTGTGTGGCCCACGTGTGGATAGTTCATGCAAAAAAAAAGCCTGGGACAAAAAATAAATAATATCTGAAAGAAATTGCAGCGGGGTTATGGTAAATAGAATAGGCCATATTCATAAATAATTTAACTACATTGATGAGACTTAAGTCATGTTGTTTATCATCCAAAAAATTAACTGTCTGAAATATATCTAGGACACAGACTTAATACTTCTATTTTACAGGAAATGATGTGGGATATTGAACTAGCCATGGTCTTTGCCCTTGACTTTCACATCCACAGCTTTATATACATTAAAACAAGGTGGAATGGATGTTGGTCACCTAACTGAAAATAAATAAACTTCCCAAATGGTCCTGTTCTGTTTATATATACTGATTATTGTTATAATCCTTGGGTAGATTCAGATAGTAGCTTGATCTATTTATTATTCTCCACAAACATGTATTCTATGTTACTGGCAAGCATTGAGATTTGACACGACTCATTCATTTCTGGAAATGTTTCCTTAGTATACATAGATTGTGTTTATAGAGACTACATAAGAGGTAACTTATTGGAAAACTGGATATTTACAGTATCAAAGGCAGATAAGCAATATTCTCTCTACTGTACTGCAGAGGAAACATCCGCTGGTCTGGTTCTGAGGTATTTGTTATTCATGGTTTTCTCAAGACGGAAGCCATTTTTTACCCTTTTGTCTGCTCTACAACATAATTCATCCTTTATGTGGATTGCAGAATTCTCTCATCACTATATCTTGTCTCAGTTGCTGTCATGGCAACAGGTTGCATCTTTGCTGAATTGCAGCTGAAGTATAATTTGGACACCAAGTGAAGCAACGCATTGCTGAAAACTAAACTGGTGCTAATGTACATTTCAGTCAACTTTTCTTTTATTAACTATGAAAAGATTCTGCTCTTATAACTAGGCAACCCTACTAAAATCAATGAGAGTTACCTGACTGTATATAAAAACAGCCACTGTCTTTAGGGATGTCACTGTAAGACACAAGAGGTATTATTTCATATTTCTTTTGTAAACCCCTAAAGTTTAGTTTTACACTCTGTATTATGTTGGCTGTACTTAATATTACTCAATAGGCAAAAGTACATGAATATTGCCTCTACAACATCTGTTCTATTCTACTTATTAAGTGTGTGCTGTCACTTTACTCAACTAGGAATAAATGATAGTTTATGGAAGAAAATGGCAAAGATACTGAACCGGAGAGACTGCAAACTTTTCCTTAGGAATATTCCTGACATCAGACTTGTCTCCCCTCAAAATTAAGAAATATAATATAAAATGTTTCATTTTGTGAATTACTACTTTTTTGCTTCTTGTTAATTCTTTACTGACTGGGTCTTTTTAACAGAGCATTATTTAAAAACAGAAATAAATTCCAAGTTCAGGATTATTATGCTGAGAATAAATTATAAGAGAAAGTGGAACAATATTGATACTGATGGATTTTGCCTTTTTCTTTAGGATTTTTAAACGTGGTAGGAAAACAATTATGTTTTTACAGGTTTCATTCAATTCAACTGCCAATTATTAAAACAGTAATTATATGCATGCAATATTATGCACACATATATGGTATATAATCTATAAATTGCCTTGGGTTTTTACAAACTTAGATTTTAATATGAAGAAAAAAAACAAAGGAAGGAAGAATTGAAGGTAACAGATGAATGTCAATTGCTGTGATATTTCTGCAGGCTTATGCCCATGTGACTAAGTTTTGCTGTTCTGTTTCTGGCGTAAAGGTATAGATTAGGTTTAGGTGAAGTGTGTTTCATGCCATTTAACAGTCTCCTCTACTGGTGTCATGTAGGTATTGAGCATGATGGATCATTGTGTGATTCTGGAGACAGAACAGAAAATATCCAGCATAACTTGCTGGAAGTGGCCCCAGTGAAATAAGTGAAGCTTCCACTGCCTCCTGCCACATCAGAGGCAGATGAACCTAGTACATGGTAATTGTTAAGTTTTATTTGTAATGTGGAGGTTATATGTATCCAAAGATCCTCCCTTTTGGTTAAGACAGAATAATAATAATAGGTTGAATCTCAGACACAGGTAGCTATTATCTGTATCAAATGCTGTACAGTTGTCCATTATGGCTTACACAGTGTAAGTCTGTGACCAAGAGGAAATCCTCAGCATTAATGAAATCCTACTCCATGCTTGGTCTATAGCCAGGTTGGGAGGTATCCAGATTATTGCTGCTCTGGCGTTGAAGGCAACTCCTGCTGAGTTTCATAGTAGTTAGCTTTCTCAAAAGTAGGAGGTTACTGCAATTGAGGAGAAAGGGATAAGGTAAACGAGGATAGAAGAAGGTAGAAACAGACTGTGGCAGGGCACCTTTGGTGTCTGCCACTTTAAGGGCAGAAAACAGGAAGCAGCCAGGTGCCTGATGAGGGCAGCCATTTTGAACCCAGGGATATAGGCTGGGCTGCAGTTTGCTGCAGGAGGAAGGAGGTGGCATCAAGCTGAGAGGCTGCTCTGGGAATAACAGGCAGTAAGGGAAGGGGCTATGGGGTGGAGGTGATCCCTTGGGTAAGACATAAAACTGCACCCTTCCAGGGAATGGTGGTCTGGTGGGGCTCCTAGTGGAGTGGGACCCCCCCACCCAGGAAATGCCAGGCCAGTTATCTCCCTGGTGAAAGGTGGGTCAGAGCACCTTATAACCATAGCCCCACATCCCTGGTGGTGTTCTGACAAGCAAAGGGAGCCCAGGGCTCATTAAGGAACCCTGAAGCAGAGCTCAGGCTGGAAGAGGGACCTGGGGCCATGCCCAGGCAGTAGGGTTAAGCCTGAGGGTGCAAGCGAGACCCTGAGTTAGAGGGGAGATGAGTAGAAATGGGCCCACAGTTGTAGAATTGCTTATTCAATGCTCAGGTGAAGGTAGTAGGAGACACCCAACAAACTGCAGCAGGGCTGACTGAGGTGAGGAGAGCTAAGCCCAAAGCTGGGTGAGGCCAGGTGAGATGAGTGTGGCCCTGTGAGAGGGGGAAGTATGAAAGAGGCTAGGTGAGAGCCAGCAGAGTGACTGGGACCCCGGTAAGAGAGGGGTAGTATATGAGTGGCCTTTTGGGGCTGTAGAGAAGAGCTAACTCTGTGTGTACACCAGAGTAACTTCTTGTCTCGGAAAAAATCCTAAGTATATGCTGCCAACACAGAAGTTCTGTACCTGACATGCGCAGTTGAAGTCTGTGAGTGGAAAGTTCCAAGGCTCACCCAGCTCGTGCCCCCTGGGTGACCTGCGGACCTGTCAGTCATGTTTGACCTACTTTCCCCTCAGACGCATGCTCAGCAACAGCTCTAAAGCATGAGGTAATCTGACTAGAAATTTCTTCTCTGTGAGTGTTCTGATTGGCCACTAAATTCAGATAAAAGTTCTGTGAGCCCCTCCCTCGGGGGGAGATCGCGTTAGCTGGAGACAGAGGCTGGTGTTCCAGGGACTCTCTTTCAGTCAGGCTTCTGGGCCTATTGATTTCCTCCCTCGATTGGCAT
>NW_017729033.1:57823958-57828234 GCF_001723915.1 Gavialis gangeticus | reverse complement strand
TAACTGAAGACATCGTTTCCTACGCATCTAAGCATAAGTTAAATAAATTCCATCTTGTTTAAGGAACCATTACGCTTTCTGTGCCACTCAGACTCCATCGCCAAAACTCCCACCTGTCCGTATCCAATTTGCCACCACCCGGCCGCACCACCGTGACCAACACCGCAAGCTTGGCTTGCCAGCTCCGTGTTGCATCACACATCTATGAGGCATGGGACCCATGGAGGGGAAGTCAGAGCGGGCATTAGGCCATCAGCAGGGCAAGTAATGGGTAGCCTCCCACCTTAGTAACAACTCTCATATTTTTCCATCAAGGCATGGCAGATGAGTGAAGTGGGCAGTTACCCCAGGAGCAGGGCAGCTGGTGGAGACCTGATAAGGAGGCCGCCCTGTTACACACATGAAGTAGCTATAGAAATGATTAAACTCTTTATTTCCTACTCATCCTATTCATTTATATTCACACCATAGCCCAGGTCCTGTAAAATCTATATGTATAAATCTTTCATTCACTTCAGTGTGAGATTTGCACAATGAGAAAGATATATCTCCCACTGAATTGAATGATGGCATATGACTCTAGAGATCTTCTGCAGATAAGATGATAATATGGGGGATATGACGATAGTAGGAGCTGGTACCCCATGGACAAATTAATCAGACCCAATTTTTGGCATCTATATTCTATATCTGTAAATAAAGTTATTTTCTCTTTTCATATGGTTTGCCTTAAAAAAGATAATCTTACATTTGCTTATTAATAGCAGCTTAGAAAATGTTTTGCTGCTAGAAATTGTGAGTTGGCAAGCTGCAATTTTCCCTGACATTTGCTTGTTAACAGCAGATCAGTGATTGTTTCATAATTATATAACAAGGTAATGAAAGTATGTGGGAAATAAATGATCTCTGAGGTTTGAGAAAACAATGTATTGTCTTATTTTCAAATGATCAAGAAACAGAAATCAAGAGAATCAAGAGAAGGCAGAGGGGGGACCTGGTGACAGTCTATAAACTCACTAGAGGGGACCAGAAGGGTTTGGGAGAGACCTTGGTTCCCCTAGCGCCCCCTGGCATAACAAGGAATAACGGCTACGAGTTGTTGGAGAGCAGGTTTAGATTAGACATCCGTAAGAACAATTTCACAGTTAGGGCAGCTAGGATCTGGAACCAACTTCCAAGGGAAGTGGTGCTGGCTCCTACCCTGGGGGTCTTTAAGAGGAGGCTTGATGCCTACCTAGCTGGGATCATCTGAGCCCAGTTTTTTTTCTCCTGCCCAGGCAGGGGGTCAGACTTGAAGATCTACGAGGTCCCCTCTGACCCCACTTCTATGATTCTATGAAACAAGTCTTTCAACATAACTGCCACTGTCCAGTCATTTTACAAAGTATAATTATTTTTTCTGTCAAAGTCTTATAACTTAAATATGCCTACAGGAGAGCTCAAGGAACTAAGAACAACGCTTTTTAACCAACACATGTTTATTATGGGATTTTTGTATTTTGGCTTTCTGAATAGTTGTCACATCTCAGGGAAATTACACCTCAACAGTTTTCCTCATCTGTTATAACTATCATAATACTAATGCCCATTAAGGTTGCATGCTTTTATACATTTTATTTCACAGTCTGTTGCCAACAAGTCAATTGTAATAATTGCAAGAAAAGGCTGGTAGCAAAGATGCTTTTCTTTACACTATTCTAACATATATACTTTCCTTTAAAGGAAGACCATTTCAAGCAATGGGGAAAAAATTGTAAATGATCATATGCGCAATGAAAAAAGTATTAACTTTTAATTTTTTATTTTCTTTTTATGAAGGTTTCAACTGCAATTAAAGAACTGGAATTTAACAGCCTTCAAGGTATATTTATATTCCTGTTGACCTTTTTCCTGTAAACATTTGGGTATTTTTGCAGAATAATTTTATGAAAGGAATGAACTAAACTCTTTCATTAGATTTTTTTTTCTGAGTAAGGACTATAGGATTTTATCTTAATTTTGGATCTAATTTCTACTACTCAAAGTAAATGTGATAAGAAAGGGTCAGTGGTAAATAGTAAGATAGAAGGATCAACAGATTGGTCATAGCTCTTAAAATTAAGTTGTTACTAAAGGTATCTTTGGCCAGATAAAAAAAAAATATATAACATTTTATTATCCCTGCAGAATGAAGACTCTCTTTATTTATATTTTTAATGTAGAGAAATAGATGGCACAAAAAGAAGCTGGTTCTGTGGGTTGAATAGAGGAAGATACTAGGGCTGTGTGAAATTTTGCCGGATGTTTTGTTTCAAAGCTGTTTCAAACTCAAAACAGCAAAATTGAATTGAAAAAAAGCCTTCAAAACAGCTTCAAAACAAAACAAGGTCACTCAAAACATTTCAAAAATTTAAAAACTTTTCAAGTTTCAAACCCAGGCTTACTGTCTTCAGCACTGGTCCCAGCTGGCAGCAGCAGCCTCCTGTCATATGGCAGGGAGATCGGGGCCCACCTGCAACCACACCTGGGAGTGTGGGGGGACCCAATCAGTCTGCTGGATGGCAGGAGGCTGCTCCTGCTGCCTGGAATGGTGCTGGGAAGATCAGTGCAGCTGCTGGCCTTAGCTGGCAGCACCAGCCTCTTGTCATCCGGCAGGTAGATGGGGCCTGTCCACACCTCCGGGAGGGCTGCGGGGGCTGTGGTGGACTTTGTCCGGGGGTTCAGGCCCCTAATCTGCCTGCTGAATCACAGGAGGCTGATACTGCCACCTGGGGCCTGCAGAAGGTGGGCCTGGGGCAAATCAGCTCATGTGGTGACCCACCACCTTGATCTTGGGGTGGCAGTGGGTCCCCACATGAGCTGATATGTCCTGGGCCCTGTACCAAAGCTGGCCCAAGGAGAGTGCAGGGGTGGGGCAAATCAGCTCATGTAGGGAACTGCCCCACCCCAATCCAGGGACAGGGTAAGTCCCTGCATGAGCTGATTTCCCCAAGCCCACCTGCTGCTTCCAGGTTGCAGCACCAGCCTCCTGTGATCTGGGAGGAAGAGCGGGGACCTGTACCTCTGGGACCAGTCTGGTACAGCCCCTGCAGCTGTCCTGGGGGTGCAGGCACCCCGATCTACCTGGTTGATGACAGGAGGCTGCTGCTGCCAGCTGGGGCTGGCAGCAGCACCAATCTTCCTGGCACTGGGTGGGCAAAACATCGAAACAACATCAAAACAGCAAAACAGTTTCAACAAAACAAAATGGAACAGTGCTTTTGAAATGAAACAAAACTCAAAACGAAACACTGTTCTGTCAAAACGAAAGTGAAATCAGAACAATGCTGTTTTGTACAGCTCTAGAGGGTACTATCAAATAAAAACTTCCTTATTCTCATTCTAGCTATGCAGGAGGAAGTCATTTGTGTCCTAATGTTGGCTCAACATGCAGGGACTGCGTGTTGTGCTGAGCCAGGTCCTGCTGCCATGGAACCGGTCTGGCCTGATGGCATGAGCAGCCCCAGTGCTGTCTGAAGTAGCGTAGCCCCACACTGAGCTGCACTGGCCCTAGGATGAGCGGCACAGGCAGTGCTGCCTCTAAACCACTGGGGACCTACTGCACCGCTAGGGGGTCTGGCTGCAGCGGGCCCTGAGTGCACTGCGGCTGCTGTTGCAGAGAAAGTGGGTTGTGGGCCTGGGGGGGTGGGGGCTGTAGCCCCAGCAGGGGAAGTCCTCTCCACAGTTCCCCCTACCCACACACCCTGGCTCCAATCCCAGATTGGGACATGGTGAGTTTGAAACACATAAGGGGGTCAGCTTGTACAGGCTGATTGACCCAGTTTGGCTCAGACGTGCCCTAATGAACTGAATGCTGGCCCATGAGGGTGTTCGCTGGACACCCAGCTGAATTCAGAGGTATTCTGCTTACCTGTGTGCTTGTCTGACTGAAGTTTATTGTTGCTCTGATGAACTGATGCTTGGCATATGAGGCTGTCAGCCTGCCCATGCTGATCAATCTGTCTGGGTCAGGCATGTCACGTTAATCTGTGTGTGTTTGTGTGTATGACTGATTTGGTGACTGGAGGAACCCAGCCCCATTGAAACTGAGTCCTGCAAGATACTTGCATTGGGGGTGAGGAGTTGCAGAAGGGAGATATACAGCTCCGTATAGAAACACAAGTAACACAAGCAGCACATTGATAGAATTACCAAGACCCTAGATACGCCCGGTGGAAGGGGGGTGAAATCTCCAAAGAGGAATATACCTCCTCTGCTCGGGCCTGTAGGCGAGTTGTTAGGAAGGCCAAGGCGGACA
>NW_017729033.1:57819674-57823548 GCF_001723915.1 Gavialis gangeticus | reverse complement strand
CAAAAACTACTTCACAGTTAGGGCGGCTAGGAGCTGGAACCAACTTCCAAGGGAAGTGATGCTGGCCCCTACCCTGGGGGTCTTTAAGAAGAGGCTGGATGCCTACCTGGCTGGACTCATTTGAGTCCCATTTCTTGTTTTGGCGTTTTGTTGTTCTCCCGCCCTGGCAGGGGGTCGGGCTAGAAGATCTACTAGGTCCCTTCCGACCCTAAATCTATGAAACTATGAAACTATATCCCTAATAAATGAGCACACCCTAAAGTGATGGGAAAATCTGGTAACAGTGGGGAGGGGCAGGGGAAGTGACAAAATGAAAAACATTAAAGTACCTGCTGCAAGGGGCACTTCTGGTGAGATTCATGGAGCTCCCTACATATAGGTGCATAAAGTGAAATTGGATGCTGCTCATAATCTCTATTAACATCATCATCTGTTCTTGAACAGTTGCCTATTCTTAATATGGGAAGCTATGCTTTGTCCAGGAGTTTCAAAATAATGTGATTGCCCAATACAGGTCTTTCAGATTAAAATTCTAAGAAGTTTTGGATTTGTCATTCTTTCTTTTTTCTTGATTTTGCAAGTCAAGATTTCAGCCAGTAATAATGACCTAATAAAGCAATAAATTGATATGTTCATTAGAGATAGGTTGTACAATGAAAGTAATTTAGAATTGCACAGAGTAAAAGCAAGTCACTGGACATCATTCAGGAATGGTAGAGAACTGTACCATAAGTTGACAAGAATGTAAAAAGAATGTTCAAATTAATCAAAAAAATATAATGGGTAGATAGGGAAAGTCTTGTGTTGTTTCATTTTTTCATACACTTTCATTTTCTCTGAATAGATTACTTGCTTTAAAAGATTTTGCAGTTTAGTGCTGAGTTCCTCTGGGTTTCATTTTGGCAGCCCTGTTTGCATTCTCTACATGCTGCCCTAAGACTGACTATTTATTGTTAGAAATTTCCAAATACTGATGATACTCTGCAGTATCTGGTACTCCCTGCTGACTCTACTAATGGCTTATCAGCCTTTTTTGTGAGTAGAGAAAATGCAAGATTATATGTTTTAAAGCAGCTTCAAGGAGCACATTGATTTTAACAGAGCTACCCATGGCTTAGTTTAATGTGATGGGTTTACTTTTATTGTACAAACTAACTTTCTTCCACAGGGGATATTAAAAGTCACCATTCTAGAAAATTTTACTTTCATGGTTACTGAACTTTTGCATTAGTGTAATATTACCACTCTTTCAAACAATTTCTAATTTTAGTAAGCAATATTCTGAACTATTTCACTGGTGCGAATAATATTTGTCAAATGTATTCCATGGTTAACACTCCCCCAGGTCTGAAGCTGGATAGGTCTACATCTTAATATTGCTTTTATTGGTTTCATTGTACTAAGTGCTTTACAAATTCATAGTAAAAAACAGTCCCTATCTCCAAGGCTAAGCACAGACAGTCAAAGAGCCCAAAGCTGAATCAATTCAATCTTTGCAGGTTAGTCTAAACTACATAGATTGAACTGAGAAGAAAGTGAACAGACATTTGCTTCTGATTCTGGAAATGAAGTCACATGCCTGCAGTGGCTCAGGCCAGAAGCTAGAGTGCACTAGAGCATGCCTCCTAGCCACTGAAAGCCCTCCAAAGTTTCTCCTTCTCCCCACTCAAGTGTGTGTGGGGAGGCATGACCAAGCTTTAAACCCCCTCCCTGGCCTTCATGGGAGCCCGGGTCTGTCAGGAGGGAAGGGAGGAGGGCAGGAGGTGAGGAAATTCCCGTACCAGGCTTATCCTCCACTCACCACTCCTGGCACAGGTGACCATGCTGAGAAAGGGGAAGGTGGGGTTTAAACCCCATCCTTTGCCCACAGGGGATCCCAACTGCTGTCCTGCTCCCTGCTGGGGGGACAGTCCCTGCCAGGCTTTTGCCCCCTCACCCCTTCAACAGAGAGCAGCTGGCATAGCCATGCCCTAGCCCAGGGCTCACACTGAGGTGGGGATGGAGAGGGGTTTAAACCCCCTCCCAGTTCTGCATGGGACCCCAGACAGGGCCTAATGGGGGGCAGCCCCTGCCAGGCTTTTGCCCCCCAGCTTGAGCAGAAAACAGGGTGCCTGGCCAGGCCCTGGCCTGGGGCCAACACTCTGAGGTGTGGGGGAGAAATTTTAAACTCCCTCCCAGGTCCACATAGGACCCCAGACTTGGTCTGCTTGGGGGGCAGCCCCTACCAGGCTTCCGTCCCACACTCTCTGCTTGAGGGTGGAGCAATACCTGCCAAGGTTTTGCCTCCCCCCACCAAGCAAAGAGTGGGGGGCATGGACATGCCCCAGCCAGTGGGTCACAGACTGAGAAGGGGAGGTGGCTGCACAGAACCACAGCCCGGGTCTTCTTCAGGGGGAGGTGAGCAGCCCCTGCTAGACCCCCACCCCCTAGACATACAGAAAGCAAGGGGTCATGGGCATGCTCCAGCAGGGCGCTTGCAAGCTGAGGCAGGCAGGGAGGGGCTCCAGACCTGAGCTGGAGTTTGCCTGTGGGGGGCAGCCCCTCCTAGGCTTTTGTCCCCCTGTTCATTACTCAGTTTAGTGGAGGGTAAGGTGTGGCTACACCTTGGCCTACATGCTTAGTAAGGGATGCTTGCATGGGATAGAAGGCATTCTTAGGCAGGGATAGAAGGCAGTTTATATCATCCTCCCTCCCTTCCATCTCAGTCTACTGGCCTGCCCAGAATATGACCATGTCCCCCACCCCTCTGCTTAAGAGGGGAGCAGGGGAAAAGCCAGGCAGAAGCTGCTTCACCTGTGCTAGGCAGACCTTGTCTGGGGTCCCTTACAGGAAGGGGAGGGGGTTTAAAACCCCCTTCCCCCTCTGACTAAGTGTGCTAGCCTGGCTGGCATCTCGTCATGCCCTTAGGCCTTCTGCATGAGCGTGGAGCAAGGAAAAAGATGATGAGGAGCTGATCTGCCTGGTGGGAAAAAGGCAGTTTTGTCAAGAGCAAAGCACCTGGTGGAAATGTGTCAATTTCAACAGAATTTTTCACAGAAATGTATCAAAATAAATTGTTTAATCTTTCTCATTTTATCTCAGTAATGTCAAAATATTTCACCTCTGTCACTTTGATTCATTTCATTTTGATTTTTAGCTGTGCAAGAGCTCCTGGGTTTCCCTCAGACTGTTATCTATGCCCTTTTACTATGGATGAGTCTCTAACAACACTCTTTCCAAATGGAAAGCGTGGCTCCCTCAACTTTAGACTGGTTTCCTAGACTGAAAATTTCCCTACTCTTCCTGTCATACTATGTTTGCTGGATAAGCAGTTTTTTAAATTCTTGCAGTACCGTATGAATAGAGCCCTTAGGTAGCAAGTCCCACTGCCTTCACCTCTCTTTAGGTGGAACACTCCATTTTAAGATGTATCTTTGGCCATCAGCTAATTACAGGGATACTCTTTCTAAATTGATATACTTTATGGGTGTGTGAAGCCAGTCATATTTGATTTGGATTTGGATTCAGCTCAATTCAGGGGACTGATTCTATTCGCTGATTTGGATCACCGTTCCAATTTGATTCAGCCAAATCTGAATCTGAAGATTCAAAGATTTCATAGACATTAGGGCTGGAAGGGACCTCAGAAGATCATCGAGTCCAGCCCCCCATCCAAAGGGCAGGAAGTCAGCTGGGGTCATAGGATCCCAGCAAGATAAGCATCCAATTTGCACCTCTGATGGCAGGCTATTCTAGACCTTGGGGGCTCGGACAGTAAAGAAATTCTTCCTTATGTCCAGCCTGAAATGGTCTCGCAGTAGTTTATAACCGTTCAGCCTCATCATTACATGGGGCGCTCTGGTGAAAAAACATTCCCCCAGGTACTGGTGGTCAC
>NW_017729033.1:57813615-57819105 GCF_001723915.1 Gavialis gangeticus | reverse complement strand
ACCTGGACCTCCCTGTCCCATGGTGGGCATGGGCATCCCATGGGACTGATGTAAGACCGACGCAAAGTACCCATTTAATAGGTTGGCTTTTTCCTGGGTGTCAGTTGTCCCATCTGGTTCAGCAGGGGTCCAATGTTGCCCTTGCTTTTCCTCTGGCTCTCCACATATCTGAAAAAGGACTTTTTATTGTCCTTGGTACTCAAAGCTAGTTGGAGTTCAGTTGCAGCCTTGGCTTTCGTGGTTTGCTCCATGTAGGCCTGGACCAGTGCAGCAGGATATTCCTTCTTGGATGTGAATCCCATCCTCCATCCTTTGTAGGCCTTTCTTTTTAGCCTCAGGAGGTCTGCTAGATCCCTGGAGAGCCAGGAGAGCTGCTGTGCCCTCTTGCTCCCTTTCCTCCGAGATGGAATTCAATTATGGTTCAGAGAATTCTGAAGATTCAATCAAGGATTCAGCCATAGACAGTTTTATATGTTTTTTCTACATACCTCGAGGTATCAGGCATGGCTTGTGAACGCTGAGATATTGGGGCTGATAGAGTATCCCACAGGAGCATGGGCAGGGCCCCCCACATGCTTGGTGGTGGGCCCGGAAGTGGATTAGAAGTACTTCTGGTCCACTTCCATGTTTGCCACTGATCACGCAGGTGACCCCCTCACATTCCCCCATCAGCTTGGTGATTGGCTGTGGGGGGACCCCCGGTGCCCACCCGACCCAGAAGGCACCACTCGCTGAGCTGGAGGCTCGAGGGGGGGTGGTTCCCTGCATGCTGTGCAGTGGACCTGGAAGCAGGTCGAAAGCACTTCTGGTTCACTTTTGGGTCCACCACCAAGCGCACGGGGGACCTCCTCATGCTCCTGTGGCATGCTCCATCTGCCACACCATCTCAGCATTCACGAGCCATGCCTGGTACCTTGAGGTATGTAGAAAAAAACATATATAGCTGTGTTTATGGCCAAATTGTCAAATCTCTCTGAATGGGTCTCCTGATTCAATTTGGATTTGGAGATTCAGCTGCTGAATTGGGTCGAATCTCCTCTGAATTGAATCAGCAACTGAAGCTTCACATAGCCCTAATATACTTCCCAGTCACCCAAAAGTACATAGGAAGCAGAAAACAGTCAAAACACTGCCTACCTCTCATCATCTCTTTCAAAACTTAGGCAATCCCCTGATCTAGGTCAGTGGTCTTTCTGAAGGCCCTGACAAATTCTCCTTTTGTGTGTGCCCCATTGAACCTTCCACCTCTTGCCTCCTTCCCCTAGAGTGTGTCTCTCTCCTAGCAGTTGCTTCCATCTTTATTTTTTTCCTCCAGTAGTAGAAATAAAAGTGGTAAAAGTGTGGTCCTTTGGATAGATCCATAAAAGTAAACAGATGGGAAAGGAAGGCATTATGTTGATCTGGAGATTGCTGAAAGAAGTTTGGTACAAGGATACACTCTCAAAGGGCTGTATGTCCTCTGCCATATACATCCCTGCTGCCTGCCTTTCCACCTCTTGCCCATTGTGCCTGTGCTTGTTTTCATGCCACCTGCCCCCCCGATGCCAGCCCAGCACCATGTGCCTCCATCCCTACCTGTGCCTGCTCCCTGCCTCTGCCTCCCCGCTGCCTGCCCACCACACCCTCTGCTCCCCCCCACTGTCTGCATCTCCCTGCCACTTAGATTCTGCAAGTGAAAGGTAGAAGCGTAGGCAGCAGCTCCAGGCCCAACTGGGTCAATGTCAAAGCTAGAGCTGGAGCTTAAGGTAAATATTGAGGAGAGGAGGGGTGTGGACAATGAGGGAGTGGGCAAGCTATATAGTCTGTCGCCCCCCCCACCATGCTCCCACCAAGCTGGGTCTCCTCAGTGAGTTCCCCCCACTGACCAGTCTTCCTTGTGCTCCCTCCAGCATGAACACCATCTCTTGCTGCATGAGCCATTCCAGGCCAGAAGTAGTCAGTGGTTCAGCTCTGGTTTCAGCTCCAGGCCATGGCTCAGATCTGAGCTGCTGCCTGCCCCAGGCTCGTAGTATAATTTCAGAGACCTTTTTTTTGTCCACATTGACTGGGAGAAAAAGCCTCATCTTGGATTCAAGTACATACTGTATTTCTGTAATGCAGGAAATGTATATTGATTAATTCATTTATTTATTCTGATTTCTATGATGACAAAAGGTTGTAACTGTCCAGATCCCTGGGTACCATGACCCATATTTAAAAAAATAGCAGGCTGATCCATCTTCTTTCTTGACCCAGGCCTTTCTCCCTGTCTAATTGATATGTTCACTGTGTTGCTTATTCATCTCAGGATGTCTGATACTGCCATATGGGTCTTTTTGGTGCTTATTAGCTATTCATAGATAGCTGAAAACAGATGCCATGTTGTTTTCTGAACTTCTAGTGTTGTTGGGAGTTGAAGTTAGTGAGACTTACAATCACAATGAGCCCTTCCCAGGGACTTCTTTGTGGGGCTCCTCTTCGCCTTACACCCGACCCTAATCACACCATGATAAACTGGTAAACTGGGCAGTGCATCCAGATCTTCTTTCACTCTCTCATGATTACACTTTTACATACCAAAGAAAAATG
The DNA here is from genome assembly GCF_001723915.1 of Gavialis gangeticus. Lineage (NCBI taxonomy): Eukaryota > Metazoa > Chordata > Crocodylia > Gavialidae > Gavialis > Gavialis gangeticus. The sequence continues at coordinate 57,816,537 of NW_017729033.1, read as the reverse complement.
GTAAATGTATTTGGACTTAAACTTTCATGGAGCCATTCCAGCAGCTCTTTGATAGCTGAAGGAATGACAGTGGTTATATAAAAAAAAACAAAACACCAAAAAGCAATTTATTCAGGTGCTGCTAGGCTGCCACCTTGAATCAGTTTGCACTTAGTGGGGTTAATCCACTCCCTCACTATATCAATTCATCAATGAGTTCATCAATCAATAACATGAATTAATTTATCCTTGATTCATAATGTAATCATTCTCGATCAATTCATATGGAGAAAATTAAGTAAAAAAGTCCACTAAGCAATAACATATATCAATTTACCCCCAATTCATAGGGCAATCCTTCCAGACCAGTTCATGCAAAGCTCACCAGGTAATCAATTCCTAGGACACTCCCTGGGATCAAATTAGTCATTCATTTTGAACCAATTTGACAGGAACACCTGCCCTGATCAATTTAAATTAAATCAGTTTCCATTCAATGGGTACCTGGCCCCACACCTGTTTTTCTCACAGGAACCACAACCCTTCTCCAATTCAGGATCTCTTCTCTTGTATGGTAGAAAGACAAAAAAAAACAAAAAGAAAACCCTCCAAAAAATTGTACAAAAAAGAAAGAGAGGCCATATCTTCTACAGCCCTCTGAGTCACCCTAAGTTAATGCTCTTATTGCACTCTGCATCTGTGCCAGCTTCTTACTGTAGTCTGAACTGCCATGGTCCTTGCTGTTTTTTCCCTTTGCTTGCTGGATTCTCAAGATTCCCTAGAGCTCCTTGCCCAGATTCCTGGCAGTGCTTCTCCAACCACCCGTGGTCAGCAGGCTCACTTACTCCACCCACTGGAGAACTCGAGACCCTGTTGGTTGGGGAAGCATGGAATGTCCCTTTGCCTGGCTTGTCAGCATCCTCCCCCTGCTGCACATCTCCAGAGCCATAAATACCATTCCTCCACCAATCTGCAAGAAACAGAAACCCTGAAAATGCAGTGGCATCTCCTTCACTCCATTCAGGGCTTCCTCCACACCTATGGAGGAAGTATTTTCCCCTCTGGTAAACTGGGCCGTGCATCCAGATCTTCTTTCACTTTCTCATGATTACACTTTTACATACCAAAGCAAACCCTTCCCTGGTGAAGAGAAAACTATCATTTTGTGTTCTGATTCAGATGTACAGCATTCTAAAATAACTCATGATGTTTTTTCTCTCATTGATTTATAGAAAAAATATGTTAAGCCTCCTCTACACATGCAGGTGTGATTAGATCCAATGTGTGATCTTCACAATTGTGCCTCCTGCCATGTCACATGTTCATGGCAGGAGGTTTGATTGTGGGATTGGGCATTAGATACTATTGCACCTTATTGCTGGTGCAGGGGGAGGCTGATTCTAGGCTCCTCCTGAACAGGCAAGAAGCTGGCTTGCACAGCTGGGAGACCCATATATGACAGGAGCTGTTGAGCCTGGCTGTGTTTCACACACAGCTGGGATTGGGAGACCCATCAGTTTCAGGGCTCTGGGACCCAGATGCACATGAAGCTAAGAGCCCCATATGTGCTAGAGGTTTCTTGCACCCATGAGCCTTGTATATCACAGCAACTGCAATCCTCAGAGCTCCAGTATTTCACTCTGGGCAAGGTGCACCCCAATAGCTAGGTGCAATAATGCAAATTAGTAAAACAGATGCAGGAAAAGCCCTGCTACATGTACACATTAAAGCTTGATAGCAGCCCATTTTAAAGTTAGTACACATTTTTGTTGTGTGATAGCTAATTTGCACATATAACATATAACTGCTCTCTAGGTAATTGTGCAATTAACCAGTTAACTTCATAGTACTTGTAATATGTAGAAGGGGGGCTTTGTTCTTTCTTGATTTAATGTTTTTTAATGTAGAAATTAGTAACATAAATAGTATATTCATGTTTTGCTCTTTACATTTGGGGAAAGTGTAAATTACATATACATACACATAGTTCTATATCAGAACCATCTAGAATATGGAACATGTAGTGTTCTTAGCAGAGACACACGTGCCAAGCTCCCGTAATCTGTGTTGTAAATATTTACACAGCCCGTCTCCCTGGAGGGAGCTGGGTATACTCCAGTCTAAATGCCCCAAACACCCATTGTTATCCAGATAATGTTGCTTTTTAAACTCTATCAGACCTTCAGAAAAAATGTGTCTGCCTGCTGCTCACATCTTTTTAGCAGTTCCAGAATTATTATCTGTGTAACAAAACACAAAAGGATTCTAGCAAAAGAGCTGTGATAATATTATCCTACTGACTTTCAAAACACAGCCTAATAATTTAGTACCTCAAGGAGCATTTGGGTTTAATGGTATGTCCTGTGAACCAGCTAACAATGGATTGAAAAAGACAAGGCTAGTGGGAAATTATTAAAACACTTTTATGTTGTTGTTTTTTAAAGCTATCCTAGCTTAGATATTGTTACATCTATTTTTAATGTTCTCAGCACAATGCTTGAAGATTAAATCAGATAAAGAGACATAGAGAGAAAATAGGGAAGGCCTGTAGTCAAGGACAATCTGTTCTACTATTTTATAAAATACAGTATTGAGAGCACATAAACTCTATAATTCCAATCATCCAAAAATATTCATGTCCTACTGTTAAACTATTCATTGAAGGGACATGCAGGAGAACAAAAGAGAAGGCAAGAGAGATTTTAAAGTAGAGGCAGCAAAATTATTAACTTTATTTCTATTTAGTATTTTTCTTGGTGTTCTTTCCAACTATCACACATTTATTTGAGACAAGAAAGGCATTCAATAACCCATGGCAATTAAATAGTGTTGGCCAAAAAGGAAGAATGCCATTTTGAAACAGATTTTAGAATACGTTTCCATTTAGATATGGAAAAAATTCAGACATTTCAATGAGGATATGGAGATGAAATAACCACAACT
>NW_017729033.1:57784798-57808615 GCF_001723915.1 Gavialis gangeticus | reverse complement strand
AGAGAGATTTTAAAGTAGAGGCAGCAAAATTATTAACTTTATTTCTATTTAGTATTTTTCTTGGTGTTCTTTCCAACTATCACACATTTATTTGAGACAAGAAAGGCATTCAATAACCCATGGCAATTAAATAGTGTTGGCCAAAAAGGAAGAATGCCATTTTGAAACAGATTTTAGAATACGTTTCCATTTAGATATGGAAAAAATTCAGACATTTCAATGAGGATATGGAGATGAAATAACCACAACTGATGTTCTGGTACTGGCAACCACTCAGGGGGTTCAATGCACCCAAGTAGGAGAAGAGGAACCTGATAATCTCCATCTAAGACTTCTGTAAGAACTAGGAAATAAAACTGAAGATCTGGCATCCAGTAATTTTAATGAATCAAGTTGGGGGCCATATGACTGGAGAACTGCAAATGTAGAGGAGTGATAAGGAACAGCCAACATGGATTTGTCAAGAGCAAGGCATGCTTAACTACTCAGAGTTCCTTCTATGACAAAATGACAAGCTTTGTGTACTTTAAAAAGGCTGTTGACACTGTTTCCCATGGCATTCTCTTTAGTAAAGTACAGAAATATGTTCAAGATGAGTGGTGCTTATCCTCTTGGCCCTGCAGGCCAGAGGAGTAGTCTGGATATGGTCTGCAGGCCAGGTGGAGCCCCAAATACCTGGACCAGGCCCTGGGGTCTGGCACCTCCCCCTCCCTGCTCTGTGAGCTGTAGGACCCTGGGAGCCTGATGCTTCCCCTTCACACCTCTGTGCATCAGGACTGTGTCCCAAAGGCCTGGTGCCTCCCAAGTCCCACAGCTGGAATTAGGACCTGGGTAGCCCCAGCACTGTAGCACCCTTGTGCCCCAGCTAGCCCTGGTCACTGTCTATATGTCTGTTTCAGCATGCTAAATAACTCTGGCATAGGATACTACTTGTCCTAGACAGTACTATCCTACAGTAGAGTTACTTAATTTACTATGTCCTAGTAGAGATGCATGTGTAGAAGGAGATGCTTTACTATGAGGCTCATCTTCAGTACTGTAGAACTGGAGCTGGGGAGTTATGTCAGACTTCAAGCTGAATATGTGTCCATCATTGTAGTATTGTTGCAAAAAAGCTAATAATATGCTGGGATGTGAAAACAGGAGTGTTGTGTACAGGTCATAGGAAGTGATTCTTTCATTATACTTACAACTTTTGAAGCATCACCTGGAGAACGAGGTCCAGTGTTGAATGTTGCACTTAAGTGTCCAAAAGTTGGAAAGAATCTAGAGGATAGCATAACAAATGATTATAGGTCTAGAAAATATGTGTCACAAACATAAATTGGAAGAATTGGCATTATTTTGTCTGGAGAAGAGAAAACTGAGGGAGAATTTAATAAGTTTTTAACAATACAAAGAGTTGTTATAAAAAGAATGGTTACCAGCTGTTCAAAATGTCCCAAATGGACAGAACAAGTAGTAATATGCTGAAATACAGCAAGGGAGGTTTAGGTTGAATATTAGGAAGAATTTTCTAACTATGAGAATGACAGAGACTGTGTAATCCTTGTCTCTGGAAATTTTTAAGTGCAGATTAGACAAACTTTTGTCTGGGATGGTTTTCACAGGATGGTCCTATCTCAAGTAGGGGGTTGGACTAGATGACCTTCTAAGGTCCTTTTATAGCCTTATTCAAGAAGGGGTCTAGGCAAATACAAGCCTTTTCAACTAACTTCCATAATACATAAAGCTTAAGAAAAAATGTTGAAGAAAAAAAGTGACAGCTGTAAATGGAGACTGGGATAAATTGTACAACAGATTTACTGAAAATGGGGATTAAGAAAAGAACTGCAAATTGGGTATGGACAGGCTGAAGGAGAGATGACAACACATAGTGTTGGACACTTTAATTAGAGTGGCTCTCATTTACATAAAGTGCCATGAGCTAGAGTGCCCCCCCAACAGAATTTCACCTGTTGGGTGGGTGGGGAGGGGCTGGAGATAGTCTGTACCAGCCAAGGCCAGGAGGGAGGAGTGCTGTAGCAGCCTCAGAGAAGACTGCCAAATGCCCTGCCCCAAGCCTTACACCCCTCACCCCCCAGCTCTGGAGCTGTCAGTGAGGGAGCTCCTCACTGCTGAATGGACAGGTCTTGGAAAAGGGCCCCCTTGCCTCATGGATACCCCTAGCTACTCCAGCTGTGGTATTGTGGGGAGATGGGTGGGGCCCCCAAGGTGAGAAGGCTCCAATTCCTGCCCCCCTCCCCCTCAGCTCTGGTCATTCAGCAGCCATAAGCAGCCAGCATGGAGCTGCCAGCTGATGAATGGCCAGATCTGAGGGGGAGGAGAGGGGATGAAGCCCCCTAATCTCAGACGCCCAACCCAGCTTCCCCCAGTACCACAGCTGGGATAGCTAGGTGGGCCATGAGGCAAGGAGGCCCCAATCCCTGCCCCCTCCCCCCAACTTTCGTTATTCAGCAACCAGAAGCTCCCTCTCCTTCACCCAGAGAGCCTCAGGGGCAAGGCTGGGCACCGGCCCCTGCATGAAAAATTAACCCTGGAGGGAAGACAAGTTCCCTAAGTATCCTGCTTTGGAGTGCCTTTATGTAATACCTAATTTAACCAGGCTTAATTTTTCAAGTGATCAGTCATTTTTAACATGTTCTGTGTTAACATACGTGTGTTAACTCATGGCTGTAGAGTGCTTTCAGGGGCCAGATCACTCAAAAAATGTCAGTTCTGTTTGTGCCTTATATGTCTCCCAAATGACACAGACCTCTTGGAAGCCTGTTGTAGAAGCATCTTGCTTATTTCTTTTTTCATGGTTCTTGAACATGTTGGTTTCAAGGATTCTATTGTTTCTCATCCCATCACTAATGAACTTCTCTTAATATTTGGCCACTTGGTAGCATTTTGTTTTTAGAATGAATCATGCTCAAAAAGCCATGGGATGCATTCATGCTGTTTAAGCAAAGCCCAGTCTAGATATTGTGTTGTCTGGAATAAAGCTGTTTAACGTTATTAAAATGTTAGATATATATCTGATCATTTATACTCTTTATTACAAATTCTTTCCCACCTTCATCACTAGTTTCCTCATGGTTAGCCTGTGGGTAAGAGATGTGTGAACAAATACTTATGTTGTGGCTGAGAAAAAAGACAAATTCAACTTCAAAACTGTAGAGGGGGATGAAACACATTACAGTATGTTAGCTTATTTGAAAGGATAACCATACACAAAGTGTTGGATGTAATCCTTTTTTGAAGACCACAGGAGAGAAGGGAATCATTTTAACTGGTCTTTTATAAGAAAATCTGGTCATTAAAGAAAAATCTGCTATTGAATTGATACACTTTTTAAACCATGGCTGGTTACCTACATTTCATTTGCTTCTCTGTGCTGTCTTATGGCTATTAAAGCCATTTTTACATTGATATCCAAAAAAGAAATTTATGAGTACATTATGCCTATTTATTGACTTTGTTTTAAAGCTAAATAGTGAATTGTACCTTATTTACTGGTGCATATTGAATATGTTCGTTCCTTAAAATTTATTTATATTAAAAATTACTTCACATTTTGATTTTGAGTCAGAAGAAAAACACAAGTTAGAGTTTAATTTTCTAACAATATATGCCTCCATTTTCCTGAGGTTAATCATGGAAACTTTGATTAAGTTGCAGCAATAACCCAGAAAGAGAGCATGTGATTTTTTTTAATCCAATATGTTAAAAGCTGGATTTTATAATACTATTTACTCATCAGCTTTCAAGAATGCATAAATGATTGTGGTATTCATATTTTATAATTAATACTGACTTGTCTCCTTTATTTTCTTTTTTTTAAATTTCTCTGATAATAGTATTGGGGCTAAGGCCAATGATTTTGCATTCTTCATTTCTATATTTTAATTTTAACATAATTATTGTTTCATTTTTCATGCCCTAATATTAATACACCATCAAGTTCTGCCATGGAACAACTAGAAAGAGAAATATTTACATTGATTATTATTTATTTTATTTCTTGTACTGTGCTAGGTCCCAAACAAAGATAAAAATCCTTTTATGTTTTATGTACCACTGATAACTGCTTCAATGAATATAACAAGTTACATCTTGTATTATCAGTTTACTAAGTAAATGAGCTTTAATCCCTTGTTGAAATAACATCATTTTTAGAATATCTTTTACAGTGGTGCTGAGTAGGGTGTGCATAGGGGTGCACATACACCCCCTGAGAGCACTGGTGCACCCCCTGACAGCCAGTGTTCTCCACTCAGGCAACAGGAGGCGGGAAGTGGGAGCAGGCAAGAGTGCTGGTTGGTGCGATCGGCTACAGTTGGCATGATCAGCTGTGGGGGACTCCCCTCCCCCAGCCAGTGCAATCAGCCATAGTGGACCCCCCCCAGTTAGCGCAATCAGCTGAGGGAGACCCCTCCCCCCCAGCCACTGACTGACTGCTCGGGGGGCAAGTGCCCCCCCCGACTCAGGAGGCAGCAGTTACACATGATCTCTTAATTGAGAGATATCATGCAACCAATATTAGGAATTTACTGTTGGTTAGTTGTGGGGAAGAAGATGGAAGTTCCAATTTGCAGAAAATGTAACAGACATAAAAGTGAAAAGAATGGCATAAGAATTGAAAGGTCCTCTTGATAAAGATAACCCCCAATTGTTAGAAATGATAAAGTACAAAGTGCTTCTTGTACGTATAGGGTGGTCTTTTTGAAGGTTAAATTGTCTCTTAACTTAAAGATCTAAGGATAACTGCACTGTTTCATCACTTATTCAGTTTGGTATTTGTGGAGCACTCACATGTACATTTTGAAGTCAGATGAAACAATGAAAAGCTAGAACTATAACAACTCCAAATGAAAAAGTGTAAAAGACTAATGATCATAGGAAAGAAGGGTTGGGAGGGATCTCATAAGGTCAAAATCTACGCTTGTGCTCAAGGGAGGAGCATCCCTGACTAAAAATTTCCAAGGATGGAAATTTTCAAGGATGGAAATTTCCACAGCTTCTCTAGGTAACTTGTTTCAAATCTTGACCACCCTCATAATCAGAAAGTTCTTCCTAATTTCTAATTTAAATTGTCTCTTCTGCAGTTTGAGGCTGTTGGTTATAGTCCTATCCACTAGAGCTGATCAACATCCTCTTTATAATCACCCATCCAGTACTTGAAGATTCAACAAATCCCTCCCTGGGCTTCTCTTTTCCAGACTGCATAAGCCTAGCTCTTTCAGTCTTTCCTTATAAGTCTTGCTTTCCAGGAATCTAATATTTTTTGTCTCTGTCTCTTGAACTCTTTCCAATCTATCCATATTATTCTTGAAGTGTGGGACCCAAAACTGGACACAGGACTGCAAGTGAGGTCTCATCAGTGCTACATACAGAATGGAAGTATTACTTTTCTTTATTTGCAGTATGCTGTTACATTTTTTTTAATAAGAGTACAATATTGGCTTATATTTTCTTATTGTTCACTGTAGCCCTCAGATTCTTCTCTGCTGTACTACAGCCTAGGCAGTAATTTTTACTTCTGTGTGCAGGACTTTGCCCTTGTCATTTTTTATTCTCACCTGTTTGATTGCAGAACATTTGTCAAATTTATCCAAGTCATTCTGGATCCTAACCCTGCCCTCTAGAGTGTTTTCAACTCCATCCAACTTGGTGTCATCCACAAATTTGCTAAGCATGCACTCAATCCTATCATCTAAATCATGGGTGTAGACTTGAAACAATACTGGATCCAGGATAGACTTCTGGGGAATCCTATTTGATATGTCCTTCCAACTAGACATTAAGCACTCAATGACTGTTTCTTGAGTATAATGATCCAACCAATTTTGTATCTGCTTTTTTTTGTCTTGTTTGAATTTGTTTGTTTGTTTATTTTTCAGGCCCCACCTCTAGGAAAATAAGATTAACAAAGATGTAAGAGATTAACGTTATTTTAAAATTCAAGTTGGGTTTGCTTGTTATTTTTAATTTCCCTATGAGGGTGATATATGATAGGAAAGGATAGCAGACTCTCTCACTATAATAGGAGAGAACAGCAGACTGTGATATATCTAAATTAGATATTTTCTAAATTATTGCACAGATGTTATATAACAGGTATCATGTTGTGTAGTTCCAGAAGTCCTTTATTACAGCAACAGTCAGAGTAATAGGCTGCATTTTTGCTATGTAATGCATAAACAAAGAAATGGGGAAAATCATCTTTAAAATTGACTTCAACCTCAGTGTGTAACATGAGATGAACTTTTTCTAGTGATGGTGTCTCAGGAAAGATCTCATTCAAGACAACAGTTGAAAATGTCCTAAGGGTTGCCAAAGTCTGTTGGAACAGATACTTTAATTTTACAGAATGATCCTACCCTCTTCTTGCCAACTCTAAAAATCCAGTTTTTTGATCAAGCCTTTCCGCAGTAATGAGGATGACAGCAGGATTGTCAAATGCACCTGTCACCTACGACGATGTAGAAAAGTGATGTGGACCAGTAAATGGTTTTACTTCAAAATTTCTGTTACTTTTGAAACACAGAGGCATATCAAGCTGAGGAAAGGGGGATGGAATTATGCAGACCACTGGAGGGGGGGAGGGAGAGGGAGAGGAGGGGTTCTTTTCACTTGAGTGAATGCTGCAAGAGTTGTTGGCCATACTGGTGCCCCCTCTAAGTTAGTGCCCAGGGCAGGTGACCCACCTATCCTGCCTTAGTTATGTTGCGACTGAAACAATCTTGTACATCCAACCAGGTAACATAAGGTAGGAAGATTGTGGGGGAGATGAGCAAAACAAGAAAGGACTCACAGCCAGTGGCATGGATGCAGCAAGGGGAGAGATGGCTGGGGCGAGCAAGTGGGGAGTGCCCTGGGAGCCACAGTTTCAGAGCAGCTGGAGTGGCCCTAGGGGAGAGGACAAAGAAAAAGACCAGAAGTGTAGCGAGAAAGAGGAGAGTGGAATCCCAGAACCCAAATCATTGGGTGGGACAATCTTAACCCCAAAGAGCTGACAGAGTCAGCAATAGAACTGTGGGAGCTCAGCATGGTGAGAAAACCCTGGCAGGGAGAATGCCATAGGATGAAAGTGGCTCAGGAGGTGGGTGTACAGAGCTTCATTGGAATGGGTTGGCCCCAGGATGAGCAGCTAATCCCAGCTTCAGAGTTAAGTTACAAGTTAGTTTTGGGTTTTCTTCCACTATTTTATTGTCAGCCTGCAGAGGGAGAAAGCGGCAAGTGGCACAGCTGGCTAAAGGCTCTCCCAACCCCCCAAAGAAAAGGGAGGAGAGGACCTGGCTGGTCATGGACCCTGTAAAAGGAAGGGGTAAGAACCTGAACAGTTTTTTTGTTTTGTTTTGTTTCTTTTCTTTTATGGACACAAGAGTTCCCCAGGGAGGTGTGTAACCACCCTTTAAGGGTGGGAGAAGACTGGGACATACCTGAACTCATGCAAGACTTACCTGAGACTGAAAGAAAGTCTGCTAGTCCTTGTCACTCCTTTCCATCAGAACAGGTGGTGTCAACAGTTATGAACCTATAAAAGCAGGGAAAATATTAAAACAACGCACCCAGGAAGACCAACTGGTATACACGGTGGTGCATAACATCTGGGTGGCACTAGGATGGGGTGTAGGGGATGTTGTAACTCCAGAAGGGAGCCCTAGTGGGTTTGCTGTTGGCCAGCTGTGGTATTAAAAGAACACCTCTCGACTGGTATTTCAAATAGCATCAAGATGTGGCAGGACAGAGTTGGCACTCATCTCAGTGGAAACTAGGCAAGTGGATGTGCAAGACCCATGGGGAGGACAGGGAAAGTACAATGTAGCTAGCTGTGCAATCCCAATTGGATCCCTGACAAAGTGGTGCATTGGCTGGGGACTCAACAATGGCCTAAGCAAAGACAAACATGGATCTCTCAACGGAAGTGATGGGAGGTGCTGAGCCCCTTCAACAAAGATTACACTTAGTGGGTCAGTTGCTACAACAACAGCAACAACAGGTGGCATGTCAGACTGGCCTAGAGGAAAAATGGCTACAGCAACAGGCTTGGGCAAAGAGGAACTAAGTCGAACTGAAGGTACCTAAGATGATGCCGCAGGATGATCCAGAAGCCTTCTTAGAAAGTTTTGAGTGGGGAGCTTTGGCCTTGAGGTTGGACTGAAGCCACTAGCGGGACAGTTAGATGTGCTGTTGATTGGGCAGGCACAAGCTGCCTACCTGGCAATGTCTCACGGGGAAGCTGTCAATTATTATAAAGAAATCCTATACAATTTGGATATCAACCCAGAGAGTTATTGACAATCCTTCCAAATGAGGAAGAATAAAGAAAAAAGTCTCTGAGGATCCTGCTACAAAATCTGGTGCACATGCCAAAAAAATGGCTGAGACCTCAGGAAGTGTCCAAGGTTGACATCTGCAGCCAGATGTTGCCAAAACAATTCCTCCTTGACCTGGAGGAGAACACACAGTGGTGGGTACAGTGTCACTGCCCAAAGCTGTCGGCAGAAGTATTATGTTTAGCCAAGGACTTTGACAGTGCCCAAGGTGAAAGTGTCGAAGCTAGGGGCCGAAGGGAGGACAGAATACCACATGGCATCAGACCAAAAGGAAAGAGACCCAAGAAGCTCACCAGGTCCAGAGTGCCTCAATGATTTGCTTCTGGTGTGGAAAGGCAGGACATATGGCTAGGGAGTGTAACTGTACCCCCTGGTCAGTCCCATGATTGGGGGAATCAAGTTCTGAAGCATGGATGTACTGGACTGACTTGAGATCCAATGGACCAGTAGAGATGATGGACTACACCATAGTGTCAGGTATTGCAGCCCCTTGTGGACCTGAAGGATGCCGCCTGCCACTTGACTAGGGTGTTATCTGCTCTAATTGAGGATCTTACACGCCCATGTTTCGCCTGCCATGACTTGATGTTAATGGAGTTGGTTCATATCCCTTGACGTGTAGTCCGATTATTAGTCTCACCGATGTCCCACAAGGTCCTGAGTTTCTGAGGGCTCCACCACCCCTACACCCTTGCCCGTTCCACTGGGAGGTGGCCAGCCAGCTTGTCCGGCCACGTGTCCTCTGTTCCTCTCAAACAATCAACAAAAGGAAAGGTCAAAAAGAAAACACGAAAACAGAGAAGGCTCTCCTGGCCTGTGTCACTGCTCCGGCTGTCTGCAGCCACACTTTAAACCAAAATTGACCTTCGTGGGGTCAGTCCCTCTTTATTGGCTCTCTCTCTTTCTCTGAGAGCCTCTTGTAGAGTTTGCCACGATTTCTTTTAACAGCTTAAGTCCATACTATTGGTCTGTGCCACAATTACATGTACTACGGTACCCGAAAGTCAGTAGTGTCCCTCTATTAGGGTTATTAAGGTACCCTTCTCAGGCAGGGCTCAGCCAGATCCCCCCAGGTAAACAAACAGTTCTACTCCCCCCAGGGGCCAACAAACTGAGTTCAAAAACCCCTCTGGGGTTTTGATCTCTGCCAGAGGCTCCTACCAGCACTCAACATCACTTTTAGAGTTCCTCGAAGGATGTGCCGGTGTGCTCCACCTCCTCCTCCTTTCCGGTTCTGCATTGTTGCCTCTTTACCTGTCCTGGGCTCTTCTTTATACCGGCAGGGGAATTCTCGGCCCCTCCCTTCCCGACACACCTGGGTAAGGGGAATCTCTGCCGGGCTCCTTGGGGCTGCGGACCTGGGGCCGCTGAACCTTTGATTAGCCTGGGAGCCTTGGAGCCTGGTGGCTCCTTCTTTCTCTCACACATAGGCAAAGCTAGTTTGGAGGGAAAGAAAGAGAAACCTACAGTGTGGACCAAGGTTGGGGCAAGCAGGTGCAAGCCATCCTGGATACAGGTTGTGTCCAAATATTGATTTGGGCAGATATGGCTCCTGATGGCTGGGCCCCAGAGGTGACAGTAGTCCAAATGGTCTGCATGCCCAGGCAACCCTTAACATACCATCCAAGGAAGTATTGGGTAAAAGTGCTCAACATGGTGAGGGAGATGCCCATTGGCCTAGCCTCAGATCTGCCATATCCAATGGGGCCAAAATGTATCAGATCCTGCATGCCATAAGAGCTCAGGAGAGCCATGTAGGTCTGGTAGGAGAGGAATTGGACAATGACATTGACCAGGATGGGTTCAAGCTTGAGAGCTTATGTAGCAGCACTCAGTTCCGAGAGGCACAGGTAGGAGAGGAGCAGTTCTGAGCCATTATCCAGATGGAGCTGGCAAAGCATGATGAACAGGTAATTTGCCCCACACAGTGCCATACACTACCCCAGTATGAGATAAGAAAGGGGCTGCTTTATAAGATTAAATCAGGTCTGCAAGAGGGGCAGGAAGTTCTGCAGCTCTTGATCCCTTAAATCTATCAAACCTCACTATTAAAGCACATGCAAACCCTTTGGGAGAACATTTGGAGAGAGTGAAGATGGAGGCCTGGTTGGCCAAATGGTGTTTTGGCCACACCTGTACTAGCAAGTAGAGGACTTTTGTCAGGCATGCCCCAATTGTCAGTGAGCCAATGTCAGGAAACCTTTGAGAGCTCTGCTACAATCTATGCCAGTGGTGCAGACCCCTTTTCATGGATAGCCCTAGACATAATCAGGCCACTCCCAAAAAGTTCAGTGGGACACCAATTCATACTAGCTCTAATTGATTATGCCACCTAGTTTCCAGATGCCATCCTGCTACGCTCAATTACAGGACCTCAGGTGGAAGAAAAATTACTTAAATGGATATTGAAGGTTGGCATTCCCAGAGAAATAATTACTGGTCAGGGAATAAGTTTTATACCTCACATCATGCATAGTCTTTGCAAGGTGCTTAAAATTCAACACCTACATACAACAGTATATCATCCCCAGACACATGGGTTAGTGGAGCAATTCAATGGAACTCTTATGAACATGTTACACTGGTGCACCCAGGAGGAACCCTGGAAGTGGGATTTGCTAGTACCCCCCTTGTTGTTCACTGTGAGAGAAACTCTTCAGTCCTCGCTGTGATTAGCCCCATTTGAAATAGTACATGGACACCAACCCCAAAGTCTCCAAGACCTAGTTTGGGAGGGTTGGAAAAGAGAGGAGAGGTCTTGGCCCCCAGGTCATGTGTGGGAATTGAGGCATAGACTATGGAGTGCCAGAGCAGTTGCAGCCACCTCCATCAAGCTCAGAAGAAGCAAAAGGAGTATTATGACAAAGGGACATAGGCGAGGGAACTCTGGGAGGGACAAAAGGTATTAGTGCTCCTACCCAGCATTACTAGCAAATTTCTGACATGTTGGCAGGGATCCTTTGAGATAGTAAGACAAGTTGGCCCTGTTGAGTATGAGGTGTTGTGTCCTGGGCACAAAACAGAGAAACAGATATACCTTGTTAATTTGAGGAAGCTATGACAGGAAACAAAGGGTTTAATGTCAATCCAGGCAGTGGCAGACATGGAATTAAAACCAGTGTCTAACAAAAGCCTGAAGGAATGAGAGGATGCTAAAACTGTCAGCCTAGGGGTCCAATTAACAGGAGCCCAAAAGAGAGCAGAAAAGACATTCAGTGCAAGAGTTCTGGGATGTATTTAATGAGAACCCTGGCTGTGCAGAAGGGATAACCCACAGCATCATCACTCTGGAAGGGAATGTGGTGAGAGAGAAAGGGAAGAGGATCCCCTACCATCAGTATGACCTAATACGAAGTGAAATTGACAAAATGTTAGCATAGGAGATGGTAACTGAACCTTGGAGTCCTTGGTGGAGCCCTTGAGTAGCCATGTGTAAACTGGATGGATCATTAAGGCTGTGTGTTGATTTCTGAAAATTAAACACCATCTCAAGATCTGATGCTTTTCCAATGCCCCAGATTAGTGAATTGCTACAGAGGGTCAGTCAGGCTAAATTTATATCCACCCTGGACTTGACTAAGGGATACTGGCAAGTATCCATCTAAAGAGACGATCAAGCAAAAACTGCTTTTGGCACCCTGTGGGTCTTGTATGAGTTCAAATGCATGCTGCCCAGCCTGGATGGCACCATAGCAACATTCCAGAGACTCATTGGTTGGGTCCTAGCTTCTCACCAACAGTATGCAGCAGCATATCTAGATGATATTATCATATACACCAATGATTGGGATCAATATCTGAAAGCCCTCTAGGTGGCCCTCCAAGAACTCCATTCAGCCAGTTTGACCACCAACCCAGGCAAATGAATGTTAGAGAAGGCAGAAACTAAATACCTAGGATACTCGGTGGGACAGGGCTGTATCCATTCACTAACAGATAAAGTAGAAGCCATAAGAGATGGCACAAACTCATAAACAAATGAGGGACTTCCTCAGGCTAGCCAGCTACTACTGATACTTCATCCCTCATTTTGTGGAGGTGACCGCACTGTTAATGGATAGCTTGAAAGAAAAAGGTAGTGGCCCTGTAAAATGGGATAAAACAAGCCTGGAGCCTTTCCAGAAAACCAAAAAAGCACATTGCCTTGATGTCGTCCAAAAACATTCAACTTTATGTATCCTTTTATTCTGCAGACTGATGCCTCCAATCAGGCCATGGAAGCCATGCTCTCCCAGGAGTCGGTTGGGGTAGACAGGTCAATAGCCTATGCCAGCTGCAAGTTTAACCCTCCTGAGCAAAGGTATGCAACCATGAAAAGGGGGTGGGGTGTGTGTGGAGTATTTGCATTACTACTTTCTGGGCCAGGAGTTTACCTTAATAACTGATCATGGCCCCCTAAAATGGCTAAAACCCTCACAAATGGATAACACATGGATAACCTGATGGGCCTTAGCTTTACAACCATTCCACTTTCACATTGAATATAGGCCCAGCTGAGCCAATGTGGTAAGAGACTTCTTATCCCAATGCCACTCAGAAGACAACCATACTGAGCAACCTAGGTCCAACATGAGTGAATCCTCCAAGCCCCAAGATGAAACATGGGGGGCTGTGAATAAGGTGCCTAGTGGAGGATATGTGAAAGGTGCCTAAAGTGGAGGATATGTGAAAGAGACAAGCAAAACAAGAAAGGACTCATGGCCAGAGGTGTGGATGCAGCAAGGGGAGAAATAGCTGGGGCAAGCAAGTGCCCTGGGAACTGCTGTTTCAGAGCAGCTGCTCCATGTGGCTAGAGTGGCCCCAAGAGATAGAACAGATGTAGCACAAGAGAGATGGGAGTGGAGTCCCAGAACACAAGACATCAGGTGGAATGATTCCAACCCCAAAGAGCTGATAGAGAGTTGGCAATAGAGCTCTGGAAGCTTAGCATGGCTGGAAAACCCTGGTAGGGAGAACACCATGAGATAAAAGTGGTCCAGGAGGTGGGGGCAGAGAGCTCCACTGGAAACTGGCTAGCCCTGGGACAAGCAGCCAATATTAGCTTGAGAGTTAAATTACAAATTAGTTTTGGGGTTTTTTGCCAGTATTTTATTGTCAACCCAGAGAGGGTGCAAGGGGGAAGTGGGTCAGCTGGCTAGAGCCCCCCCACCAAAAAAAAAGATGGAAAAGGATCAGGCTGGTCACGGAACCTGTAAAAGGAAGGGGCAAGAGAACGAATAGAGTAGTTTTGTTTTCTTTTGTTGACATGAGGGTTCCCAAGGAAGAATGTGTGTAATAGTAAGAGCTTTGTTAATAGCAAGAGTTTTGCACGCTGATTCCATAGTAGGCTGATGAAGCGGCACGTAGCTCTGTGACTGTAACTGAACCATGAACCTAGATAGTAGAATGTTGTAATACAGTGGAATGTGGTAAACACCAGGTGTGTTGGATCACGACTCATCCCCAAATTCCTAGCTTGAGATAACCAAATCCTTAGCTCAAGAAAGCAATGTTTACTCCAGACTATATAAGCTGTACATTCTTAAATTACGATGGGTTCCTCAGCTCTGGCAAGAGTTCCGACTTGCATGGAGCCCCGGCGCGGGCTAGCGCATCCCCAGGATTGGGACACTCCAGGGCCAGGGGAACCATGTGGGATGGTGGGTGAAAACAATTGTGAGTACGTCCTTTGTTCAAGTGCAAGGAATCTTTTGAACCCAGTAGTTCATTCTAAGACAATGTGTAAGCACTTGCTAAGGGTGAAAGAAGACTGGGATGTACCTGAACTCATGTGAGACTTACCTGAGACTGAAGAGAAGTCTGATAGTCAGTGTTATTACTTTTCATCAAAGCCGGCAGGGTCAACAGTCATGGCCCTATAAGAGAAAAGAAGAAATTAAAACAATTCACCTGGGAAGACCAACTGGTATACACAGTGGTGAATAACATCTGGGTATGCTAGGATGGGGTGCAGGGGAGGTTGGAGCCCCAGAAGAGAGCCCTAGTGGGTTTGCTGTTGGCCAGTTGTGGTATTAAAAAACATCTCCTGATTGGTACCTTCAAACAATATCAAGAAGTCACAGGCAAGAGTCGGGCCCCACCACAGTGAAAACCAGGCAAGTGAACTCATGAGACCCTTGGGGCAAACAGGGAAATTACAGGGTAGCTAGATGTGCAATCCCACTCTGGCAAAGCCAAGGATAATGATAAAAAGTCTGTTTCTATTCTACAGAATTCCACTAATAAAGTTATGGTATGCATTCTTGCAGGGTTGTCCAAGTCTCAGAGATATAAAGAATCATAGAAAATTAGGGTTGGAAGGGACCTCAGGAGGTCATCTAGTCAACCCTTCTGCTCAAAGCAGGACCATCCCTAACAAGATCAGCCCAGCCAAGGCTTTGTCAAGCTGGGTCTTAAAAATCATGAAGGATGGAAATTCTACCACCTCTCTGGGTAACCCATTCCAGTACTCTACTAACCTTTTAGTGAAAGAGTTTTTTCCTAATATTTGACCTAAACTTCCCTTACTGTAACTTGAGACCATTGCACCTTGTTCTGTCATCTACCACCACTGAGAACAGTCTAGCTCTATCCTCTTTGTAATCAACCTTCAGGTACATAAAGGCAATTGTTAAATCCCCTCTTGGTCATCTCCTCTCCAGTGCTAGTGACAATTAACTGTTTGGGTTTTACTGAATATTTAATGATTAAGGTTTTTTCTATGGTCATATGTTTGTCCTCTTTTCCCTTGTAATAAGCTCTGTTTCAGCTGAATGTTGTTTGTGAGCATGTATTTTTGTTTGCTTTAGAACACCCCATTAAAATTTCTGAGTTTTGGGGTGGGAGCTCAAGCCAGATTTAGAAAATTGATGTTAAATCCCTAAAATTAAACCTGGACCTTGTTATTGCCATCCAAGGCCTAACAAGGGTTACATTTATATTATGCAAAACATATGTCAGAAAAAAAATTGTCAGTCAAAAATGCTTGGTTGTCAATAAAATATCTGCATATTGTTTTTAAAAAAACTTTCTTGGGTTGAATGCTCAGTACCTGTTCCTGTTGCTGTCTGTACTCAGCAGCATTTCTGCCCAGGACACTGAAAAAGTTACACCTCTGAATATGAATATTTTTGGGTCAATCTATTCTAAGTCATAATAACAGTGGGAAAAAAATTCTAAAGCCCCAGAAAGCTTTCATAGCAGCCTGTAGTTGGCATAGGATTTCTCATGCAGTAGCAAAGGCAACAAAGGTAAAATTAGAGAATTAAAACTTAGGTAGCCCTTTAAATTTTCTTATGAAGAATAAGAAATACCTACTGTCATCAGACTCCATCAGTGTTGAAGGGTGTCACTGGTCACGCAGGGCTCCTTCAGGATGGTTTTTGTGTTTACATATCATCTATGCTTCTGATAAAACCAGTGTTCCCTGAGACCTTGTTGTTACAAAAAGAACGACCATGGTTGGTGGCAGCAATCTCTTGATTTGGGAATAATCTGTACCACGGCTCATTGATCGGTCTTGAAGTGATTTAAGAGCTCAATCCTTGAATTATAGATATGTCCAGAGATGTTGCAAATCTTTCCACAGGGGAGAGCAGGGCATAGGCCTTTACCTTCCTCCACTCTCTCTTCTCTGGTTTGAAGGCACAACACTTTACCTGAAAAAGGGCTGACACTTCATTGAGGTTACAGCACAATTGTAGTTGGTTAGGAGCCAGATCCATTTTCTTGAGATATGCCTTGAATTTGTGCTTGTAATGTTTCCTCTAGCTGCCATGATATCTCAAGCTGAAGCTAAGCTGGGAATAGAGGACTTGTTCTAGGAGTTGGGAGTTGGGCATCCCCATACAATGCCTGGTTCAGTGATGTTGGTATTCAAGGATCACTGACTCAGTGCTGTAACATTGGCTTTAGCAAGGATGCTAATATTTGTGTAGTGATCTTCCCACCTGATGCAGAGGATTTTCTGAAGGCATCATTGGTGATACTTCTTCAGGCTCTTGAGATGACAACAGTTGGTCTCCCACATTTCAGATCCATAGGGTAGAGTGGGGGTGATGACTCTTGTAGACCTGGATATAGAGATTGTGACCAATATGCATTGATCAATAATTTTATTAATCTTTACTCCAGTAAGGCCCACACCTAAAATGTGGCACCAGTATGTTCCACCAGGTGAATGATCATGCACTCTCATTGGCACTTCCATGCTCATTCCAAACCCAGAAATGCACTGGTTATGCTGCCCTTAGGTCAACCCCCTGGCTAGTCTTAAGCAAGATGAAAACTGAGGTCTCCAGAGTGGTTGCAGAAGGACATCATAGACTGGCCTCACCACCAAATTTCTGGGGGGTTGGAGTATGCCAAAGGTGGGGGTGGCTGGGCTCTGGTTAGGACCCTTGCACTCAGGCCAAGCCATCTGTGCCACTATATAACAAGAAATAAATAATAGCTGATGTTACCTATGTTTTCACTTGAAAGTTTACTTACTCTTGTTTTCCTGAAAAAAAATTTGTCTTGAGAATGTGGGAACATGGAAAGGGTTAAAGTGATGAAAACTTCCTTGAGTAGAGAAAGAAGAAATGGAAAAAAGAATCTTAAAGGAGAAAATCCAGAGGATGGCTGAAGAATGTAATAATCCCCTCAGTTAGTTTCAAATTGCTATAGAATGTGCAAGACCACTACTGTCTTTGAAACATTTACAAAAAAACCCAACAAAAACAACAACACAAATATATGCAATACATTTGCAGTAAAGGAGAATCTTGGCCCTGGGGAAAATTATGAAAACATGCATTGACTTTAGTACTTCAGAACTGTGAAATATGTTATTATTTAATCCTCTTTACAAGGTGTAATTCTTTTATCTCTTTACATGCCACCTGCTTCTCAACATATTTCAATATTATATGTTCCATAAACACTGTATCATTTGCTTTACAGAAGTTTGCTTTACACAGATTGCAAATAAATGTATTTTTTGAAGCATAAAGTAATAATTTTATTTAGCTGCTCAGGATAGTCTAGTGCATCATGTTTTTGCAATGCTTAGCACAAGGGAGCCCTGCTGTTAAGTTCTTAAGCACCACCATGTAATCAGTTGACTGTGATTTTGGTCTCTTATGCAACTTTTAGATTCAGTTTTATCTGTATGACAGGATCACTCACATGAATAAACACTGGAAGTAAAGCAACAGATGATAGAGTCCGCCAACTTTTTTAGCCCAATAGTAGTTATGGGATTTGCCTAGCAAATAGGAGAACAAGGTTCTAAGCTTTTTTTACCCAGATTGTGGGTATTTGAGTGGAAGTGCCTGAAGATTGGAAGAAGGCCAATGTGGTGCCTATCTTCAAGAAAGGGAGGAAAGTGGATCCAGAAAACTACAGGCCCATCAGCCTGACCTCTATCCTGGGCCTTGGTGAGGCTGAAGCTGGAATACTGTGTCCAGTTTTGGGCTCCACAATTCAAAAAGGATGTGATGAGGAAAAGTATGTGGAGAAGCTTGAGAGAGTCCAGAGAAGAGCCACGTGCATGATCAGAGGTCAGGAAAATGGATCTTATGATGAGAGGCTGAGAGGTATGGGACTCTTCAGCCTGGAAAAGTGCAGGCTCAGGGGTGATCTGGTGGCCACCTATAAGGTTATTAGGGGTGCTCACCAGGATCTGGGGAAATGTCTGTTCACCAGAGCGCTCCAAGGGATGACAAAATCAAATGGTCACAAACTCCTCCATGGCTGTTTCAGACTGGACATAAGAAAGAACTTCTTCACTGTCTGAGCCCCCAAGGTTTGGAATAGACTGCCACTGGAGGTGGTTCAAGCACCTACTTTGAATGCCTTCAAGAGACCTTTGGACATTTATCTTGCTGAGATCCTATGACCCCTGCTGACTTCCTGCCCCTGGGGCAAGGGGCTGGATTCGAAAATCTTCTGAGGTCCCTTCCAGCCCAAATATCTATGAAATCTAATTAAAGGACCCAGAGCATCATGTGTGGTCACCATCCCCATGCTGAAAAAGGCAGTGGGGGCACTATAACTAAGCTCATTGAATGAGATATAGTTAAAGCTCCCCTGCCAACCTTTTCTTTCTCTGGGATGCTGATACACGTGACACTGGGCTCTGCTGGAGCACAGTAATAACCACGTTCCAGCAGACTCAATAAAGCAGGTCTGATCTGACACACTGTAATTGCAATGTGTCAGAGCAGCCTCAATGCACATGTATATATGCCCTGGGATAGCGGTGGTACCACTCACCTGCTGCCAAATTTGTGGACCTGTGGGGAACTCACGGGTCAGATAGCACTGGTTTGGGTATGCAGAGTGCAGGGCCTGATACTGGCATGCTAAGCCAGACAGGGGCAGCATGAAGCCCCAGGGCCCAATCCTGGAATGAGGGGTTAGGCAGGGGCAGCAAAAAGCTCCAGGGCCTATTCCAAGAGCTCAGGGCTGTCTGGAGGGAGGGATGGTGCATGGGCTATGCATACAGGGTGCATGGGCGTACATGTGCACCCCCTGAGAGTACTGGTGCACCCTGTGTCAGGTCGTACTTCCTGTTTATCCAGCAGGCAGGGGGACAGGTGGGAGCACTAGTGCCCCACCCTGCCAGCAGCAGCCGGGGAGCAGGTCTGCCAGCAAAAGTGGCTGTGAGAGTTCTTGAAGCAGTGTGGCCTCTTTTACAGTGAGTGAGATCGGCTGTGGGGGGCCCATCCCCCAGTCGCTGACTTGTGTCAAGGGGGGCAGATGCCCCCCCACCCTGATGAACCAGACATGCATGGTATGGTGTCTGCAGGAGTGGCATGGGATCCCAGGGTCTGATCCCAGTGTGTGGGGTGGCAGAGGTCCCCAGGACTTGCTCCCATCACATGGGACTAAGTGGGGGAAGCTCAGAGCCCAAAGGGCCAATCCCAGTGCATAGATTTTGATGTGAGGGATAGGGCCCAGCATGGGGCCCAAATGCCCATTTCTAGTCTGTGGTGCTTGGCAGGGACTGTGTGGGGTAGCAAGGCCCAATTCCAGCCCATGTGGCCAAAGGAGATGACTCAGGGCTGATCTTAGCATGTGGGGTGATCTGACCTGCAGACCAGCCCTACACAACTCATCTGGCTCACAGGGCCAAAAGGCAGACCACCATTGAAACTAGGCCATAACTGAGGATCTAGTCCTTAATCACTTTCAGCATCTTGTAAATATGTGCCCTATTGATAGAGCAATTTACAGTTGAAAATTAGAAAAATTACTGTTTCGTTAAAGAAGTAAATGTCACAGTAGATTAAGTCTGATTAGCATTAATTTTTCCTTACAATTAAGTAAAATTGTTTTTCATAAGATTTTGAATTTTGATAGAACTGATGTGCCTAATTATCTTGGTTCCTCTGAAAACTCCTTTAGCCTATGATATTAGGTTATACTGTGCATAATATGTATGACTTGCTTAGAAGTTTTTCTCCTCAGTGTCAATCCTTAACATGTTTTCATTGTAGCCAGGAATCAGGCTACAGTACATGAGTCCCCCTGTACCAAATTTGAACACATGCAATGGATTGTTCTCAGAGATTATGACACTGAATAGACAGTGGCTTGGATTACAAAGACAATAAATTAAAAATAGGTGAAGAAATGGTAGTTGTACCAGAAATACCTCATATATTTTATTATCTCATCATCAAATTGATCATGTTATTCAAATCTTTATTTTTATTAGTACTATAAATTGATATTCCCTTTTGGTGAAAAAAAAGTATTGCAGTGACTTTCTGTTTAAGAAGCAAGACATACGGGATGCGTCCAGACGAGCACAGTCATGCCATATGTGGTGCTGCAAACATGTTTGCAGTGCCACATACCACACAGTCCAGAGTTCTCCACACTTCAAGGGCATGCTGCCGAAGCATGCGCTGCTCCTTTTTTTCCCCCCACCATTTTTTTTAACTCCTGGATATCCAGGGGGAAAAAAAACAGTGAGAAAAAAAATGGAGCAGCGCACGCTCGGGCAGCACACGTGTCTAAAAAGCAGAGCTGGCCCATTTGGAGCCACACTGCAGCTGCTGGCCATGCTCCACCCAGCAGGATTGCCATTGCTGCAGCTCTGGGAGGCCTCCAGGACCCCAGGTAAGGCTTCTGGGGCCCACCCAGTGCTGGCCCCAGCCTCTCCTATGCCAGCTGGGGCAACTTGTTGTGTGCCAAAGTGTGCAGGGCATGGGCGTTCCCAGGGATAAGAAGCAGTGGCACAAGGTGTACCACTGCTACTTGTCCCCGGCGAACCAAACATCCACCCATGTCTGGACATGCCACTGTCCAACTTTTTCACTAATCATCACCCCCATCCCACCCCAATCACATTCTAACACTGATATCTTTTTAACATCTGTTTGATAGGGTTTCAAAAGAAAGCAGAGGGTATTTTGAGGTGATGTTCTGAAGATCTCATTTATAATATTAATATCAACATTTTATAATATTAAGCAGAATGCATGATTCTCTCCTTGTAGCCTTAATGTGGTCTATGCTGTACTCTTACAACATGCTTCTTAGGATAACATGAAAAAACTGAAGGCCTTAGATCTGCCTCTCATTGTGCCATAAGATTTAAGTACTGTAGTCAGATACAGTACTATGTTATGGTGGAGTATTTAACTCTGCCAAAACACTCATGTAGATGGTGACTGGGGCTGGTTGGGGCATAAAGGTGCAAAAGTGTGGAGACTGCCTGCCACCTCGCCTGACATGTTCAGCACCCTTGTGCCCCAGCCAGCCCTTCTGCCACCTGCTGTTGGTATCCAAAGCCCGGGGCTGACCCCCCAAGTCCTTGCCTTCCCAGGGCTGCTCCACTCCAGTTCCAACTGCTGCGATCCTGGGAGCGCATGAAGATGTTGTGCCTGGGAGCAACTGACTCTGGTGTGAACTGTGCCGGAGACCATCCCCACAAATTAATTGAACATGTTGGTGCACCAAGCGATGAGGAAACTGCAGTATGGCATTGTATTGAGATGTTTCTTATTTTGGCCTATTCAGCTTTTGTGGTGTTTTAAGTAAAGAATAATTTATTTAACAATTGCTTTACAAAACCTGTGCCACTTATCAACCTGTCCTAAAACTCTAAACCAGAGTACCCACTAATGTTGAACTGTAGGGAAGATGCGTTTAAGCTGTTATGGTTCAATGCTGGTCTCGGTGTGGAGGGTAGCTGGACTGCTGGATGCTCCTTCTCCGAAAGGGTGACAAAAGAGAGAAACTGTGTCTCAGAGCCAAAGAAAGAACAATACCTAGAACCTGCATGGTTTTGGAGGAGCTCACGATCATGTTGCATTCAGTGTTAGGATGCATACACAGTAGCCCAGTGAGCATCTGATAATGGTGAGCTCAACAGACCTGATGTGTCTATGACACACAACAATGAAGAGCCAGAAAGCACTTTTTAAAGGTAAATGCCTGTCTATGTTCTGGCAGAATTGTCCACATCAGTGCCACTGAAATTTAATGGTACTTTAAGGATGCCTAGAGAGTTGAATCAGTCTTTGGCTGGTCATTATTTAAATGGAAATAAATGAATAAAAAAATTCTTGTAAAAGCCTCAAAGATTAGTCACAGTGAAACTGGCCCATCAGATTTTACCTTTTTACATATATAAGTTTTACCACCAAAAATTTAAAGGAATTTATATCCCTTTAAATCCCTTTTAAAGGGATTTAAGAATGAATGTGTCATGGTGAGACACAATAAAAACAATGTTCCAGTCGATAGATCTGTGATATTCAGAGATGAGATGTATTTCTGACAGTGCAAAACAAAGAATGTTCTCTGCTGTGTTCATAAGCAGCAATACACAACAGAACAGATTACTGGAATGAGTACTGAATTATTGGACTGATGTGAAATGTTCATGGTGGTCTTTATTTTTTTTCTGGTCAAATGGGCTATATTGTGCTCATATTTATTCTGGTTAAAATTCACAATCACTCTACTGATACTGTCAATTAAGCTATCTTGGATTTCTATTAGTGTGACTGAGGTCAGAGACAGGGCCATCTAACCAGTTAATGATCATAAAATTCCTGTTAAATTTAATACAAATGCTATGGTTTCTGACATAGGGCATTTCTCTGTTTTGTAGCTGCTCTAGCATGTAAAATGTGGAGTGATACTGCATTACAAATGTCCTCCTTAATTAGAGAGGGCTATGGAACATTATCAGCTTGGAACTATGGCAACTACTAATTAGCTTTAGCTGATAAAAGAAAATATGTCCCCTAATGTGTATTTAATACATTTTAGGGAAACAGCCAGTACAGCATGCTCAGGAAGCAATTCAGACCCTTTCCTAAGTGCTGCTGTTATTTTGCAAATGATGTCCAAAGAGCAGCGGATAATAGATTTGATAGATAATTTCAACATATTAATTATGATATTTGTTATAGACTAAATATTGCTCCTGGTTTAGACTCTAGTGACAATAAAAATGAAATGATTGTGATGAGGAAAATGACCAGTAATAATATTGTAGCCAGAAATTTTGGGGAAAGTACCTTAATCTTTTATTAAACTACTCATTCGTGGAAATTAAGTTCTGTTTGGAAGAGAAGTTTCCCATGAATCTACTGTGTAATTCCATATTTATTGTTTCTCCTTAACTCCACAATAAATATGCTCAGTTGGCAGGGTGTTTTTACTATTATTTTTAAATATGCTCAGTTATTTGCATGTGTCCCACATAATAACAAGTCTGGCAGAGCAGATCAGGGCTCTAAGTACACATGCTGCACCTCATTATTTGAACCTTCTTTCCCCTTTAGACATGTTCACATTGGCAAAAACGGTATCATGGACCAGTTCTTCTCATGAATGAACACTGGTGTACCTAAGAATAGAAATGCATACTTAAGCCACTGTTTTATTTATATATTACTCCACACATTTTAACATGCTATAAGCAGTCATAGCTGGGGAGACAGACTTTGGAGTGGAATGTATGAATGGAAACTTTGAACAAGTTTTTAGTTTTATCCTAGTGTCATAGAGAAGTAGGCCTGGGAGGGACCTCCAGAAGTCATGTAGTCAAATCCCTTGCCTGAGGCAGCATCTTTCCTGTCCAAACTATTCTATACAATCCATAATACAAACTCTACATAAAACTACTATCAAACCTGATACAATACAGATCTAACCCCCTACCCTGCCACAGGTAAAGCAGGGCAACCATGGCAGCCAAGATCCTGCTTCTGTGTTGTCAATATATGCTCAAGAGGTCACTAGCCTAGGGATAAAATTGTTTCCTGACCCTAAATATGGTGACCAGTCTGGTCCTGAGCAGAGGGGCAAGATCATTTAGCCAGGAACCTCCAGTGTTTGTCCCAGCAGGAGCACTGCCACACCCCTGTCAAAGTCCTCAGCCTTGACTGCAGCCAACACCCAATGCCTCTAAGGAAGAGTTAAAACACCCTGACACATGTAGCAGAAAAAGGGGGGGGGGGGGAGGGAAAGGGGCCACCGAAAAGACCAAGAAAACGAAAGGCCC
>NW_017729033.1:57772928-57779798 GCF_001723915.1 Gavialis gangeticus | reverse complement strand
AAATCTGACCCCCTGCCATGGGCAGGAAGGGATACTGGGGTCAAATGACCCTGGCTAGGTGGCTGTCTAGCCTCCTTTTGAAGACCCCCAGGGTAGGGATGAGCACAACTTCCCTTGGAAGTTAGTTCCAGCTCCTAGCCTCCCTGACTGTGAAGTAGTGCCTCCTGATATCTAACCTGAATCTACTCTCAGTCAACTTATGGCCATTGTTCCTTGTTACCACTGTTAGTGTTGGGGGGAACAGGGACTCTCCCACTGCCTGCTGGTCCCCCCTGGTAAGTTTATAGATGGCCACCAGATCCCCTCTCAGCCTTCTCTTGTGGAGGCTGAACAGGTTAAGGTCCCTGAGCCTCTCCTTATAGGGCCTGCCCTGCTGCCCCCTGATCATTCGAGTGGCCCTTCTCTGGACCCTCTCCATGTTGTCCACATCCCTCCTGAAGTGTGGCGCCCAGAACTGGATGCAGTACTCCAACTGTGGCCCGACCAATGTCACGTAGAGGGGGAGGATCACCTCCTTGGACCTGCCCCTGATGCCTCTGTGGATGCATGACAATGTATGGTTAGCCTTCCTGACCGCATCCCCACATCTGCGGCCCATGTTCATCTTGGAATCAATAGTGACACCAAGATCCTTTTCTGCCTCTGTGCTGACAAGAAGGGAGTTCCCCAGCCTGTAAGTATGGTGCTGGTTCTTCCTCTCCAGGTGCAACATCTTGCACTTGTCCGTATTGAAACCCATCCTATTCTCATCTGCCCATCTCTGTAACCTGTCCAGATCTAATTGTAGCCTGTTCCCTCATGTCATCTGCAAACTTGCTCAAGAAGCTTTCTATGCCAGCATCCAAATTGTTAATAAACATGTTGAACAACACCAGGCCCAGGAAAGACCCCTGAATGCATTCTAAACCTCCTGCCATTCTGCCATGGACCCATTAATAATTACCCTTTGCTTGCTGCTATTGAGTCATTATCTATTCATCTTATAGTAGTTTTATCTAGCCCACATTTCTCCAATTTGTTTATGAGAAGTTCATGTGGGACCTTGTCAAAAGCCTTTCTAAAGTCCAGATATGTTATATCCACAGCATTCCCTTCATCCACCCAATTAGTTACTTTATCAAAGAAGGAGATGGTTTGACATTATTTGTTTTTAATTAATCCATGCTGGCTGCTGGTAATCAGGCTTTCCTTCTCCAGGTGCTTGCAAATGGCCTACCTTAAGACATGTTCCAGTAACTTCCCAAGTATTGAGGTGAGGCTAACCGGTCTGTAATTGCCTGGGTTCTTCTTTATGCCTTTTTTAAAAAGTGGCACAACATTGGCCCTTTTCCAATCCTCTGGTACCTGGCCTATCTACCACAACTTCATAAAGATCATTGGCAAATGTTAACATTTTTATAATCATAAACGAAACTTCAACATAATAGAAGCTGAATTTGTGGGGGGGGAAGGGAGAACTACTTTTTAGAAGTACCATTTAATGCATACTATAACTTTATTAGTGAAATTTAGCTTGGCATTTTCCTCTCCTTGTACCTTGAACATAGTATGCATTTTCATACTGCTTTCCTTCAATAAGCTGTTCCTACCAGGCACATACTGATTTAATTAAATCTTCCAGCTGTAGCAGAAAAGTGTTCTGATTAACAATAAGAATTTTATACTGAATATGACTTAATTTTGTGATTGTTGCTGATGCAAGATGGCAGATTCATTAAACTGCATAAGTGATTGATGTACTCACACATAGAAAAGACTAGTTTTTTTAAATAAGTATCATGTATATATGATATTCCTTCAAATATCTTGTTCTGCTTTGTTATAATTTTATTTAAAAAAAAACAGTTGTAGGCAATCAAAAGATTAAGTCAGCAATCTGAAAGTATCTCAGAGGGGCAGGTGAGACTTTTCTGTTTCTTGACTCCCTGCTAGTCCTAGTGTGTCAAGCACTGATGTGTGAAAGCAAATGAAAGTAACATTTCTTCCCCCCAATGCAGTTCCTGCTAACATGCAAATACAGCTAAAGACTTGCTTTATGAAAAGGTATGGATATTTCTGCTTAGTTTTTAGCCCTTCCCACTCAAATTGAAGGCTTGCTTAATTAAAGGGGCTATATTGTCATGCTCATTATGGGTGCATACAAGTCTTTTTGTATTATGTGTAATAGCAGTTTCTTTTTTCTCAGAAGTTGCATATTCCTTTTCTCTCTCTGATAGGCGTATACGTTTTTAAGAAAAAAAAAACTTTGGGCATAAAAATTAATGTATATTGTGTTGAACATTACCTGGAGCATAATCATTAGTAGCCCTTTCTCCATTAGCAGTATCTGTTAGGATTAAGACGCAAGCAATGAATTTATTTTTCATCTTGAAAATCTTGAAAATCCTAGGCATTTGGCTGTGTCTTGAGAATACCAGCTAACCAGCAAACATCCATAATCATGGGTGTGAGAGAGAATTTTGATACCTTTCTGTGAGTCTCCTACATATCTGTTAAGCATCTAAAATATGATTTTATATAATCTTGACTTGTCCTATAATGACTTAGTAACATATATTTTAAAAGTATCACACAGGGGTTTTTAAAAAATCTTTCACAAGCTGTTTCTAACATGCAGTTGGTATCATTTCTATAGGACCTGATTCATCTTCTGTTATATTTATAGTTACATTAGGCCCCATCTACACATTACAGGTATTGTACTATTGATTGGTGAATTGTGCACTTACCTTAATACCAGCTACATGAGCAAAGTACTTACTATGCCATAAAAAGCTTCAAACAGCTAGGTAGACCTTGAAAATGTGTACTAACTTTATAATGGGTTGCTATCAAACTTTAATTTAAATGTGTAGAATAGTCTTCCCTGTGGCTGGGAGCCCCATCATCTGATGGGACTCCAAGCTGCAGGGGTGCACCATTCCCAGCCAGGGCTGGGAGTCCCACAATCTCAGGCCCAGCAGCATCCAACTGGGTCCTGGTAGCATCCCACAGCTGCCAGGACCCAGAGTCCCACAGCTGCAGGTGCCGGGTACCTGCAGCATGCTTCCTGGTGCCAGGGAGTTGTGGTTACAATCTCCCAGCCCTGGGGGTGCATGGAGCCCCTGAGGCTGGGAGACACAGCTGCCACAATATCCCATCCCTGGGGGTGTGTGAAATCCCTGGAGCTGGGAGGTCATAGCTTCTGTGATCTCCCAGCCTCAGGGAAGCATGAAACCCCCAGTCCTGGAAGACTGCAGCAGCTGTCTCCCCTAGCCCCAAGGGTGTGCATTGGGCACTCTGCAGCCCCTCAGCTGAAGAGGGTCCCAGCTACAGGTGCTTGCTTTTTTTTGTAACCTGCATGTGTAGTAGGGCTCAAGGAACATAAGAAATATTATAGTGGGAGAGATCACAGGTTCATTTAGCACAGAATCTCACAGTGGCACAGATGCTAACGGGAATAATATTTATTCAGGGCCTGTTCTGACTGATCTGTCTCCTCCCCCTCTTCCTATACAGCTTCCAACATTACCAATAATTAGTTAATTAATACCCATGGATAAGACCCATCTTGAATTGAATTTGTCCATTCCTCGTTTGAACCTGATTAAATTATCAGCCTCAGCAACATCATGGAAAGGAGTTCCACAAGTTAATTATACAGCATGTGAAAGAGTTTTTTGCATCCTTTTGTTTGTTTTAAGCTCCTACCTAATAATTTTCTTGGATTTAATTGTAGTATTGTGTGTGAAAGTGAATAATAAATCCCTATTTAGTTTTTCTATGCCATTCATGATTTTATAGATCTCTGCCATATATCCCCTTCATCTGTGTTTGCTCTCTAACCCCCTGTTGCCTTTGTCTTACCTATTCTACCTCTACTATACACTTCTGGAGGTGCTGAGACCAGACTGTATGCAGTATTCAGGATGTGTGTGTACCATGGATTTATGCAGTGGCATAATGGCATTTTCTGTTTTGTTTTCAATGCCCTTATTAATATATTTTATTGCCTACCAAATGCCCCCAGATAGGATGTGCACATTGTTTTTGTGAAGGCAGAGTGAGGAAAAATATATTTTTCCAGGCCAGGAGTAGCTACACAGCAAAATTGCCAGAAGAAAGCTTTATTAGTGGAACATCAAGAGCTTTAAAAATGAGAGATGGTTTTTAAAACCCAGGGAGAGAACAATGATTATTTAATTGATTCAGCCCAAATAGAAATGCTTCAGCCTAGTAGAACAGGAATCAAAGCATGGTTCTTCTATTCTGGGCAGAAAATTAGCTTCTCTGCTTAAGTCACATGCCCCAATTTTGACATACATTTCATAGTGCCTGGTTTTGGGGGCAAAGGTGCATTTAGTATGCAAGTAAATATGGTAATTCCTAATGGTATATTTGCCTTTTTAACTGCTACAGGTCATGCACTTTTTTTGTATTTTGTAGGTATAATATAAAACATGAAGAGCAGGATAATGCTATAAGCAACTCTTAGGAGAGAGGGAAGGAAGAACAATTAATACTTATCCAAAGGTAATAGAAGTGATGGAAATAGTCTTAACCCTGAACTGTAAATAGTTTGTATGCAACTGACACTAGAAGAAATCGATAAATCTTTTCATTTTTAGTTTTTAGGTTATTATAGTGAATTTAATTATAGCCCTAATATGATCACATTTGGCCTTCATTTGTATATGAGGCATAATAATTTCTTTCAGCATAACTCCAGGACAGTACATCAGTAATCCATAAACTTCAAAAGAGTTAGAAGTTTGAATTATTAATCCAAATGCATGAATTCTAATCAGGATTTAATATAAAAGCTTTTTTCTCTTCTAGAAATGGAATTGCATGTCTCAAAATTACAAATTATTTCATGGGATTTCCTCTACTTCAGCGGTTTTCAAACCCTGGGCTGTGGCCCAGTGCTGGTCCACAGCGGGTCACCTGCTGTTCCGCAGCACGGTCAGCTGCCATACTAGAAGTGGCTGCAGACTGGCAAACCATGGCCCCCGCAGAGCCAGGCAGAGAGGCCGCGGCTCCTTCCACAGTCCTGAGGCAGCACAGGGTTTGGCCAACCCCCCTGCCTGGTTTGCCATAGTTTGCCAGGCTGTGGCCACTTCTGGGCCACGGTTTGCCCCTGCATCTGGGTTATAGATCCTCAAGAACAGTTTTTTTTGATAGTTCCACTCAGGTTTTCAATAAATTCAGGAAATTTAAATAAGTGATAATCAGAGCAATACAAATGCATAAAGGAATCTGAATATTAACTTCAATAAAAAGCCAGACTTTCCTTAATTGTGTTAACTCCACTTTTATGTCAACTTTTCCTGAATATTTCAGTACTGGAGAATGAGAGTGATCAATGGGAATGAGGACCATGCCTTCAAAATTTAAGCTTCCCAGTAAGAAATGGGAACCAGACAGAATGAAGCAGATCTTCTAGAACTACTTGAAGCACCAAGTAATCACGGAATGCAATAAAGATTGACCTATCCATGATAGAATAGTCAATAAGCTAATTGATGAGGGTGCTCACCTGGGATTTTAGAGATCCAGGTCAAGTCTATGCTATGAATCAGCCTAATTAGAGAAAAAAAGCCTGCCACTTCCCAGGCTATTCTACTCTGGGGTGAGTTGTTTTTTCTCTCTCATCTCCGTGACAACCCCTTCCTGTAAAAAGAAATCCATAGTGAATCTAAGAAAGCTTCTGTGTTCCTATACAATATATTACTTTACATTTTTTATAGAAAAAAATGTGTGTGTCTACATGAGACATTTAACTGTGCTGTACTGCACAGTAAGTGTGCACATCTACACATGCACATGCTTACTGCACATTAATATCACTTAATTATACCAGTAATACCCAGGTAAGAGACAGGGGCCTGAATAGTCCTGGGATCACAGGGGGTGCATACACCTTCAGGAGGCCTTAAATGCCTATACACTAATACTCATAGTATGGGGAACAAGCAGGAGGAACTTGCCCTCCTGCTACCTAACACAAACCCAGACATAGTGGGGTTCATCAAAATGTGGTGGGATCAAATGCACAATGGGGCAGTGAACATCAAGGGTATACAGGAGGCATAGAACAGGGAGGAAAGGCAGGGGTGTGGTGCTCTATGTCAAAGAACAATTCACATCCTCAACAAGCAGCACTGGGTCAGAGGAGGGGCAGACTGAATTGCTCTGGGTCAGAATACAAGGGGGTTGGGGGGAAAGGGACTTAATGGTGGGGGATCTACTACAGAGCACCAACCTGGGAGAAGAGCTAGACTTGGAATTCTCAGGTCAGTTTGCAGAGGCAGTTAAGTCAAAGGATGTGGTCATCATGGGTGACCTAAATTATCCGAACATCTGCTGGGAAGAGCAGTCAGCCAGGTCTGATGGCTCACATAGGTTCCTAGCCATGTTACAGGACCTCCATCTAACCCAGGAGGTGCACAGTCCCACCAGGGGAAATGCCTTGTTAGACCTGGCCCTGGCCACAAGTGATGACCTGGTGAGGGGACTGCGGGTGCTTGACCACCTGGGCAATAGCAATCATCATCTACTGGAATTCACTATCCAGCACAGGGTGACAAAGGCCTGCAGCAAGACAGCAGCCCAGGACTTCAGGAGGGTGGATTTCACTGAGCTAAGGAGACTGGTCGGGGAGGCACCGAGATCCTGGAGGGGTGGGGAGTTGGGAGTCCAAGAAGAGTGGTCGGTCCTGAAGGAGACAATCCTCCAAGCCCAGAAGGTGGCAATTCCAACACGGATCAAAGGGGGCAAGAGTGCTCAAAAGCCCCCATGGCTAATCAAAAGCATCCAGGAACATCTCAAAGCTAAAAAGGAGGTGTACACCCAACAGAAGGGAGGGACCATCACCAGGGAGAACTATAC
>NW_017729033.1:57767718-57767928 GCF_001723915.1 Gavialis gangeticus | reverse complement strand
AACAGAAGGGAGGGACCATCACCAGGGAGAACTATACCTCCATTGCTCAGGATTGTAGGGGGCTGTTAGGAAGGCCAGGGTGAAGATGGAACTGGGACTTGCAACCCAGATCAAGGATAACAAGAAATCCTTTTTTAAATATGTAGGGGGTAAAAAGAAGGTTCTGAGTAATGTGGAGCCTCTGCAGGACACGCTAGGAAATCTGGTGGT
>NW_017729033.1:57733776-57750600 GCF_001723915.1 Gavialis gangeticus | reverse complement strand
GAAATCTGCCCTACCTCCTGATGCCCTTGCCCTTGTTGATCCGGTCCTGTGCTGTGTGTCCATCGCCACCACCTCTACACAATCCATCATGCTGCCCTTGTATCCTGCTCAGTGAGGGCATGGCTGGGGCATCCCAGTGGTTGAGTCTGTACTCCACCTTCATCCCATGAGGCACTGGGGACCTCAGCTGGTGGCTCCTCCATGGAGCCATTGCCACAGGTGTGTATGTGGTGAACTTCACAGACGCTCTGGTCTACTGCCCCTTCTGAGGGCAGAGGGAAGCCCTGGCGCATATAACCCTCAAGTGCACCAGGGTACAGCTCCTCCACCTCCAGAACCTGTTTCTGAGGTTCTGGTTGAATTTCACCCCCCACCTTTTTGTATTTGGTGACCCCATCTGTGGCCCCACCAAGTCCTGGGACCTCCTGGTCTACCTTCTCCTGGCCGTGGCCAAGTGGGCCCTGTACTTGACTGGGGAGGAGGCTGTGGCTGGGAAGGTGCCTGGAGACTATAAGGCCACTTTCCTCTCACTTGTCTATGCATGTTTCCAAGCAGAGTACCAGTGGCTGGCACCCACCAGCTCCTTGGATGCCTTTGAGGAGTGGTGAGTGCAGCCTGGGGGGCTCTGCTGTGTCCCCCTCAGGTGCACTCATTTTCATGTTTTGACCCTTTGACCCTCACATCACTCCTGTCTTGTTTTTTTTCCTTTGTTATCCCAAGTATTTTGTTATAGCATTCATCCATTAGCCCCCATACAATAGGGGCTACTAGTTAGCCAGGTGGGCCTTAGGGCCCACAGTATTTGAATGTTACCAACTGACAGGAGATCCTGAGGCCCAGTTAGTTGGTATTTGAGGTCACTAGCCCCTTGAGCCATCTGGAAAGCTGAAGCAGCCCTAACTTAGAGTGGCCCCTGCACCCTAACCTACTGCAGCAATTTGGCAGTGGGAGCTGCTGCCTGACTGTGGCCTGTGGCCATCTGTGACGGCATGCAGCTCCAGAGCTGCATGCCTGCCAGACTTGGATGGGGAATGGATGGATGCCTGGGCTGTGGTGTGGGCACTGCAGCAGAGCCTCCTGCACTTGTGGGTCAGTTTCCAGTGGCCTGTATCTGAACAGCTGGCTTTCATGTGGAACTGCTGTCATGTCTTCTGATGCCCTCACCCTGGTATCTGGGCAGCTATCACCCAGAAGATGGGCTTGTTGCAGTGGCCTGCTTTGAACTGTTAAAGCGTGTCCACCTGGCCCCAAATAGCCAGGTCAGCCACCTCATCTGCCCTCCAGCTGGGTCCCTAGTGCTGGCCTTGAGCAGGCTTCTCTGCCTGGGTCTCACCACTTGTCTACTCAGCAGAGATCCTGTTGTTTCCAGGTTTAAAAATTGTAAATTCTCTGATAAAAAAAATCCAAATTCTCTCATTAAAATACCCAAAATAAAAATTCTTCTGTGACTAAAATGGAATGTCACTATATGTAAAAAGATGTTTGGCAATGTTTTATTGATATGGTTACAATTTTAAAGCACTTTGGAAGCCTATCAATGCTTTTTTCACCATAATAAATGAATTCTAAATACCTATACACTTTGGTGTTTGCTTTTGGTTTTTTATCATAGAAAAATCAGAGCTGCCCCTGCCTTCTTTGCTCAGCAGGATGTGGGGCATTGAGCCATACTGGGATGCCCTTGCCTCTCACTCTCAACCCGCAGCCCCTGCCTGACCTCATTAGCTCCTTCCCAGAAGCAGTTCTGTCCCAGTACTAGGACATGAGTGCAGCTGTTCCACCTGCTGCTTTGTGGCTCTGAGCAGTGCCAACCCTTGCTGTTCTGCTCCCTGTGCCTAGTCCCTAGTGATTTGCATGCTGTTCCTGAGAAGCCCTCAATTGGGGCTCAGGGACTGGGCTGAACCAAGCCCCTTCCTTTTCAGGCCCCCTCCCCCTGCACAGGCTGCTCTAGAGGGGCTCCTAAGTCTGCCTCTGGTAGCCTCTCCGTGGGGTGTTTCTCCTCCTGCCACCTCCCCACACCTACACCCAGCCTATCACACACCCAAGTGGTTCCTGGGACCAGAAGGCTTCCCCAGGCTGGGGCCACATGTCCCAGCACCAGAGTGCGCATGGGGCAAGGCTGAAGTATGGCAGTTGCCCCTACAGCTGCAGCTTCTGCCAGCAGATCCCATCTCTTACCATCCCATTTGGCTGGCTGGGCATGCTGGGTGTGAGATTTGTGGGGTGGGAGGATGAGGTTTGAGGGGGGCGAAGGGGTATGGGAGGTTTGTAGGGTTTGTGTGGGGGTATAGGGCTTGTGCAGGGGGTTGGGTTTTGTGGCGGGGGTTATGGGGGTTATTTGGAGATGGGAGGCTTGTGTCTGGGTTGTGGGGGGGACTGTGTGTGTTGGGGGGACTCTGGGGGGCTGAGGTGAAACTGCTTAGGAGGGGTGGGACCCCCATTTGCCCCCACATAGTGCACAGTCCTGTCCCCCACACAGCAACAGCAGTGGCTGTTGGGCACTCAGGGTCCACTGCTAGCAGAGCCCTGGCTGTCTGAGACCCAGTGCCACCTATGCCACATAGTGTGGGCCCAGCACAGGCTAGAGGCATGTGCCTTCAGGCAGGAACAGGCCTTTACTGTCACCCAGGGTCTCAGCACCACACACAGGGGCTATGTATTGGGCTGGACTGGGTCCTATGTCCAAGTGTCCCACACACTGTCAGGCTGGGCCATTTCCATGGAGGCAGGACCCAACCTCGCCTGATGCATAGACCCTGTGTGTGGTGCCAGGACCCTGGGTGACAGCAAGAGCAGACTGATCCTGCCTGAAGGTGCATGCATACAGGCTGGGATGGACCCATGGTATGTGGCATAGGATGCACTGGGTCTTGGGCTGCACTGTGCCATGGGGGGGCTCTGCCAACAGCAGGCCCTGAGTGCCCAGCAGGCCCTGAGTGCTGCTGTGGGGGGGGGGCTATGCACTGTGTGGGCAGCAGACAGGGGACCCACCCCTCCTGAGCATTCTCCCCCACCGCCACACTGTACCCCCATCCACACAATCCCTCTCACCCCCATGTCTCTACTTACTGGGTACGGTGTCCGGGTCCAGGTCACCGCTGCAGCCTTGCCCCACTCCTATTTTCCTACTTTTTTTCAGCTGTTTTTTTTTTGTATTTTTTGATTTCCCAGTACCAAATTTTGAATCCACACTGCAAATATTCAGTGCGGGGAACATTTTTTTGCATCAGCATCTCTTGTGGCATCTCAAACTGCTTTGAGAGGCCACAACATGCACGTGAGCACTCATCTGCATGTGCCTTTAGAGATTATTAGCCTAAGATGTGGACCTGGCCCATACACCCAGTTCATAAGAGGCTATGATAAAATACAGTGTCCCTAGCAACTCAGAGTACAGCACAGATCTATGACTATAAATCCAACTATCATAAATTTTGTCTTTTCAGTTATTGTATTAAAGCCTACAGATGCAAGTGGATACACCTTTTGGGTCATTCTGGCTTCCTTAGGGCCTTGTTGCACATGACACTGTGAGCTGCACAAATATTGATTGGCTTAGAGCTAGCTTGAAGTCGCACTTTCAATTTGAGCAGTACATTTGTGGGGAGTGGCCACACCATAATGGAACAGAAGTTGTGTTGTGCAGATCAAGAGATAATCTTGGCCTGGAGAGGTGTAACTTTGAGCCAGATAACAAGTGCTTTAAGGCACTGTAAGGTGTGAAAGTATGGACAATCCAGGGTTAAGACCCAAAACTGATGTGTAATATGGCCCAAAGTGGATGAAACTGTTGAGTGAAGTATTTGATCTTTATAAGTTGTCTTCCTTTGAAACAGTTATTACAAACGCTTGGATGCACTCACCAAAATAGCCTGCCTGTTAATTTTACTCCCACATCTTCACACTCCCAGAAAGGATTTCTGGTGTATGTAGGACTGTGTGAATTTTTCAGTTCTAACTTCATGTGGTGATAGCAGGGGTAGGTGAAGGAGCACATCAGTGTGTGTGGTTCTTGAAAATTCAAGTAAAATCACAAATTTTATGGAAAATAGCAGGGATTAGGCTGGTGGTAGGCCACACAAGCCAGTCTTTTTGGGTTTGTTTGCAAGAAATAGCAGCATATAATCCCCATAAATTGGTGATTTTTCATTGAACACAAACTTGAACATTTAAGGAGACCCTTCTTCAGGGGTGTGCAGGTTTCTATGGTTGGCACCCATTGTAACAGGGAACCCTAGCTCTGTTACTAGGTGGCAGGGTGGCCCCTTTAAGACCAGTGTCTTGAGGAACACCAAGTACCAGGAGGGCAGGGGTTAAAAGCCCAACTACACAGGCCGGTCGGCTGACCAGAAGGAGATAGGGCTCCGGGCACATGTAAACCCCAGGGCTGAGGCTGACAGGCGCTAGTTGTTTGGCAAGTTGCCAGGGGAAGGAGCTTCTGCAGGGAAGAACTACCCAGGAATGCTGTGGCTGCTGGATAGGCTGTTTACTTGGCTAATGAGGCTCCAGGAGTCTACAAGTCACCCAGGAGGCACTC
This sequence comes from Gavialis gangeticus, assembly GCF_001723915.1. Lineage (NCBI taxonomy): Eukaryota > Metazoa > Chordata > Crocodylia > Gavialidae > Gavialis > Gavialis gangeticus. Next base: position 57,746,063 of record NW_017729033.1, on the reverse strand, counting down.
AAGGAGCAGTTTGGGGTTTTAAACAGGCAGAGTGTGGCTTGCACGACTTGCATTATGTAATAGCCCAGGGACTCATAGTTATGTTGTTGTTTTAACTGGTGGACCAGGCTGAGGATACTGGGGAGGATGAGGCCTCATAGAGGGGCACACTACAGTGTATAGCCCCAGTGCTGGAGAGGGTGCAGAAACAGGGCTGCAGTGAGTCCGGGGCTGCTCAAAGCCAAGTCAGAATTAAAAGTACTAGTCTTTACATACCATCTGTGAGGCCTGGGCCACTGTGAAGGGGAGGTTCAGAGCGGTGGATAGCGCCCCCTGGTGTCAGGGTAGTAAATGGGCAGCCTCCCGCCTGAGTAACATCATAATTATTGTTCTGTCAAGGCATGGCAGAAGAGAAAGGTGGGTGGTTAGCCCAGAAACAGATGGTCAGGCCAACATTGGACAGGCCCAGGGATGGCCCCTTGTTACACCCATCAATAGCTTTTATTTGGTGTCTTTAGGGACCCAGCTGTCTTCTTCACTTTGAGCTTTCTGCCTTCTCAAAGGCTCCCTGAGTTCGCAAGTAACCACTATCTAATAGCCAAGGACTTTTAAGAGATGGTTTAGCATGCAGTACCAATTTGTGTCAAGGTAACTGAAGGGCACAAGAGGTAAGTCTCCTCCTTACTGAGTCTATGAATTGTACCAATGCCCTGTATGTCTTATGGTACCGTGTAGAGTGATGTTATAGCTGTGATGGTCCAGGAATGATATGAGGGGGAAGAATTTCTTTGAGCGATATATTTTATTGAACCAACTGCATAACTGGGATAGTTAGACAAGCTTCTGAATGCAAGACATTTTTTATCAGGGCACCAGTCACCTTCAGCATCCTGAAGAACAATGCCTTGAATTCAGATTCAAAAGCTTGTCTAACTATATCCCAACTATGCAACTAGTCCAATAAGGACCTGAAGAAATTTTTGCCTACTGTAGTGAGACATATTGGTAAAGAACTTCCTAGTTACCATTCAGTACTGATTATGTGGCTTCTATTCCCATGAGGCCTTTAGAGTTAATGGCTGCACATGTAAGCTTTACTCTGTGCAATAAAACCTAGTATAAATATGTATTTATATACAATAGACTGTATCCTCATTTTTATTATAGATTCAGCTCATATACTTGCAGTGTCTTCAATATGCTGTGGATCAGAACAAATGAGGATGGAGGTTAGTTTAAAAATATGTTTTTGTTTTTGTTTTGTTTTTTACAATTGATTGACCAGAATGATCACTCTCATTTTCTGTGTTTGGTGGGGGATTAAGTTGTTCACTGGTAGAATAATTCATAACTGCACTTATTATGGATTGTTTACACATGGCAGGCCACACCACTCTCTCCCCCTAGAAATGACCGTCTTGTTCAACTCTGTAGTTAAATGCAAAGTATATATACTACATATATGTGACAAACTTACCTATTTTGCTTATCTTTTTGAATCAGTTACAGATTTTGAAATCACATTTATACCACTGCACCCCTCACACACCCAAATTCATCCTTAGTCAGCAGACAGCAATGGGTATGACATAGATTCATAGATTAAGGGTCGGAAGGGACCTAGTAGATCTTCTAGCCCGACCCCCCGCCAGGGCGGGAGAACAACAAAAAACCCCAAAAAGAGAAATGGGACTCAAACGAGTCCAGCCAGGTAGGCATCCAGCCTCTTCTTAAAGACCCCCAGGGTAGGGGCCAGCACCACTTCCCTTGGAAGTTGGTTCCAGCTCCTAGCCGCCCTAACATGCTTGAGTCCATCCTAGCTGAAGCATGCTGCTACCCCTGTGTAGACATGCCCTTAGGTGCCTAATAATGACATAGGATCTAGCCTATTGTGCATCTGCATGAGTACACAGAACAGACCCCTCAGAGTTTCATTAACTGTTAATGTAAGAGAAAAAAGTGAGGAAACCAGCTTTAATTTGTATGATTTCCCCAGTGACTCCCACTAGTACTAAAGTTCAAAATTGACTTGGAGATGCTGATAAAAACCTAAAGCTTCCGACCTGACTTTAAAATGTCCACAGTGAGATTAATTCAGAGCTTGGTTGGATATAATTCACCTCATAAAAACAAAAATAAATTGGAACAAGTAAGCACAACTGACTTAGTTCAGAGGAGGATGAAGGCTGATTAAACTCTTTAATCCCAGCAGAGAATATTTTTTTTTCTGTACTGCTCATGCTTCTTACCACAAAATGTTTTTGTATGAGTTTACTCTCTATATTAATGTAAAATTCATGACTGAAATGACTTTGTCGTAACAGGAAATGAAAATTTATTTTGGGATTTGTTATATGATTATTTCTAACAGAATTTATTTTTCAAATTGTTTATTCCTTGATCAGGACCAACTTCATGGTCTGAAAATAAATACAATCTTTCAAAAAATAAATATCAAAGCAGAATACTTTTATATGCAAAACTATGACGCTTATAGGATGATTTAATATTTTTAAAGGACCGGTTAGTAGAATATTATAGGAAAAAGCACATCTTTAAAAGAACTTCTGCAGAAAGATACAGTGGAGTTATTTGCACCAGTAAACCAATGTAATTGCACCGTCTTAAAATATATGTGAAGTCACAGGCAGGCCAGGTTCTTTAGGCAGATGTGATATCTTTTATTAGATGAACTGAGTAGTTGGAAAAAATTCTTTGTAAGCTTTTGGGCACAAGCACCCTTCTTCAGACACAGGGAGTCTCTGCTGTTCTGAGATCTCCCAGGAATGAAAGAAGCTAGAAGTGTGACAGGGTGTCAGTGAGAATGTAAAAAGGTGGAAATTACGAAAAGAAAAGGCAGAGAAGGGAAGGGGGTGGGGGGAGGGATGAGGAGGGAAAAAAGCCAAAGGTGCGTAAGGGAGACTCTACTGTAGTAGTTTTCCAAGGTAGAAAAGAGGTTGTCTGTGAAAAATAGCTGGAAATTAAGAAGACAAAGGGTAGAAAAGGAAGGGAGGGAAGGGGAGGAAAGAAAAGTGTAAAAGGTCAGGTCTGGCAGATACTTGATGAATCAGGTGTCAGGCAGGTTGTAATGTGTCATAAATCTAATGTTTATATCAAGTCCAGGATTTTTTGTATCCAGTAAATTTATGAAGTGAAGTTTGTAGGTTTGTCTATGAAACCTGTCTTGTAAATTCCCTTTGAGGATTAGAACTGAGCTATTAGAGAGAGAGTGGTTGTCCTGTGAGAAGTGGGCTCCCACGGGTAATTGGATATTTTTGTCTTTGATAGATTTTTGGTGGGCGTTCATTCTGGTGCGCAGTTGTTGTTTGGTTTCTCCAACATTTGGTGCTCTGATGAGATATATGACAATTCTGGAGGTACAGGTGTAAGATCCAGGAATGGTGGTGGTTCTGTTTTGGGGTGTATTTATAGTGAGGGTGGTGGAGATGTGTGGGCAGGTTTTGCATTTCTTGTTCTGGCATGGGCTGGATCCATTAGGTGAAGTCAAATACTTTCACCATATTCTTCAACTGAGTGAGAATTTTACCTCAGAATCATAACCAATAATTGTCTTCCATCTTTGTGCAAAATTATATGAGGAAAAACCGAGGTCATAAACACTGAAGACTATCATAACCAAAATATTAAAGTATACAGATTCATCAATTTCAACAGAGCTTGCATGTGTGAAGCTGATGCTATAGGGCAAAGTATCCATTCCTCAGAACGGCTATGTATGATAGTGTGGGCATGCTGACAGCATTAGAGGACTATGCTAGGGAGTGTTGCCTTGAAGCACCACCTGATGCGATGTAGCTACCCATATTTCTGGGTACTATGGGAGGATCCAGGATTTTGAAAGTGCATCATCAATACAATATCTATTTTCTCCAATTAAAGAGAAGCTAGAAGATTTCCTGATATATTAGGGGCCTATAACAATATTATTCAGTTTAACATCAAAGCAAAACCAAATAACAAAGAACTCAGCAAAAAATAGTCAATATAGTTAATAGAGATTGTTAACAAAGATAGTCCTATAGTTAAGGTTAAATGTACATTTCTTATTCAGATTCATAAAACAAAATCTAGTCTTCTTGAGCATCTTGACAGTGCCTCCAGTATTTCACTGTCAGTCATGTCTACACCTGAGTTAATAGTACCACATCCAAGTTAACATTTTTAGCTAGAGCTAAAAATAGACTTCAGAGCTGTGAAATAGAAGACAGACATAACCAGGAATGGCTAACGGACAGCAGAATTGCACAAGAAAGGATAGCTTGAGTTGCTGAACACCAACATCACAAAGGAGAGAGGGTCTTTAATATCAATAAAATGAAGAGAAATTAGCAGGAATATAGTAGATTTTAATGAACCATGAAGTCAACTGACTCCCCCAATGCTGTCTAAATAGAAACGCTGCTGCCCCGCTCACGCAGTTGGTTTTAAAGTTTGAGTGGAGTAGGAATCAAGGGGTGTGTATGCAATTTTACCACTGGAACTTCCTTGGATCCACCCCTGTTTGGTACGATAAACTTTCCTGACAGTTTTTCATGCATACCTGGTACCACTTTAAGGGCAGCGACAGTATATCTTTTTGGGTATAGCACGTGCTGAACAGGCACCTTGTGCTTCACCATGGAGTTATCTAGTGTAATTCCTGGATGATGCTCATGTGCCCCTGATGTTGTGTAGTGGTGCCAGTTTTTCCACTCTGCCTTATTAATGTGCTTCAGCCTTGACCTTGATCTGGGAGTTGGATTCTAGGATAATCATCTCTAAACTATTCATTCCTTAGTCTCACCCCTTTCATTAAGCTTCTATTCTAGGTTGACAGCTGGGATAGGAGACATCTGTCTAAATGAACTAGATCAGTACAATTGACTGCTTTCATGTTTGACAGTAAAGTGTCAGATAGTAAATACCAACCTGTGCTGGATACAAGCTGGTGAATGGAGGAATAGTCATTATTAATATCTTGTGCCATCAATTTCTCATAATATTGAGTTTTGTGGTCCATATAAGCTAGTATCTAAAACTGGCAAATTTGTGTCAGATTCTTATTCTGTTTAAACATATGCAGCTGAAAAAAGAGAGAGCTATGCCAATACATACCAGCTGAGGATCTGACCTATATGATCCTTTTTAAAGATTGATTAGGCATCCTGATGCATTGAATTATGAACTTTAGCATTGCTTCATTATTCCTTTGAAAATATTAATGTTAAATAACATATTACATTGAAGTATGACTGGGAAACAGATGGATGGGTTATTTGGTTCTACTTGAAAAACAAGTCATTTGCAAACTGATGGCACCATACATTCATAACCTTTTTCATATGCCCTGTGCAGCAGTACAGTATCACCAGCAGTCCTTAGTATTGTGGATTTAAAAGTGCGTTTCATTTTCAATTTTTTTGTATATTTTGAAATATTGTTTGTATAGGAAGACTAGAAGGCAAGGGGTCATTGCTTTTGAAACTCCTTGTGATATAATTTTCTCTCTAGATTTTTGGTTGTAGCCATGTTGGTCTAAGGACATGGGCTGTCAAGGTTGTTTGAGTAGATGTGAAATCTTTTATTAGACCAACTGAGTAGCTGGAAAAAGTTCTTAGCAAGCTTTCAGGTGCAGTCACCGTTCTGGACCAGCAGAGACTCCCTATGCCTGAAGAAGGGTGACCGCACCCAAAAGCTTGCCAAGAACTTTTTTCCAACTACTCAGTTGATCTAATAAAAGATATCACATCTACTCAAAGGACCTTGCCTGCAATTTTCTCTCTATGCACATATATGGTTTTAGCCAGGTAACTAATCTTACAAGTGTCACATTTGAAAAAAAGAGGGTGAGACATTAACAGATACTCCACTACAAATTGACCAGAAGGGCCTGTGTATTGAGTAAATAATTGGCTGTTATTGTCTGTTACTTACTTGGACGACCAAATGAGTTATGCTATATGCCAAGTCAAGGCTACTTGCATGGATACCATTTGTGCTAGAAATGACAAGCAACCACAACACAATTCTAATATTTAGAATTCTGTTATCATTATACAATATATTTGTATCTAAAAACATCTCCTAGAGTACAAATTACAGTGAATAATTTTATAGGATACCTAGTTTGTAAATGACCAAATACACAACAGATGTTTGTTATATTGCTCAGTGCACTATTGGAAGTTTACTTACCTTTTATCCAGCATATTTGGTATTAAAACTAGTTATCAATTTCCACCAGTAATGTTTCTGTATAACAGTTTATTGAAGAGTATTAGTATTGAAAATATGAACTGAAATGGATTTGTTTCTTTGGCATAAATTTAAGAATCAGGCTGAGTAGATGCACACTGAGATCTAGGGGTGTTTACAGACATGCTCCAGGAGGAAGGGGTGCACTAAAATTAGAGTGGCTTCAAGAGTGTCTGGAGCATCACGTGCATCAGTGCTGGAAAAAGGTGGTGGGGGCACTTTAACTGAAGCTCATCAAATGAGCTTTCATTAAAGTGCCCCTGCCACCATTTTTTCGGTGTAGACACGCTGATACATGTGACACTGGAGTCTGCTGGAGCATGGTAATTACCACAGTCAAGCAGATTTGATTAATAGAGCCTTCTCTGACACACTGTAATTACAGTGCATTAGAACAGCCTCAATGTATATGTATTCTGACTCTTGGGATCAGAATTCTTTTCCCAGAAATTAATTTTTAATTTGTTGTTCCCATGAACATTTCTGCTAGCTCACTTAAAATATTCTGAAGTATTCCTGGAAATACACTATTCCACTACAACAGCTTCATTATACTAAAATAAAGTTTAAAACTTTGATTCAATCAAATATTTTTTAAAGTATTTGGAAAGTAGTTATTTCTTGGTTTTATTGTCTAAATCCTTTAGATTGTTTAATGCCAGTGATAAATGTGTTTTAAAAACTGTTCAAACTTTCAAAGCTAGGCAACATAGCAAGCCAGCAATTTATTGATGAGAATAGCCCACTGGAATTTGTGTGGAGTTCTGCTTAACTATGAATGACATTATGTGGTTCAGGGTTTGAAGGATGTAAGAACTTAATTTGCAGAGATCTAAAGATGATGCCTTTCAATGGGAAACATTTTATATAAAATATGTCTATTTAATAGACCTAGGTGAACTTTCTTTGATTTTTTTTTTAGTTCCAGGTTACATCACTCACCAGTCAATGGTACTAATTAAGCAATAATAAAAGAGAAAGAGATCAGAATCCTTAGAAAAATCTTTGGGTGAGTGTATGTTGGGCAACATAGAAGTCTGTGTCTGACCAAGTGGACTGTTATAATGTGAGTTAAAGGCCAGACTTTTCCACTCTGGTCAGCAATGGTGAGGCTCCAGCTAGAGTACCATGTCTAGTTATGAACACACACTTTAAGAAAGATGTGGAAAAATTAGAAGGAGTCCACTAGCAAAAAAAGTATTCATTCTAGAAAACATTCATCAGCCCTCCTGTCCCAGTACTAGTATCTGTTCTCTTGGGCCTCTATCTCAGCTTCCACTCACTCAGGTCTCAGACCCCTGTCTCAGTCTCAGTTCACTCAGGTCCTGGCCCCTACTCCAGCTTTATGTTATCTGCTCTGGCTTTGGTCCCTCAACTTCAGCCTCTCTCTTTTCAAGCCTTTTGGTCCTTGCAGGGCTCAAAATTGTAGTGTGGTCCAAGGCACTCCACTGTGTGGCCTCTTAACTGCCCTTTATAACCATTCCCAAGCCACCAGATCTACAAACAGATTCTTAAGAGGAACATAACCTCATTGGGTGAACAGAAAGAAGCAGGGCTGTGCAAAGCTTTGGTAGCCAATTCTATTTCAAGGAGATTCGACTCAATTCAGTGGCCAAATCTCCAAATCCGAATTGAATTGGGAAAACCATTAACCTCTCTGAATTGAATTGGAAGCCTCCAAATCAATTCAGAGAGATTAGGAGATTTGGCTATAGACTGTACAGGCAGGCACAAGGCAGTTCCAGCAGGAGCAGTTGGGAGAGTAGCCAGATGAGCCCTAGCTTGAGCCAGCAGCCCAAGAAGCTGTAGCTCATCCAGCTGCTCCTCTGGCTGGCCCCCTGTCAGGGTGACACAGGCAGTGCTGGCAGCCCTGGGGGAAGCTGCGGGGGCTGGCGGGGAATGATTGGGAGCTGGGGAATCAAGCCGGGAGCTGGGGGGAATGATCAGGGGCTTCCCTCCAGCTCCTGGTTCAATTCTCCATTCCCTAGTTCTGCTCTTAAAAGGACCTCTGGTGAGTCTTTCTTACCTTCAGCCCTTTCTTAGTACCAGAGATAAGGTTTTCTGTTACAGTTGTCCAGGTTTTATACCCATACAACAGGGTAGGGATCACCATTCTCCCTAAGCTGTGTGGTGTGTGCAGCCACGTGGGTGCACCTGGCAGTGCAGCATGATAGGGATGGCAGGGATGACACCAGGCTGACAGATGAGAAGTTTTGTTTGGGTCCTGATGTCATCATGATCAAAAACATGATTTTGGAAATGTCCAAAGGCAGCGCTGGCAGATTTCATCCAGTATTGAATATTGTCATTCATATTTAGTTTTTTGGGAAGGGTGGCTACCCTGGCAGGGAAATATTCAGTGTTCTCTGAGAATTGCCTTCTAATTGTAATGTGTAGGAGCAGCTGGTTGGTTAACATAAAATAAAATAGGAAACACCAGTGTCAGTGACATCTTGAGAAAATCCTCCATATGCATTAGAAGGACAGCATAAAAAATGCCAGCAACCCCACTCAAGCAAACACCACCAGCCTTAAAACCATGTTTATACAGCGCCAGTTCCATTGGACAGGATATGTCCTAAGGATGCCTAACACAAGTGGCTCCAGATGTCCTATACTTCCAATGCACCAATACTTTCCACTCTAGAAGTGGGTAAAAGAAGAGATTCAAAGACAACTTGAAGTCCAGTCTAAAGAAATGCAATATTAACATCAATACCTGAGAGACTACAGCACTGAATTGCCACCAGTGGCACCATTTGGTAATTTTAGCAAACTCACCTCACTATGGAGGTAGATAGATGAGAGAGACAGACAAAGGGATGAAGTTGTGATCCAACATCACTAGGATCTATTCCTTCTTCCCAGGAGTATTTGCCACATCTACAGTCAAAAATGCAGCTCTCTTCAGTCATCTTCTACAAACTCAGTCACCAATGACTTCCCTATTCTCTGGAAGACTATCATCTTCATATTGAGGGACTGTCACTGCCACCGATAACACTTAACCTCACCTGTTCCCACTTTTGAAATTGATGTGTAAGGGATTTATGGAGATATGAGGCATTCTAAATCACCTCTCTCCTGATAAGATAGTAGTGGGGGGTCACGTTTTACCAATTATTGGTGATTAGCACTAGTGGTGCTAATCACCAGTAATTGGTGAACCCAATGAAGAGGAAACCTGTCCCCATAGCTTAGTGATTTGGTATGTCCATGAGCAGAGGAATTCCTGGGTTCCATTCTGTGTTGCTAGAGTTACTTTTGTTTTTCAAACAATGACAGTAATGTAAAAGGCATAGTGGTGAGAAGCAAGAGGAAGACTGCCTTTGTAAGTCAGTGATAAAGCACTCCCATGGAAGTGGGGGAGAAGTCCTAGCTTCTGGTCTGTGCTCTTAGCAGTTAACAGTTCTAGTTAATATGTCCTCTACATAAGTGTAGTGAGCTCAAATTAGAGCCCAGGGCCCAGCTGGTTATAGTAACCTGATCTGGGCAATCAAGTCCCTGAAGCTGCAGGCAAACAGAAGCCACCTGCAGGAAGCCGGCATCAGTGCCCTAGACCCATCCAGTCCTAGTTAGGCAGTCAGGGCAAGCCCCATCCACTCCAATCTTTAAAAGCTAGTCCCAGTCCACAATATTCACTCCAGGTAGACTGGTTCTTGGGGTAGAAACACATGTTACCTTTGGTCACTTTGTTAAAATGGGTGTTCCTACTTTTTGTCATGCTATAAATGCCCAAATTTGTGGCTGCAACAGAACATAGTAATAATTTGTGCCTCTGTATTGCAGTGGGCAGCTATTTGCTTATGGCAACCTGCACTCTCCAACTGTTGACTCTGAGGGACCCACTTCTTAGCACCCTGGGAATTTATGGACAGAATAAGACCCCTCAATCCCTTGGAGCACCTGCCATGCTCCCCCACTTACCAAGACATGCTTCAGGGATCTAAGGACATGGCTCAGTAAGTGGGGAAAATTGGAGTTGCCCCATTTTCCCTATCCCTGTGATCTCTGAGGACACATCTCAGTGAGTGGGGAAATGCAGTATTTTCCCTCTTACACAGATGCATCATTGGAAATCCTGAAGATGCATCTGAATAAGCAGGGAAACCATCACCCCCTGCTTCATGCATGGGTCCTGGCATGGAGGCACAGGGTGCCTGGCATCCCTTGTTCACCTGCCACCCCACACCTCCATGCCACCCCATGCTGACCTGTGCCTCTTCATGAATCATGAGTCAGTGTGGGTCCCAGTGTGGAAGCACAAGGTTGTGGAGGTCCCAGCATGGAGGCAGAGGACACCAGAAATTTCCTAGCTTCTGTGCTGCACTATGCTGGGACCTGTGATGACTATTGCCTCAGTGTGAGACATGGGTTGGAGTGAAACCTGGCATGGGTCCTGGCAAAGAGGTAGCGAGAGACCCAGGGAATCTCCAAGCAAGGAGTACACATTAGCTACTCAGGATAATGGGCTGCAGATGTTTTATCCAATAAAGTGATAAATGTGGATCAGCTGTGGCAGGATGGGTCCCGATAGAGCTGACCTGCTTCAGTTGGGCAATGTCTGTTTCTACCCTTGCTTCTGACCTCTCTGTGCTTCTTTGAGTGGCTTATCAGAACTCGACTTCTGGCTCATCCTGACTTGAGCTCTGACCCATGGCATACTGTGACTTCAGCACCAACTTCTTGCTCATCCTGACTCAGCTGGTTTCCCATGAACCCAGTCCCTTGAATTTGCCTGAATATCACATGACAATAAATAAGGATTTAGACAATAATATTAAGAGAAATCAAAATACAGCTCAAATATCATAATCATTCTTCAATTATTAAAATATTTAGAGTTCCCTGTATTAATGAATTAGCATTTTACAATCTGGAAATGATAATGAAACTTTCCTCTGAAATAAAATATACTAAAGATGACTTGGACAAAAATGCTGTGTATTGATGCCTAGATTTTCATAAGATGTGTCTTTACTTAGCTTCCATATAATTACAAATATAACTGAGTGCTTTCCCAAGCATATTAGCTCACTGGATAATTTACTGACTATGATAATTCAAACTCTTAGGTGACTTCGTGATGCAGGAAAATTTCAATTGCTTTTCCAAAAGCAGAAAGCATGGCAAAATTTTCCTAGTATTTAAAAATTATCAGCTTTAAGTAATGAACATTTAAATATTCATTTCATAATAGAAAATACTAAGAATTTAATGTTCCTTCTGAATTAAATCGACACAGATCTAAATATGAACTAAATAAACCTGAATGAATTTTGATGGATGATTTCAATTACATTTGTCTCCCAGATATAGTCAACATAATCAAGGTAAATGTTATACTGTGACTATTGTATTATTATGGTAATTATGATTTTAAAATCATAGCTTGCACCTACATTTTTATTTTAATTTTTTTTAACATACTGCATATGATAGGTTATTATCAAAAGCATTTTAATTCATACTAAACTAATTCCTAAAACAGATTTTAAGTTCATCAGCTGCCAGAATGAACAGCATTATCTATGTGATCCTACAGATACCTGGTATAATATGTTATGATTCTTGAATATAGGATAAACCCCTAACTCCAGTACTCAAGGGACTGAGTGGGGGACCATGAAAGGGCATTGCAGCTTTAAGTCCAGATTGTTTTCAGCCAGAAGGATCAGTCCATAGGGCTATATAAGCCCAACTCCATAGAATCATAGAAGTAGGGTCGGAAGGGACCTTGTAGATCTTCAGGTCCAACCCCCCGCCTGGGCGGGAGAAAAGACTGGACTCAAATGTGTTCAGCCAGGGAGTCATCAAGCCTCTTCTTAAAGATCCCCAGGGTAGGAGCCAGCACCACTTCCCTAGGAAGTTGGTTCCAGCTCCTAGCTGCCCTAACTGTGAAGTAGTTCTTGCGGATGTCTAATCTAAATCTACTCTCTAATAATTTGTGTCCATTGTTCCTTGTCATGCCAGGGGGTGCTAGGGGAAACAGTGTCTCCCCTAAACCCTTCTGGTCCCCCCTAGTGAGTTTATAGACAGTCACCAGGTCCCCC
>NW_017729033.1:57723496-57728776 GCF_001723915.1 Gavialis gangeticus | reverse complement strand
ACCTCGCATTGTCGGCCCATGTTCTTCTTGGAGTCAATAATGACTCCAGGATCCCTTTCTGCCTCTGTGCTCTCAAGAAGAGAGTTTCCCATTCTATAAGTAGTGCTTTATCACTGACTTACAAAGGCAGTCTTCCTCTTGCTTCTCACCACTATGCCTTTTACATTACTGTCATTGTTTGAAAAACAAAAGTAACTCTAGCAACACAGAATGGAACCCAGGAATTCCTCTGCTCATGGACATACCAAATCACTAAGCTATGGGGACAGGTTTCCTCTTCACTGGGTTCACCAATTATTGGCACTGGTGAGGCCACATCTGGAATACTGTGTCCAGCTTTGGGCACCCCGCTACAGAAAGGATGTGGACAAATTGGAGACAGCCCAGCGGAGGGGAGTGAAAATGGTTAAGGGGCTGGGGTGTATGCCTTTTGAGGAGAGGCTGAAGGAATTGGGCTTATGTAGTCTGAAGAAGAGAAGACTGAGGGGGGATTTAATAACAGCCTTCAACTACCTGGAGGGAGGTTCCAAAGAGGATGGAATTAGACTGTTCTCAGTGATAGCAGATGACAGAACAAGGAGCAATAGTCTTAAGTTGCACTAAGGGAAATTTAGGTTAGATATTAGGAAAAACTCTCTCAGGGGGAGGGTAGTAAAGCACTGGTACAGGCATGGATGACTGGTGCCTCCCAAGTCTGGGGGGAGGGGGCCACCAGATAGCTAACCAGTGGGGGATGGTGGTCACCCAGGAGCTGATTGCTAAGCCAGTGATGAAACCAGAAATGCACTTCTGGCAGCACTTCCGGTTTTGTGGCTGGAGCTTCCAGGGGGTGCACGGCCAATCTCAGGGGGTGCATGTGTACCTGCATGCACCCCCTACACATTGCCAGTTCGGACAGGTACTGTCAAGTATCTCCATCACTTGCAGGCCTGTAGGACACCGTCTGCTGACTTGAGTGAGACGGTTTCTAATTGGAGTTCTACACACCCACGCTTTCTCCTGCCACGACTTGGTGTTTAAAGGAGTTGGTTCAGTACCTGGATGTGTAGTTCCATTAGTTGTTCCATAGTTGTCCCACAAAGGTCCTATGTTCCTGAGGGCTCCACCATCCCTACACCCTCGCCCATTCCACCGGTCTCTGATTGGCTGCTTGGTCCTTCCATGTGACCTCCATCCCAAGAAGACAAAAACAAAAAGAACAAAACCAAGCACTCCTGGCCTGGGTTATTGTTCCAGCTCCTTTTAGCAGAGCACAAACCAAATTGAGGGTTGTGAGGTCAGTCCCTCTTTTCTTCCACTACTGTCTGTTTGGTGGCTCTCCCTGAGCCTCTTATTGGGGTCATCACAATTCCCCTTATCCTATTAGGTCCATCTGTGACACCATTTTTGGCTTGCACCCCTTTTAGGGACTTTAGGCTACCTAAATTCTAGAGTGCCCTTCTATTAGAGGCTTTACGGTACCTTACTCTGCTGGGCTCCGCTGGCTCCTGGCATGGTAACAAGCAGTTCCAAGTACTGTCGGGTCAACTGTCCTCTCTCTAAGTTCCCTCTGGGGAGCTCGCTGTCTGGTGGAGTGTCCTACCTGCTCTCCACGTTGCTCTTAACATTCCCTGCAGCACGGCTTGGCTCGATCCTCCTCCTTCCAGTTCCACACTCCCCCTTCTTGCCAGTTGCGGGCTCTTCTTTATACCAGCATTGGAGTTCCCAGCCCCTCCCCTCCAGAAACACCTGAGTAAGGAGGGTTTCTGCCGGGCTCTTTGGGGCTGTGGGTCTGGGGCCACTGACCCTTTGTTTAGCCCTTGTGCTTTTGAGCCCTGTGACTCTCTCTCTTTCTCAGTCACCCAAAGATGTTTTCATTCTTGGATGTTTTTAAGCTCCAACTAGACAAAGCCTTGAGCGGGATGATATAGTTGGCGACAGTCCTGCTTTGAGCATGCGTTTGGACTAAATGACCTCCTGAGGTCCCTTCCAAACCTAATTTTCTGTGATTCTAAGATGTAGTATCAGATTGAATCAGTTTTGGTTAGACCAGTCTATTGAACTTCTGTTCCAGATCCCTGCCCGACTCAAGTAATAGACCCCTGGCATCCTAGGATGGTTTTTGGTCTTCCACTAACCCCCCTTTGCATGGTGGGTAGGCTCACTACCTCCAGTTCTCTGCTCTGGCCAAGCTGGGATTGCTCTGCCCCCCTGCTCTCACAGAGCTGAGGTAGCAAAGCCTCTGCTCCCCAGCCCTGCATCCTGCCTGCACTTGTCATCCCTTCAAGGAAGCAAGGGAACGAGGTGGGAAATGGAGCCCCCTAGCCCAGCTTTGTGCTGCCCTGCAGCTGGGGTCTGCCCAAGCTTGGAGAAGGGGGGTCCTGCCCTGTCTGGGGTTCTCCTCTCCACCCCCCTGCTGACAGGAATGGCTGCACAGCCCTACCTCCTGTAAGTCTCTGTCTCTGACTGAGGGAGGGGGGAGGGGAACAAAGCCTCCTGCCCTCATTTCAGCTTCCCCCCTCCAAACCCCCCCCCAAACTGGGATCTGTCCAGCTGGAGGAAACCTTGCAACCACAGGAGTATGTTTTCCACTGTCCCTCCCCAGCCAGGCCAGCTACATAGAAGGAAGTATCAGGTCATGTTGCCTGGCACAAGCCCCCCAGGCTGCTCAGGATGTCTTACCAGCTGCTGCTGTTGCTGGGCTCTGGCAGGATATCCTGGGAGGGTATCCTGGGAGGCTTGCGCTGTGTGGTGGGGACAGGAGCCTAATCCTTCCCATAGAGGGAAGGATCAGGCCACACTGCCTGGCAGAAGCCCCCTGACTACCTGTTGCTTCCTGCCAGAGCTTGACACCAGTGACAGCCAGCAAGATGTGCTGGGTGGCCTGAAAGGCTTGCACCAGGCAGTGAGAAGTGCTCTAGAGAAGGAAGGATCAGGTTCTGCTGCCCAACACAAGCTCTCCAGACCTCTCAGTATGTTCCACCAGCTCTTGTTGGTGCCAGGCTCTGGCAAGATGCTTCAGGCCACCTGGATGGCTTGCGCCAGCTAGTGGCATTGATCCTTCCCTATAGAACATTTCCATCCTCACTGCCTGGTGTAATCCCTCAGGTCACTCAGTGCATTCTGCCAGAGCCTGGCACCAGCACGAGTCAGCAAGGTGTGCTGGGCAACCTGGGACTTGGGCCAGGTGACAGGTCCCAATCCTTTCTTCATTGGAGTTGGCCCAGCCAGAGGGGGACTCTCCCTCCATGACACAGGCCCCTCCCTCCCCAGCTGGAAAGTTACCACATAATGGGGAAACTGAGACCAGGGTGTTGGACTTTGTTCCCCACTCCCCAGGTGGGTCAAAGGCAGAGACTTGCAGGTGGTAGGGCTGTGCAGCTGACCTGGCTGGGCAGGGATGGGGAACTACTTTGTGGTGTGGGGCTCATTCCAGCTGGGCAGACCCCAGCTTGGTGTTGAGCTGGCACTGGCAGGGAGGAGGGGGGAGCTCTGTTCCCCTGCCCCCCTGGAGGAGGGGTGGAATAGCATGGGGTTGGGGTCATGGGCTGGGCAGCCAAGCCTGTCTTCCCCAACTGAAGAATGAATGTGAGTTCCATTTGTTAATGATCTAATCAATGCAGCTTAGAGAAACTTGTGAAGGTTGGACTGATTCCTGGTTGGGCTTTTTGACTGTGTATACTTAGCCATAGAGTTAGGCATCAAGCTGATTTTGAACACACTGATAGGCACATAAATACTTCTAAAAATCCGGCCTGTAGACACTATTTTGCACTTTACATTGAGTAGTAGAAAAATACAGAATCTACAATTAAGGAATATTACAAAGCTGCACTTGTGGTGATTATGTAGGTACATGTACAGTTTTCTGTTAAAAATAACAGGGGGAAACACCTAGTTAATAAATAGGCATGCCAACAGTGCAGTGGCCAATATACCAGCACATTTGAAAGGCTTTAGTTAAAAAACAACAACTGGGTTTCTTGAAGCATTGCTTGGGCGAATTCTTGTACTCGTTAAGTTAATGAGCATTTAGTCATTTTATTCAATGAGACTAGGATTTCACCTTACTATCAAGAATAAAAAATAAAACAAACCAAAGCAAAAAACTTTTTTGCCAGATATGTACATTATGTTCTGTTTTTAACACTGTTTTGAGTGAATTATTTTTTCTGAACAGCTTATGTTTGAAGACTGAAATTCTCTTGGTAACATCTTTGGGTTCTGTGTCTAAAAATGTACATGTTCCTTCTTCCTTTTCCAGCTTCTGAAAAATCTGTTGTGGCTTAAAGTAACAGTGCATGTCTGGTTTTCCTTATCTACAGAGAGATAAGCTATCTTCTCTTCAACAGTCTTTTCCATTTATTCTCTCATAATTTTTTTCCATCTTTCACTGTTTATTGTAAGGTATTCAGGCGAAATATTTTTAAGACTTCCTCTTCAAATTCCAAATCTTCACAGAAGCCACCTGCCTCTTGGAATTTAGGTATGCCTTTGAATGCACAGGTGGTTTTCTGTGAAAAATGGGTCTTTATCTGTAAGTTTATAGTCTTCCTAAAAATGTTACTGATTATTACTATGCTTTGATAACTCAAACATGCAAGTCTGAAGTGTACTGACAGATAATCCAAGCAGAGCCCTGTGGAATACAGTCTGCTCTGGATGACCTGGGCCCATGAGTGACAACCGAACACTATGCTCTTCTCATAAGAATTAGTTAATCATGCTACAGAATGGGAATATACATTTTTTTTCAATTAGATTCTAAATATTGTATAATTGAACCATTTTGTTCTTGCTGTAGGGGAGAAAATTCTTTGAAAATGTAATTTCTCTCCTGGGCAGCCTAATATACCATGAAACATACAAGCTCCCAGGCTTAATGGGCTTTCCTTCCAGCTTGCCAGCTCTAATTAACGGCAAGCTCTATCTAGGTACACTATTCTATTAGCTTGCATAAAATCAGTCACATTTGCATAGGCCTGTCAAAACTCATATTCAAACCTGCCTAGTCTTTTGAATAAAGTAGGGTATTTTTTCTTTCTGGCTATCTCCATCTTCTGAATGAATTGTTAAAACCCTTTACTACTCTAACCAAGTGTCTGACAAGTAATGCATTTCTCTTTAATTAAGTATTTTGCTATGTCATCTGCTATCTTTTATGTGTGGTGAATTGTGTGACTGGTTTATCTCACCGTAGTTGGGACTGAAAGGGACAGAGCGTAGGACTTTAGAACTCCCTCTGTAGAAATGTTTACGCAACCTTAATAACTCCAAAAAAAAAAAAAAAAAAAAAAAAAA
>NW_017729033.1:57716801-57723436 GCF_001723915.1 Gavialis gangeticus | reverse complement strand
AAAAAAAAAAAAAAAAAAAAAAAAAAAAAAGGAGAGAGAAGAATTCTGGCAAAATACCCAACAACATATTCTCTCTTTACTGGAATGAAATATTTGAATAAATTTATGGTATTCCATAATCATAATTAAATGTACTAGCACCTACCAGATTGTGAAAGCAGTGAGACAATGTAGCTCATCCATAACAGCAATATGGACAAGGGAGCAATAATGAAGCCAAGAAAGTTTCTTCCCTTAGAAATGTTTCTCAAAGGTAGTGTCTCTTTACTCCTTTGAAAAGGTAGAAAATAAAACAAACAGACCTCTTTTCTTACCTCTTTTCTGCTGCTTTTCTGTTTTTCTTGTGCCGATAGCTCAAATGCTGTTAGAAAATTAGAGCATCATAGTATCAGGTTTCATTGAATCCATCCTAAAAATGCTCATCGCCCAAAGACTGGGTTTTATCCAAGACACAACAGACTTTCTGTGAAAACTCAAAAAACATAGACCACCTTCCCAGCAATACCCTCATGGTCACCATGGATGTCACTAGCTTATACACCGACATTCCACACCTGGATGGCATCCAAGCCTGCCTCACCTATCTACAAGACAAGATTACCACTCAGAGTGCAGACCTCAGAATGTCACTGAACTCATATACTTCATCCTCATACACAACAACTTTAGTTTTAACAACCGATATTCTTCCAGACCATGGGCACAGCTATGGGCATGAAAATGGCTCTGCAATATGCCAACCTTTTTAGGGCTCACCTGGTAGAAGAATTCCTCAAGAACTGCACCTTCAAACCCATGCTTTATATGAGATACATAGATGACATCTTCATCATTTGGACCAAAATCCTGCAGTCTCTGATTGATTTCTACCAAAGATTCAACAGTCATCACTTGAATACTCTAACACCAGCATTTCCTTTTTGGACACCATGATCAATGTCCAAAATGGTAAATTATAAAACACCATATACAAGAGACCCATGAAACAACACACATATATCCACAAAACCAACAATCACCCTAAATACACGAGGAAAACCATAATTTACATGCAAGCTCTCTGATAACACAGAGATTATACTTCTTTTGTAACCAAAATTCAAACATTTATTTCAATTTAAAAAAAAGCAGACCGTCCTCACTGGACATGTCTACACATGAGCTTAACTGTGGTGTAGGCTAATTAGCTGCAAAGTAAATTTCACCATCTACATGTGCAACGGTATTAGGCTGCAGTAAACTAATTGACGCCACAGTAAGATAGTACTGTTGGGGACAGTACTATCTTATAGTGGGGTAATTTACTGTGATTAAACACAAATGTAGATGCTGACCACAGGCATAAATTGTACCTGGTCAGCCTAGCCAGCCGGGGGCCAGTCTCCTGCCTACCACATAGTCACATGGTTCCACACTTTCAGCACCCTCATGCTCCAGCCAACCCTTATGCTGCCCGATGCCACCAACCGGAGCCTGGAGCTGTCCCCTGCCAGCCTACGCCTGCTCCACCCTGGCTCAAATTGCTGCTGTCCTGGGCACGTGTAGACACTGCACCCGGGAGTAGTTCACTCCAGCTCAAACTGTTCCAGAGCTTATTGCTTTGCATTAATTGCATGTACAGGTTCACCCACTGTTGCACTGTTTACGGGTTCAGTTGTGTAAGGAGTCTTAGTCCATCTTACAGGAACAGCTTAACTTTATTAATAAAAAATATTAGATAAGTAACTGGGAAACCACTCTAACATACAGGCTGACCTGGCACACTTTATGCCTGTGGTTAGCATCTACACTTGTGTTTAATCACAGTAAATTACCCCACTGTAAGATAGTACTGTCCCCAACAGTACTATCTTACTGTGGCATTAATTAGTTTGCTGCAGCCTAACACTGTTGCATATGTAGACGGTGACATTTTACTTTGCAGCTAATTATTCTACACCACAGTTAAGCTCATGTGTAGATATGTCCAATGAGGAGATTCTGCTTTCTTTAAAATTGAAATAAAGATTTGAATTTTGGTTACAAAACAGGACAATCTCTGTAGCTGTATGTTATGTCTGCATTAGGAACATTTTATCAGTAAAAGTGTATCAATATACCACATTGGCATTGCATTTTTGGTAGACTGCACTATCTTAGCAAGATAAGCTGTACATGTTTCTCTTGGCATAACTGTGTCAGTTAGGGATCATATCTCTTTGTGGCATGGACTGACATAACAATGTTGATAGAAGACTGTAGCACAGACATGTCCTTATTATCCAAAATATTGCACTTGTATCCTGTGAATACAAATGCTGTACTATCAAAAGTATTAAGAATACTAAGATTCCTTTTTGTTTGTTTGTTTTGCTTTGCTTCTTACCAGACAACTGTAATATATTGAGGATGACATTTAAAAGATCTTTGTCATGCTGTTTTTTCCTGTATCCTCTTTGATATGTTTAATTGTAGCTTTGGTGTAGCACCACCCTTCAGTAAAGATTAAAAAACTCCCAAAAGCTCATTACAATTACAGATATCAATGAAGACTAAGGCAGAATCTGTTAGAAAACAAATTATAAATCCCATAATGATACAGTTTTCAAATGAACTTGAAATCTTCAATTCAAGGTCTCATAATGGGACTAGATCCTACTCAGTCCTACTCTAACAACAATCATGCTCAAACTCATGTTGGGGTGCTGTATGGAGAGAAATATACCAATCTTTATTCTTTATGGAAAAAATTAAGATAGAGACCAAATCATCTGATAAAATGGGATTCTGAACTAGTATATTTTTAAAATAGTGTAATAAATTTTAATGTTTTTGCAGTTGCACTTGATGATCTATCTGTTTGTCTGTTTTGGATTTCAGAACATCTTTTTTTCAGATTTTGCTAAGCTCTTCTAGTGAATGGTCACCAGTTCTTTTTAATATATTCCAAAATATCCAAAATGTCCAAAGTGCTTCCAAGGCAGGAGGGTCTGGGTATTATTTGGATAACACTTCTAACTCTGATCCTCTCATGTTGCCAGGTACAGTAGCCCTTGCTGGCTCCCTTCTTCATGATGTGAGACTTTACAGTCCAGATGCCTAAGCCATGAAACCAGCAATCTTACCTCCCAAGTCTTCCCACTCATACACATGTGCTTTCTTTTGGGTGTGTCTGTATGAGATGCTTTACTGCACAGTAGCTAACCTACTGTGCGGTAAAGCACCATCAACTAGACATGCACACATATACTGTCCAGTTAAGTAGTCTACTGCACAGATAGCTATTACTTGTAAATACAGGTAGTAAACTATCCATGCAGTAACACTCTGGTAGATATTGACCAGGAGCAAATTTGCTCCTGGCCAGCCTAGCCAGCAGGGGAGCTCTCTGTCCCCAGTGCTGGTGCTGCTTTGCTTCCCAGCTCCCCTCAGGATCTAGGAGCCAATCAGTGCCAGGACTGGGGGACTCTTTGCCCCCTGTCCTAGCTCTCAGCACAGAGCTGGAAGCTCCAGAGGGCAAAGAGGGGCTGGGTATCCAGCCCCCACCTGTCCTCCAGAGCAGTTCTGCATAGCATGGATCTGGCTACTCCACAAAGTGGGCAGGGGCTGGGAATCCAGGGGGCAGGGGCTGGAAACTCTGAGTGCCTTGAGGTGAAACAAAGAGTGCACAACAATATGTGCTATTAATTTAGGAATCTAGGATTCCCAACCCCTGCCTGATCCATGGAGCATCCAGCTCTGTGCCAAGCAGCTGACAGTGATCCTTATGCCCTCCAGGCAATGCTGGTGCTCCATAGAATGAAGGGAAAATCAACAAATATGATTCAGACAGGATATTGAGAAAGAAAAGTCCTTGTGAAGAGGAATGGGTCATTTATGAAAAAAACAGATTTAAAAATTGCATCTTGCTTACACTAAACAAGTATTACAGAAATAGAAGTAGAACCTGTCAGTGTCAACATGCACTTCTTTTCAAACAACAGTATCAAATATTTTAATGCTGAGATTCAGGTATGATTTCCCAGTAGTTCAAATCAGGATAACCAAAACAGAATTAAAACAAGAAATGGCAGTGTGTCTGTAAAAATTCAATAATCAACAAACTAATGCTAAACCTACACAGTCTCAAACTGAGTTATTCCTTGATGAACAGAAGGCTTTCATTTGTTGGGGGGGAGGCGGAGGGCAGTAGGGTGGGAACAGTGGAAGAAAACCTCACTGGCAATAGGACAGCAGCCTTTTTTATTTGATAGGTCAGGAGATGTCCTGCTACGCAGACAATGCTGCAGTTAGGGGTGTGCTAAATCTGTGATTTAATTGGCTGTCCTGGCTATCATCTTTCCACAACTGGCATTTGGAGCTGCACTGATAAGTTGTGGTCCTCCATGCTGTAGAGGCCTTCCTTCCCTGAATTCCTTATTGTGCATGGATATTTTAATTTCCATGCACAGTAATTAATTCCATGCATGCCAGCTAGGGTACAGAATGAGCAGGGTTCAAATGACCAGCGTCAAACTATTGCCATAGAACTGGTGTGTGATCAATTAAAGAAACTGGATGTATATAAGTCAGCAGGACCAGATGAACTTCATCTGAGAGTGCTGAAGGAGCTGGCTAAAGTAGTCATGGAACCCCTGGCAAGTCTCTTCCAAAACTCATGGCACTCTGGGGAGGTCTGAGGACTGGAAGAGGCCCAGTGTTGTGCCCATCTTCAAGAAGGGGAGGAGGGAGGACCCAAGTAACTGTAAGCCAATCAGCTTAACTTCTATCCCAGGAAAATCCTGGAAAAATTCATTAAGGAGTCTGTGTGATAGGCTTCCAGAAGGTAGGATTCTGAATGATAAGTAGCATGGTTTCATCATGGGTAGGTCTTGTTTTACCAGTCTCATCTCCTTCTGTGACCAGGTAACTCTTCAGAGAGAGGAGTTTTCCATTATGTACCTCACCTTCCAAAAAACCTTTCGATCTGGTATCCCACAATGTTCTCACAAGAAAATTGGAAGACTGTGGACTTAACTGTGAGACAGTTAGGTGGGTAGGAAATTGGCTGCAGGGTAGGACCAAGAGAGTTCTAATGAATGGATCTGTGTTGTCTTAGTGGAAAGTGGCCAGTGGAGTCCCACAGGGGTCAGTGCTTGGTCCAGTGCTATTCAACATCTTCATCAATGATTTGGATGTGGCAGTGAAGAGCTCACTGGCCAAGTTTGCGGATGACACCAAGTTATGGGGAAGGGTGGTTATACTTGAAGATAAGCTGCAGATACAGGTGGACCTAGACAGTCTTGCAAGTTGGATGGACTGGAACCAGATGATTGTTCCACCTCTACCTAGAGGCTTGCAGGTGGATGCATCTCCACCTACAGGCTTGACAATGCCAACCTGACTGGAACTACAAATGGAAGGGACCTGGGGGTAATAATAGACCACCATATAAACATGAGCCAGCAGTGCCATGCTGTAGGCAGCAGAGCTAACAATACCCTGGCATGCATTGATAGATGCATCTCCAGCAAAAACAATGAAGTGATTCTCCCACTCTATTCCACATTGGTGAGATTGCAGCTGGAGTACTGCATCCAGTTCTGGGTGCCACACTTTAACAAAGATGTGGTAAATCTTGAGAGAGTCCAGAAAAGGGCCATCCATATGATCAGAGACTTGTGTGACAAGTCATACGAGGAAAGACTGAGGGACCTGAAACTCTTCAGCCTGAAAAAGAGAAGGCTGAGAGGGGACTTGGTAGCAGCTTACTGCTACATCATAGGTGTAAATCAAGGGCTCAGTTCACCAGAGCACCCTTGGGGAATACTGGGAGCAATGGACACAAACTCCTGGAAGACCGGTTCAGGCTCAACATTAGGAAAAACTACTTCAGCTAGGGTGTCAGACTGTGGAATAAGCTCTCTCCAGAGGTGGTACAGTCACCTACCCTGGAAATCTTCAAGATAAGACTGGACAGTCACCTTGCTGGGGTCACCTGACCCCAGTTGTCTTTCCTGCTTGGTGCAGGGGGTTGGACCTGATAATCTTCTGAGGTCCCTTCCAGCCTTACAATCTATGAATTTCTCTCTACCCCTATGCCAGAAGGAGGTAGTCCACACAAAGAGTTCATCTGGCCCTTATCCCAGAAGATTTTCTATATTTCAGTGAAAAAAGTATTTCTTAAAGTCACTTGTTAATACAGACTGAAAATAGGAAGAGTTTTCAGTGAAGTTGGAGAGCTGGAGGAGTATAGTCTCTCTTCCAAATCAGCAAGAGCAGAGAAGGACTTTCCTTCTGCTTTTGCTTCACTTTTCCTCTCACCCTGCTTAAAAGCATATTTTTAGGGTTTTTTTTTTAATGTCTGTAAGCAGCCTTATGTATGCATTACTCTCTGGATAGGTTACTAGCTGGTAGATGAGCTGC
Source organism: Gavialis gangeticus (assembly GCF_001723915.1). NCBI lineage: Eukaryota > Metazoa > Chordata > Crocodylia > Gavialidae > Gavialis > Gavialis gangeticus. The sequence goes on along the minus strand of NW_017729033.1, from coordinate 57,717,052 downwards.
AAGATTCAGCTGTAGGCTATTTCCATCTTTGAATATGTTTTTGCTATAGTTCATGGACCAAACCTGGCTGAATATACAGCTCCCAGGATGTTCTACCTTATTACTCTGACAGTCTTTTTGAGCTTTAATCTCTTCTTACCCATTACTTTAAAATTGCTCCATCATTTATGCTGGCAGATGTGTCACTAGTTTAGCAGCCTACATATGTCCCCTCTCTCTCTCTCTCTCCCCCACTCCCCCCCCCCCCCCCT
>NW_017729033.1:57703178-57716733 GCF_001723915.1 Gavialis gangeticus | reverse complement strand
CTCATATTCCCCGCCCCCCCCCCCCCCCCCCCCCCCCCCCCCCCCATTTCCTGGCAGTGCTCCCTTTTAAAGTGACCATTGCTTTCTCTTTTCATGTTGCATTCCCTGGTCTGGTCATTAATAAATGTCTCATTCTTTAAGTTACATGATGCCTTATTAATCATAAAACTGAAATAATCAAGTGCAATATTTTTTTAATTAGATGAATTTTCTTCTAGAGACCGTTGCGCTGCAGCTCGTTACATCCGAAACATGCTCAGTGGCTGGGGATTATTTAATTGAAGAGTCTTTGTATTTTCATTCTAATGAACACTGTGCAAGAACTCGCTCTGTGTTATGAAATGCTAACAGTCTTCACTTTTCTGACTTCAAGGAAAATTCAGCTGAAAACTGAGATGCAGATTAAAATGCTTTCAGAATGTTTCTTCCAGATTTAAAATTGATATTAGTGAGGGCTCATCTGATTTTATCTTCTATTCTAGTATCATACTCTTTCAGGAGCTTCTTCTCTGAGCTATGTGTGTGCATGTCCTTGTGTCCTTAGAGAATGCTGCTGCCAGAGAAAATCTTAGGGTTTTTGTTGTGCCAGGACAAAGTTTGTGGGGTGGTTTTTGTTTTTTTGTTTACCTCATCAATTCTCTAATGGACTGGCTTCTCATGGCAGAAGTGGGCTGTACGGCAGCTCCTTAAATCTTCTTGCAGGTTCCCCTGCACTTGTGCCCCCCTCCATCCACCGTTTCTGATTGACTGAGGGTCCCTGGTGGCCTGCTGCCTGTTGCTAACCAGCCAGGAGGCAAACATGCCACCATATTTAAAACTGTGGTTTTCACCTCCCTGCTTATCAGGAACAAGTAATGGGCCAATGTACCATTTGGCAGGGGTGGGGGCACATAGAGGAACCTGCAAGATTAAAGGAGCTGCTGCATAGCCCACTTCCGCTGTGAATTGGGTAGGCCCCTACCTATTACTATCTTCCAGAACTGGATATGTTATTTCTAAGATCCAGGAAGTTTTCAATAAAATCATATTCAAGAAAATACAGATTATAAAATATTTTAGAACTTCAAAATCTGGATTCAAAACCCACCAAAGTCACTGGGTGTCTTTTTCTATTTGTCTGCAAAAAAACATATCTAGAAAGTTCTTTTTAAGTTTCAATAAAGAAAAAATATATAAATTATAAAATAAATATTTTAGTCTGGAAAACATAAACTTTCTTTTAACATAAGCAGTTTATTATCATCCATACAATTTTAAAGATTAACACTGACTAACACTGGCTAATACTGATTTCTTTCTCTTGTAAATTTAAACATAAGTCCAAAAGTTCTTTTCCAGAAAATCATAGGTCAAAATTCCCTCCAAACTCAGAGAATTTTTTTAGACTTTTGGACAAGTGCAGACATTACACTGTTACTGATACAAGTCAGAAGCTGTTCTATACCTGTAACGGAACAGTAGTTCAGCACACAGAGACTGATTAGAAAATGTCAGAACCTGATCTAAGATTTGCCTCCCCACCAAAGGGCAAATGTGTCTTCTATTCATGGATATCAAGGTATAGCTGGCTAAATAAAAAAGAGTAATTTCCGTCTACTGATAAATACATTTTTCTGTTCACAGAAAGTGCAGTTTTCAGTGAACTAAATCTAATTCAAATTATTCACATGCCCAAAATAGGGTTACAATGTTATCTTTCCCCGGCCAATATAATTTGTGCGTGTCTGCCTGAATATCTTTTCCATATGCATCAGTGCTCTCAATTCATAGCATAAACAAATCAAATTGTATACATTCATCTGTAGGATAGCTTGCCTTTTTGCTGAGGATATCAAGAAGTATGAGTCACTTTACTATTTATTCAGGGAATTTTTGCTGCCAAGTTGCTGCTGATAAAGTAATTGTCTAAACCCTAGCATTCATGACATCAAATTTATCACTGTCCTTAGGTAGCAAAACAGTGCTTTTAAAAGGGAGCAGAAAATTAATTAGAACTGCAGTTGCATTCCTAAACTGATAGCAGATTTTAACACATTATAAAAGAGGAAATACATTGGCATTGCAGGGGGGATCTCATCGTTTTCCATCATTTTAAGAAAAAGCAATAATATGATCAGGTGGTTGGTTTGGTAGAAGATGTTTTTGTTTTGGAGGTTGTCAGTCATTGCCTTCCACCCATCTTCTGCTGCATCTTTCTTGGAATTGACTCAGTGTTCAGTGTTTATGTTTCACTGCATTCCTGTCTACTGCTCCATGTTCTCCATATTTTCATTCTTCATTTAGTTTATTTTCCTCCTGTTGTATGATGTATTAAAAGTGTCAGCAAGAAGTCCCTATTAAGTTGTTACATGGTATATCTCCAGAACTGCATTTCTTGTGAGCTACCTTTTTGACAAATTGTTCTTTGGCCAAAAGCATAATATTAATTCACTGTTTCTCATTCTTTCTGTATGTGTAATTTTCAGCATGTTCATGGAACACCAGAATTCAAAGTCCCTGAAATGTCCTTCAGTGTCTATCCTGAATGCCAACTCATATTCTTAAAAGACGGTCAACCAAGCATAAGACTTCAGTAGTGTTAATCTTAACCTTAGTTTCATTTTGTGGCAGAAAAACATTTCTAAATTTATTAGATGAAAATTTTCTCTATTGATTTAATTAGAGTATTGAGCACTTGCTCTATTTAGTTCATAGATTAATAGATTCATAGATTGTTAGGGGCTGGAAGGGACCTTGTAGGGACCTTGTCCAACCGCCCCGCACTAGGCAGGAAAAGACAACTGGGGTCAAGTGCCCCAGTGAGGTGACTGTCCAGTCTCCTTTTGAAGATTTCCAGGGTAGGTGACTGCACCACCACTGGAGGGAGTTAATTCCACAGTCTGGACACCCTGACTATGAAGGAGGCTTTCCTGGAATTGAGCCTGAAGTGGCCTTCCAGGAGTTTGTATCCATTACTCCTGGTCTTCCCCAGGGGTACCCTCGGTGAACAGCTGTTCACTGAGTTCTTGGTGTATTACCCTGATGTAGCAGTCGGCTGCTACCAAGTCCCCTCTCAGCCTTCTCTTCTGTAGGATGAAGAGGCACAAGTCCCTAAGCCTCTCCTCGTAGGGCATGTCTTGCAAGTCCCTGATCATATGTGTGGCTCTTCTCTGGACCCTTTTAAGTTTTTCCACATTCTTGTTGAAGTGCAACACCCAGAACTGGATGCAGTACTCTAGTTGTGGTCTCACCAGTGCAGAGTACAGTGGGAGTATCACTTCTTTAGTTTTGTATGAGATGCAATGGTTAATGCATGCCAGTGTGTTGTTTGCCCTGCTGGCGACAGCATCTCACTGCCAGCTCATGTTCATGAGACGGTTGATCACTAGCCCTAGGTCCCTTTTGGCCATGGTGCAAGTCAAATTGTCACCACTGAGCCTGTAGTTGACTAGTTGCATTGTTTATATTGCTTACTCTCATATGTTTATTTTTGGGGAATTTGTTTTTATTCCAGATCCTTTATTAGAGCTGTTGACCACACTGATCATACACTGCAACCCTTTTTCAGATGATGCCAGGTTATTAGGACAACAGGAAGTAAGCATGCCTAATTTTATTTATGTTTACTTGAGTAATTTATATACCTTTGTCCTCTTTCAGGTTATTCTTGATTCTTTCCTAGTAGTTGTTAAACAGTGTTGGTGAAAGAAAATGTCTCTTTAGGATGCCTTTTTTCTTCTGCATCTTTCTAGGTTCTTATTCCCAACATGGATCCATGATAGTTCAAGCACAGGTTCTGTATCATTTGTTGATTTTTCTTGCATATACCACACTGTTTTGGAAATTGCATCAGCTTTTCATGGCAGGTTTGGTCTCAGGATTTTTTCCAAACAGATATAGCATAGATAGAGTGCTCTCTGTTTCCAGAGCACTTTCACGTAGCTTTGCCAAAGTAAATATTGCTTCTCTGGTATCTATATCTGGTATAAATCCATGCTACTGTTAAGCTGAGCATCAATGAACTACTGTTTTCTGTAATTTTAAGAGCATCATTCTTTAAACTTATTGTTCCATATTGACCATGCTATTTGGCATTTTGGACTTAAGATAAGAAAATAAACTGCTTGAAATCTTATGGTGGTATACATGGGTGGATCTAGGATTTTAAAAAGGGGTGTACAGATGTTGTGATGAATCAGCACATATAACACAGCATGTGTTTTCCCCTTTAAAAAGAAATTAGATGCTTTACTAACAAGCTAGGGGCCTTGGGCTATATTATTCAGTTTAAGATCAAAGAGAAAAAAACTTTACTGGAATCTGCATTTGCTATTCCATGTATTCTGTATAGAAAGACAACAAACTAGCCAAAATAATCGCAAGATGTTGCTTCATTAGTCCTGCAGTCATTAGAATTAAACACATCTTTTTAAGGTTTATAAATAAAATCTAGCCTTCTTGAGCAACTTCACAGTGCATCCAATGTTTCACTGAAAGGTATTTCCACAGCTGAGTTAATGTTCATTTGAGGTAATGTTTTCCACCTTTGAATTAATGTTTCTAGCTAGAATTAAACACAATGTGCTGAGCTGAGAAAATAGGAACTACATTACCAGAACCAGCTAACTGATAGCAGAATTGCAGAAGAATGGCTAACTTGATTACTGGAACCACTAAAGACTATTAAAAAGGAGAGAGGGTAATTAACACCTGTGGAATGAAGATTTTAGAAGGAATCAGGAAGATTATAATGAACCATAAAGTCAATTGACTCCCTCACTGTTGCCTGAATACAAATGCTGCTGCTGCTGCTACTAGGCAGTTGGTTTAAATGTTGGGTGGACAGAGAATAAAGGGGAGTGCAACTGCACCACTCCTGCCCCTGCCCCCCACTCCATCCCCACCCAAATCTGCCCCTGGTGGTATACTTTGCATATATGTTTGGTTAAGAAGCTGCTGCAGATATTTTGAAATTCATCATCTAGTTTATCATTTTCACAATTATGCCATAATCTCTAGTTTCTTTGCCAGTTCTTATCTTCTTCAGGGCATTCTCTAATTGGCACATTAAGACTAACAGCACTTATCCTAAAAGGCTGATCTTCTCTTCCTTAACTGGGCTGTTGAGCAGAAAATGAATGTGTTCTATGCACCTTGTTCTAACTTTCAAAGCATTCTGTCTTGATTTGATGGAACTGATAATTTTAATAATGATCACTCCCCTTCCTTGATGGTTGTTCCAGTGTAGCAACATAGTTCTTTAACATTTTTTCTCCTATCAAATTTCTCTAGTTCTGCACGCTTCTGCTCATGCCATTCTTCTTTTGCTTGTGTGCAAGCCCAGGATGCTTTGCATGTTTATCATTTTATAGTCTATATGTTTCCTGTCCATTACTTCCCTTTGCTTATGCATCAATTCAAGGATTTTTTTATGTCATCCATGCTTGCTGAATTCTCTATGCCTAAGGTTAGCTTTCTGAATCTCCTACTGCTGTCTTAAATGGTCAACTTGCCTCTATATTACTTGGCTGATTATGTGAATTTGTAAGGTCTGTGTTACTTTTGACACAAGCACCCTGTTTAGAGATTTTAATTTTGCTTTTAAGAATTAAGCTTGTTATTATACATATATATAGCAAATAAGGATATTTTTATAATACTTTGGATGTATGAATGAATGAGTGAAAAGTGATTGGTAAAAGCAGGGTAGGCTACGTGTTAACAAACAAGTTACCAAATGGTGGCCTAGATGCAGTTCTAAATCTAGTCTATACCAGGTGAGGAATGCAATAAGCAGAAGAAACAAGATTTAAGACACTGCCTGCAACCCTTCAAGGCTAAAGGCTCCATCTGCACCCAACATGGCCTACACCCGCGATAACGGAAGAATGGAGTAAAACAGACTGCTTAAGAATCAACACCTGGGACTGTGATGTGTGAGCGTGACCACTTGTCAGGATGCAAAAGTACTAAGATTTAAACAAAGAAGGCACGGAGTCAGAAAAGGTGGAACCAGTCACCCAACACCAACTTGATGCCCCCTATAAAGGGGAGAGACTTAGCAGCAAGAAGTTGGGTAACACTCTGCATACATCACTGGAGCACAGTGTGATGAAGTCCCGCTCCTAATCTTGTACTCCTAGGCTGGCCACGTAGTGCAGTACTGAGTAACAGGCTTTGGTAACTATGACATCCGCAGAGTAATTGGGAGTGTGTGCGTGTGTGTCTGTGTGTGTAAATGTGTGAGCACTCTTTTGAATACTTGAATCAATAAATGAAGCATCTGGCCTTATTCCCTGCATAAAATCTCGCTTGTCATTTGAGCAATTGTGCAACACCTGTATTTCTTAACTTCCTTTAGTACATCTAAAGGGTGCATTTTTTTCTTTTGTATGCTGCAGTTTCAGATGACATTTTACTGTGAGCAAAATGCAGTGACTGTTATAGCCTGCAGGTGGCATAACCCTACTGGCAATACTGAGTTCCTATGACTTTGATACTGTGATATATTTAATCCAATATCATATAACCTTCTCCATATCTGGGACTTTACTATGTACATAATTTCCTTGTGCAAACCATGTGTTAAATATAGCAAGGTCACAATAAGTACTAAAGTTTACTGGGTCTGACTATAAGTTCATCTAGCCCAGTGTTCTGGCTCTCAGTGTCTCATGGCATGGATGCTGGGTGCGAGGTAAGAAAGGCTTGTTTAGATTCCAGCCACTACTCCTCTCCCAGTGCAGCTCCCAATATTCAGAGGTTTAGGTACCTCAACAAATTTTGTGGGGTATATGTATACTGTGCAAGGCAATGCTGTGCTGAAACATGCTGCACTAATTCTGCAGGTGCCTATGAATTGGAAGCAGTTTATCTGCATTGGTAAAGCTGTATGTTCAAAATTGTAATCTCTGAAGTCTGGAATATGCTGAGCTAGAAAATGTCTTTCAGCACTGGTGTTGCCTTGTGACAAATAAATACTGGTCTAGTTCTATATCTGCTCCTCTTTCAACAGTAACAATATGTCTCTTGCTTATCATTAAGTTTCTAGTCCTTGTCCTTTTTAGGGTATTTTTGATGTCATCGGAGTTCTTCTGTCTCTTCATCTTCCCAGTCTTCTGTTGGTGCATGTGCTTGAAGCATACATCTTCCTATTGGTGATGTGTCAGCTCTAATAAACAAGATTCTCTGATGTTTTTCCAGATCCTGCCAAGTTTGATGGCAACCTGTCTTCTGGTCAATATGCCAGCCCCTTTTTCATATCTGTCCTCCCTTGGTATTAGACTCTTGCTGCCATCTCCTTTTGTTCACTGCAGGGAAATCAATCTTCAGATTTTTTGCTTCTTCCAACTCATTTGGTATTTTTCCAACTTGGTCAAATTTCTTTATTTTTTGTGTTATAAAGATACAAACTTCTTTGCTACAAGCCTTTTTTCTTCCTGTAATTCTCTTTTTATATGATGCCTAACATCCATTTTTATTCCATTTAACCTAGCAATGGAGCAGTGTTGATTGCCAGCAGGGTCATATGGCACAATTAATCCATTAAGCATGTCTGTGTTTTTCAAAAGGTATTGACTTAGTAAGGGACTTGTAATGTGACAGAATAATTCCCTTATCTTTATTTTTTCCATATAAGGTAGTATGAGTGGAAGCTTGTTATTCCAATTTAGCACAAAGCTTCATATAAATGTTAGCTAGTGGGAAAGATGAACTACAGGCGTTAACTCCCACATTTTTGTCTTACCAATTGCATAGGTGTAAAAATTGGTGGGCACAACTTAAACACTGCAATTTATAGCACAGTGTGGTAATTGTGCACACCATCCCCTAACTGGATGTGATTGGACAAGCATACTACAATAATGCACTAAGCCATGATTTATAATTTTCCATAGAAATTGTGTGAATGAAATTATTAATTAATAAGGCCAGGGGGGGATCACTGAAATCCTTGTTTCAGAGCAGGGAAGTTCTTAATGACTGTGAAGTTCTAAATTAGAAGTGCAGTAACATTTTTCAGTTCAACAAGGCCATGTGGACATGTTATTCCTAAACCTAAGACCACAAAATAGCTATCACACCAACTAAAACAGGGAATTCAAATCAGAACCCTAATTTTGACACATGTTTTCCTGTTGTTTATTGTACTTTCTTATTTTACTGTTTCTTACAGAATTGGAAATTCCATGTGAAACTTTTTAAAGACTGGAATGAACAAACTGTACTGTTAGGGAGCCTATTAATTATCTCAGTATTGGAGCAATTAAACTGACAGTTTACTGAAGAAAGACAGTATTTAACTCAGTACTGGTGAAGAGGATTCTACTTAAAGCCCATGGAAATTCCAGTATATTTCACAAAAGAGTATGACTTTTACAACAAGGTAATCTTAAATTAAATGAATTCGGGAAGTAAACTGAAGTCACCTTATGGCTGTAACTTTACAGTTCAGTAGTTGAAAAGTAATTCTAAAAGTATCCTTCCAACCCCTTCTCCTTTCATATGTAATTACCCATTTTTTGCTGTGTAACCAAAATCATCTATCTACTTTTGAATAATATATTTCCTGTGGTCACAGTCATTTATTTACAGCGTTCACTAAATACAGTAAAGCTGACAATGGAAGGATATATAATGTAATATAATACAATAGTGTAGAGTTATTGGTAGATGCATACTCTTGTATGTTCCACCCATTTAAACAAAACTGAAGCAAACATAATAATGATGAAAGAAAAACATAAAATGAAAGAATGTGTCAAAAATGTAAAAGAATAAAGAGGAAAATTTTATTTAAGTTTTCTTCTTGTTCCTTGCAGTAATGCAGAAACATCTGGGGAGTATAGGACTGGCTGTGAGTTGTTACTAAAGGAGCCATTGTTTTTTCCTCATTAGCCCTTTGTTTATCATTTTCAATTAAATGAGATCCATTTTCTTCTTATTTCATCAAAGAATGAGCAAGACCATAAATAGTGGTTTATTAAAGGCCTCTTGTTGTTTGTGGTTTTACATTGCAGATGGGTAGGTTTCTAGGTGAAAACTGCTTTATTAATTCTAAAAAAGGAGAAGTTTGAGAAGGTCTCATTGCTTACTGCCTCATATCTGCCTAGATGCTGGCATCTTTAATTCTTAAATTTATATCTTGTTTGAAATATTGGGACAATGTAGGAGTATCAACACATTTCCCAGGCCTTTTGTCTGAAGAATAATATGAATTTCAATTATCCAAATAAGGGTTTATTTGGAAGAGGAGAGGTTTCTAAAACCTGCTTAAGGTATCTGATATGGGTACAGATTTTAATTTTTTTCCCTCAATAACCTAGAATTCTTAATCAAGCTAAAAGGCACATTAAGCAGCCTTATTTCAGATCACATGAGTTGCTTCATTTTAGAATTTGGCAGAGATATAAGCTGCCTTAGAAAGTAATTATATTTTTTTTCCTATTTTTGAAGGAACTAGGGGGTCAGCACCCTAAAACTGACTCTGCTTTACATCTATAAACCACTAGTACTGCCATTAGAACTTTTCCACCAGTCTTTTTGTAAAAGAATGAATTGCCACCCAAAGCTTGTTTTGTTTTAATGCTTAGGTTTTTGATGTGTTTATTGCAGCTCAGATTTTAATAACAGAAATTCCAAGGTATGTGAACAAGGACACCTCCTTCAGTCTTTTTGTAGGTGCACGCAGGCATTCAGCCAGGTTAGAGGCTGCCGCCTATTCTAACTTAGTTTGCACAGGTGCAGACCTTGCACTGAGATCCCTGGTCAGGTCAATCCAAGTACAAACTGTACATAAGTTCAGGACAGTCAAATTGTTCTAAAAATAGTTGACCCAATCTAAATTAAATGTAGTCTAATTTAGGGGGTCTGGCAAGGCTGATTTAACTGAACTTCTGTACAGTTTCCAGTGCAACCTTGTGTCTGGGAAAACCCAGCTGCTGGCCCCAGCCTTGGGGCTGCACTTGTCCTACCTGTCTCCTGACACTGGGCTATTTTTAGTCTCCCTCCTCCACCATGAACAACGACCCTCCATAGATCAGCCAGCCCCCCAGAGCTTAGCAACCCCTGCCCCACCCCGTATCCTGCAAGCTGCTCCTGGTGCTTGTTTTACTGATATTTGTTCATGGAGAGCCAAGAAAGTAAGTTAGGGTGAGGGGAGGGGTGTGATGATGATGGTGGGTGGGGGTTAGCTTGCAGAGCCTGGTTGTCTGGGGGTGAGGAGGTATTGGGAAGCTAAAAATAGCTCCTGGTCCCTGGGGGGAGGGGGAAGTCCCCCCCCCCCCACCATTTCCCTGATCCACTTTGCAGATACCACCTTATAATCTGTTCAAAACATTGATTATCTTTACCATTCCCTGCATCTACCAGTTCCTCTCACAGCCTCATTTGATACTTTTTATTTTTCTTCTTGTAATGATGCATGCTGTTAAAGAAGTACACCTTCTTGATAAAAGCAAATCTTTATCATCTTCATGAAAGACTCTAGCAATGTTTTTGCAGACAACAACCAGCAGCTCTCTCTGCTCTTAGCTGGTCTCCCCCAGTTCTGGGTAACCAAACATATGCTCTAATGTTTCAGTTTACAGTAACTGTTCTCTTAAAGAGACAGTGTATTATTTCCATATCCCACCTTTTTGAACACCTAGCTTTCTAACTCTAGCACAACTTTAATAAACCATTTTTAATAAAGACATTACATTGGAACACTAACATTAACATTGTTCAATAAAATCTTTGTGGTTCTCATCACAGTCTGTTTGATCTGTGTGTTGCTGCTTCAGCCTCCTCCATGACTGAAGTGGGGGGCTGTTCTTTTAATGTCTCTGTCATCTCCTCTGAGCAACTTTCCTGAATCAGTTTGTGTGTAGTTTCCAGTTGTTCTGTCTTCATATCTTCCTCCCCTTGTTCAGGAATCTGCTGCAAGTTTCTCCTGTTATGTCAAAAAGATTGTCCATCCTGAGTCAATACATTGTAAGATCATGGAGAAACCTTACAAATAACTTGCGCTTTCTGCTCCCACCTTTCACCATTATAAATATGAAACTCATCATTAGGCTTCAGTGCCTGTGATGCCCAAGAACCTTTGTCATAGTACAGTTTTTGTTTAGCTTTGACCTTTTGCTTATACCCTGTGCAAGTCAGTGTCAGTCCTGTGATTTGTTACTGTCAATCTGGGTAACTTAATTCTCAAATTTCTGTTAAATAAAATCTCAGCAGGTGACAAGCCATATGCTAGAGGAGCTGATTTATAATTCAGAATTTCTATAAATAGATCACCACCTGAATCATTGGCTTTCTTTAATAATCACTTTATTATCTTAACACCATTTTCCAGAAGCCCATTAGATTGTTGGTATCTCAGACCCAATGTAACATACCATAGTCCTGTGAAACCTTTTTAAATTTATGCCCTGAAAACTGGGGATCATTGTCAGAAATAACCCTATATGGAATTCCATGTCTGGAAAAAACTGCTTTCATGCACTGTTTAATATGCTGTGCAGTCATATTGTCCAATAAAGCAACTTCAGGATAGTGAGAAAAATAATCTAAAACCAACAGTGACCCATATAAGCTTTGCCAACTAACGTAAATAAATCATTTCCCACTTTGTACCATGCCTCTTGAATATTACAGTCTATCCACATTGGTTACTTATTTTAGGGTGGTATTTCTGGCATGTCACATTTATGTACATTATTTTCTATCTCCCTATTCATGAGTAGCCAGTATAATACCTCCCTGGCCCTCCTTTTGCATTTTTCAATGCCCAGATGACCCTCATGTGTATCTTCTTGTAGTGCTTTAAGTATAACCATCCCATGACCCTTGAACAAAACACCATTAATCACTGAGAGCTCTGCTTTAAACTGAAAATATGGATTTGGTATATAATGGCCAGGCAATCCAGTGGTGAGGACTTGGATAGCCTTCTGCAGTGTGTTATCCTTTGCTATAGCCACTACAAAGTTTTGCCACATCTCATCTGATACTGGGTAATATTTTTTTATCCTGTTGACATGCACAATATCAGATTCCATTTCAGCATCATCAAGAGTGTTGTCAACTGCCCTGGACAAAATATCTGCAATCACTAGTTCTTTGCTTGTTTCATAGTAGCTAGGGTCAGGAGGGACTTGAACAGATTATCTAGCCTGACCCCCTGCCACAGGCAGGAATGAATGCTGGGTTCACAAGACCCCAGACAGGTGTTCATCCAACCTCCTCTTGAATTTGACCAAGGTAGGGGTGAGGACCACTTCCCTGGGAAGTTGGTTCTAGATTTTGGCCACCTTAACTATAAAATATTGCTTTCTGATCTCTAACCTAAACCTATTCTCCATCAGCTTATTACTATTGTTTGTCATCACCCTGGGGAGACAAGGGCTCCACCTATTTGCTGTTGATCTCCCCTGTTGAGTTTGTAGGCAGCCACCAGGTCCCCCCTCAGTCTTCTCTTGCTGAGGGTGAACAGGTTCAGGTCCCTCAATCTCTCCTCATAAGGCCTGTCCTGCTGCCCTCTCACCAAGCGAGTGGCCGTCCTCTGAACCCTCTCCAGGCTGGCCACATCCCTCTTGAAGTGTGGCACCCAGTACTGGATGCAGTACTCCAGCTGTGGCCTGACCAAAGTCGCACAGAGGGGGAGTATCACCTCTCTGGACCAGCTTGAGATGCATCTTTTGTCTTATATTCTAATCTCAGATCATATAATTGTAACGGAAAAAAAGTCTCTGTGGTCTGGGAGGTATATCAGCTAGCCCATTTCTTGCAATGGTGACCAGAGGTTTGTGGTCAGTTTCTGCCACAACTGGTCTTCCATATATAAAAACATGAATTTTTTGTACCCATGCACCAGAGATAAAGTCTCTTTTTGTCTGTGCATATAATTATTCTGTTTCTTTGAGAGCTCTGGATACATATGCTACTGGGTTCCAGTGATTGCCATACTTCTGCAATAGGGCTGCCCCACTGCCCTCTTTTGAGGCCTCTGTGGACAATTTGGTTTCTCTTTTACTGTCAAAAGAGCTGAGGATTGGAGCTGTTTCAATAAGTTTTTTTTTAACTTTGCAAATTCTTTGTCCATATTGGCTTCCCCTATCCACCGATTATTCTTTTTTAGTCATTCTTTTAATTTGCTGGTGTGCTCTGCAAGGTTTTTTGTATACCTGCCTACATGGGTGACCATTTTCAGGAACCTTTGTACTAGAGGTACACTGATACATTTGTCCCATAATGGATCAGCACTGATATAGGGAAAACTGAAAGCATCAAAAAATCAGCTATTTTTGCCTGATGCAGTCAATAATGTGGCCGATAAATGCCCTGTGCATGCGTACAGCCACAGCATGCATGGGGCCAGGAGTGCAGCCCAGCAGCTTGGAGACCAGCATTTAGTTTGTAAGTCTGCTGTGGTGGGGAGGGAAGGGGCATGGGGGGGGCAATTGAGGCCCCTGTGGTGAGGGAAGGAGTGGGGCAGGGCGGGCATGGGCTGGCGTTGTGAGTGGCTCACTGGGAGGATGCAGGGAGGGAGGGGGGTAGCTCCTGCTGCTGCATGCAACCTGGGAGGGCATGG